>NC_141611.1:48384520-48754520 GCF_047967505.1 Dipteris shenzhenensis | reverse complement strand
AAAGAAACTGGAGTCTTCCAAGTACATTCACAATACTTTATGAAATAGACTTCTAGAGGATTGGGTTGAGAAGTTAGTGTACATCTATGCCAATCATAAAATCCTAGAAACATTAGGAGATGTGGGATATGAGGGTAACTTGAAGATTGTGAATGATCATAACTAATTTCGGGCATTTTCAATTGTGCATTAATAGTCACAACACATGCCCTATTTTGCTCAAGTCATTGCCATCTTGTCTCCCCCTTCCCTCCATACCTAAGGCCCTTAGCTTAAGAGTCAAGACTACTCACTAACAATCACATTCATTGGCACTCAAGATCATGGTTTGCAAGTTCCCCAAAATGCAAGGAGTCAGAGTATAGACCACCCTCAAGAACACACAACAAACACTCGCATCTACTAGCCCTCATGTTCGTGGTCTACAATTTCCCCAAGATGCAAGGAATTGGAGGAGCAAACCACACCCACATGTATAATGAATGCTGACTCACTCTAACCCACTTAGCCTTATAACTATTCAGATCCAAATCGTGGTTCACTTTCTTTCCCAACCTATTGGGATATGAACCACAACCGAATCGAATGACGAGCCTCTATTGCCATTTCCACCGATATATGGTTTTAGGGCATGCGGGAACTGGGAATCTGCACCCCACAACATCGCCAGTACACAAGACACTACCAACGGTAGTACTCATATTACTGGCGGTAATATTAATTATCTCAATAGTGTATATTAGCATCGGTATTTGCACCATCGAGATAATTAATATTACCGTCTATAATATGAATACTACCGCTGGTAGTGTCTTGTGTACCGGCGGTACTTTTATTTGATTTATCAATGATTTTTTCCCGATAACCTATGTGATCACGTTGTTTTCATGCTACTTGGAATAGCTTCTTCACTGGCACAAACAAAAAGAAAGGAATTTAAAAAAAATTGTTTCAAACCTATTGTTAAATAAAAATTATATTACCTTGAGCGTAAGCTTCTTGAGCTACTTCTTGAAATGAGTTCTTCAATGAACGTCGTGGGGCTTTCTTTATTGGGAAATTTTTTAGAAGATTCTCTTTTCTTTATTGGGAAATTTTTTAGAAGATTCTCTTTGGGGGGGTCTGCTTGGAGTGCCAATGAGCAATGGACTTGACTTTGCACTAGGTGGAGATGCATTCTTTTCAATGTACGAACAAGCGGAGATAGTAGGTCGAACTAAAAAATTTTAAATGCAAAGGAAATTAGAAATAACGAGGAGCAAAACTCTAGTGGGAAGGAGGTTGACAAGTGATGCCTAATTAAAACAATATTACATGCATATCAATTCTACTACCATTTGCATGCAGGAACCAAATACCCGAAATCAACAACGTTGGACTTATATGTATGATATTAGAGATCAAATATAATATTCGACAAAAATAGCAAAAGCAAGTATCATCACACACGAATTGCATACAAATAAAGGAGAGTAATCGTAGAACGAAGGATTAGAATCATATTTTATGCTCCAACTTGGAAGTACTGCAGGGTGCTTTCGCAAAAGACACCATCGCAGATTCAAACTTCCGATTTTGACCACCACTACCGTAGAGGATGTGCAACAAACAGTTGCAACGTGAGGGGCATTCACAATTCTGAAACGTCAAATCATGGAAGTGGAGCGAGCACCTGAGGTGGTGTGGCATGTAGTGTCAGCTGACTGGGGGACGTGGGGAAAAACAACAGCAAGATGAAGTTCTATCGCATGACCCTGATGATGAAAGCCAAGGCGTGGGAGGAAGACGGAACTTCTATCGCACGTTGGACATGCATAAAG
This sequence comes from Dipteris shenzhenensis, assembly GCF_047967505.1. Classification (NCBI taxonomy): domain Eukaryota; kingdom Viridiplantae; phylum Streptophyta; class Polypodiopsida; order Gleicheniales; family Dipteridaceae; genus Dipteris; species Dipteris shenzhenensis. The sequence goes on along the minus strand of NC_141611.1, from coordinate 48,752,700 downwards.
AGAACCATTCAAAGGTTCTTCGCACGCAGAGAAAAATAAAAAGGAGCGTACATCCTCGAAATCCGTCCGCAAGGAACGACCTCCAAATCTGTCCGCAAAAAAATGACTTCTATCGCATATTGGAGACGCACACAGAGAACCATTATTAGTGCGTATATATTGAGTGGAATCCTGCTATTCCGGAGGTGCTTACCGAACTAGCAGCAAGACTCATTTGAGCGCATTGTTCAACTATACACAGGGAAGCTCCAAAAAGAATACGAGGTATGAACGAGCTCCTACACTAGGGGGAGTCCATGTACACATTCATTGGAATTTCTCCATGAGCTTCAGCTTACACTGGAGAAAGACCGAATGTTCCATCCACCCGCTCTTGAAGCATTCAATAGCTTACATTGGACCAAGACTTCAACAAGTTCATTTCTCGCATAGACGAGAAAATGCAAAGAAGCGTACGTTGTATAATTCGTGCGCAAGAAAACTAATTCTACAAATGATATGTACCAACAAAATGAATTCTCAAGTGACTGATTAGATGATAAGAGCTGTTGGGACACATAATACGGATGCAACACTGGGTAGGATTTAACAGAGTTGTCGACCTCTGTGGAAGGATAAAATTTAAACGATTAGCAACATTAATTAAGGTAGAAAAGTGCTGCAGTCGCGGGCGATAGATGGAGCAGATTAGTAGGACGCAGATGACACAACATGAGGAGTAGCAGAGTGACGACAATAGAATCAAAACTGTTACTAATAATCATCGTTTCACGCAGGACGACAGCTTTCTATGGAAGCAAATAAGTGTTATCACCTTATAAAGTGTTGAAATGGAAATAATTTACGCACAGAGCCAAGCACAAACAACGAAAATCCTTAGCCAAAAAACCTGAAATCAACAGCGTTCGACTCTGCTAAGTGCGAATCGTTGTCTTATACAAAACGTGACCACATCAACTGTCTCTAAAACCATTGCATGGTATACCTTTGCCTGCATCGCTCCCGTTCACTGCATTCTTCATTTTAGCAGTAGGACGTTTTGGACAGACGGCAATGCTAAGAGAATCGATGACCGGTGGGCAGACTTTGGCTAGACCTACAACCACAAGATAAAAATTTCAACAAAGTAATGAAGAGAAGAAATAATGAAAGACGCTTTCGGAAAGAAAACGAGAAATGGAAATGAGTGTAAGCCATAGTTGTAGACCTTGGGCAAAGGCACCACTATCTATGTCCATGTACTTTGCAGAAACTTACATTGCAAAGAATCGGAATAGCTAAAAATAGTGCATGACGACACAACCAGGGTACTCGTTTGTAATGAAGAACTTGACCCGTCTACGATGAACTAGAGACCCGCTCCCTCGGGTCTCATCTATTGCATTTAAAAAAATTTAAGGTTTCATTTATAAATCTCAAACTTTGAGAAATTTTAAGAAAATTTATGAAAAACATATACATACATACCAAAACGCACACGCACACGCACACGCACACGCACACACACAAAACACTAAATCTACGTGTCAGTTTGTCTTCAGACTCTATGGGTGTCATCACGACCCCTCAGACTGTGTGTTTGTCTCTCACGTATCGAGCTACCATGTGTCTCAATGCACCTCTTTCACCTTCTATAGTTTGCCTCACCTTGCATCTGGCGGTGACACGTGGCTTCATCGTCGCTCCTCTCTTCCTAAACCTCCAACCTCTTCGAACCTCCCTCCTCTCCCGAGCCTACACAATCCTGCCACGTTGGGTTGGTATGCCTCTCTCCCTCCTTAATATATAGTAAGAAGAGCAAGGAGGTACATTAATGCCAACATGACATTCGTGCTTTGATAATAATGTTATACTTTCCACGTTTCTCCACAATTGACTCCAATACCATGAGATGGTGCCAACTCAGAACATGGAGAGGAAGAGAACAAACCCATTTAAAACAAAGAATTAAAGAGATTCTACCCTTCAATGCAAAACCATGGAAAAGCAAGGAGAACAGCTGTCTCCATCATAAAGAAGAACTCTAGCCAGGAAACCTTAATTAAGAGCACATGCAAACAACCTCTCTCATCGAATAGCGAAATCACATTGTGTACCAATCACAAAATAATCATGGAAATTTCAAAAAATGGTATTTTTTGCTTTCCCAAAATGAGGCCATTGCTTAGGCTAGGCGAGAAATGCTGATGTAGCCTCGTTTTTCTCGGGGTGATAGGTCATGGGCAGAGAATGGCACAGAAAGATAAGATACCTGATAATGCTGATGTACCCTCGTTTTTCTCGGGGTGATAGGTCATAGGCAGAGAATGGCACAGAAAGATATGATACCTGATAATACTTTACGCGTGTAAAAGAGGCATTGGAGTGGAAACAAGGCTGGCCTCGGGTTTTGTTAGACACCGAGCTGGTTGCCACTGACTGCCAGCCCGACACCGCGGGCGTAACTCCCAGGAGCAACCAGCGCAGGTAGAACTAATTTTCCACTGGTGCAGGTGCCTTTCAAAGCATGGACTGGTGAGTCACGATTCGTGTATAAAAAGATAAGGGTTGCGAGCTTCAGTATGCAAGAGCAATTTTGCTTGTAGCTGTTGAGTGAGACGAAATGGGTAACAAGCTTTTAGCGGTGCTATTGGTTGCGGTTCTGGTGGCGGTGGCTTTCACCCCCAAAGTTGAAGCTGTACATGAAGGTCAGCGCGGAATTTACCGCCATGACCACCCCAAACGTGGTGGGCATGAAGGACATCACGGAGGAAAACTCTTCAACGAAGAACTCTTCCACCATGACCACCACCGCGAACATCATGACCATCATCACCACCACGACAAGGGCGGTCCTCACTAAGGTGTGGTTGTTGAATTCTGGCTATTTGATGTTGTATTCCTTGTTCCGCATACCCAGCTCAAACCATAAACCAAGCTACACGTTGGGATATTTTGATTCAAGACGCCGTTTCTCAGCTTTCGGTTGATATTTGTTTCTGATCGTAGGTTGCAGGCGTTGTGAGGATCGTAACGCAGGCCGGCCTTTCTGACCGGCCGTCACTGCAGCGTACTAGATGATGTGTGAATATCCATGCAAGGAAGCAGTGCGTGTTGGAGAAGTGGGTTGCTCTAGACCATAAAATCTAGTCCATAAAAGTGGTCTGCTCTAGTCCATAAAAGAGCCTTGCTGTAGTTCATAATATCTAGTTTATAAAGGGTTTGTAAGCCTGCGAAGATGCTCATGTTGTGGATTTTCATCTGCCCATGTTGTCGTTGTAACTTCTGTTTAATATCTTCGTGTTGCTGTCCGCAGTCGGTCGACTGTATGTAGTTTTCGGTCGACGAAACCATTTGCTGTTCGCTCCGCGACGTTTGTGTATCCGACCGCATCGTTCGAATGTGGACATTTAAAATTTTGACGGACGTTAAATTTTGAACGGATGTTAATCGTACCATAATTTTATTTTAATAATACAATGACCGATAAATGTTGTTTGAGTTTGTTTGAGACAAGAAATTTTGCTGTAGTTCTACAAATTGAAAAAAATGAAAGATCCGTATTCAACTTGAAGAAAGTGAAAGTTTAGTACAAATTATGATCCTTGTGTTCTAATAGTTTGCTGTTTTACGTCTAGACGTAGACAAAATGAATTTGTAAACAAGAATGGATGGACTTAGTACTTTTGTCCTCAAATTATTAACCTCCTGTAATAATTGTGCTGCCCTTTTTCAAATTCACTTGTTAATCATACCTCATGATTGAAAGCGAAAGATTGTAGAATTGAGCATATTCATAATTGCACATTTTAAAACTCTCATAATTCACAAGTTAATCATAGATCAGGATTGTAAATGATTGAATGATTATAGAAGTTAATAGAAACTTTCAACAAAAATATGAAATTACACAACAAGACAAAGCACCCATAGACACGTTTATTCAACTAAATAAAAAACTTACGGGTGCATCTATTTGTGCGTCTATTTCCACATTTGGAGACCTGCATCTAACATTGCGTCTATATAGCAGACACACACGCGTATAGACGTGCATTTAGATACTTAAATAGACAAACACATCGTTAAACGCATGTATAGATACATTTTTAAACGATCTTATAAACGCGTTCATAAATGCGCAAATAGACGCTTCTCGAACAGACAGACGTGTATATAGACGTGTTTATAGACGCACTGATAGACGTGCTTTATATATATATTTTTTAAATTTACGAAATGTTGTGTATGTTGTATATGCTATATAGTTACAAGAATCCCATTTTCACATTGTGTAATTCAATTCTTACAGCCAACCGCATTTTAATTATAATTCCAAATAAAACATTACGACTCCAAAACGCAATAAAATTGAAAGCTCAAAAAGTGCTTGTATGTACATATAGCACGAAGCTAAGCCACATCATGTGGCTTCAAGTACAAAAAATAAGGAAGCTAAGCCACGTCATGTGGCTTCAAGTACAAAAAATAAGAGGAGTGTATATACAAGAGGCACGAAGCCAAGCCAGTGGCTTTAAGTACAAAAAAGAGTAGCTAGCACTACTTCTATGACTAATCCTTGCTCCCTTTCACACTCCCTTCTATGCTCCCTTCTGCGCCTCCTTCCTCGTCTTCTTCCTTGTCATCTTGTGTACGGGCCTGTAAACAAGGGACAACATATATCAATGTATGAAAAATCAAATCTTTACTTATAATATTGACATTATTTAATTACTTTCAAATACCTCGGGGGCCGCTCCAATAGCTCGGATATACTGCTCCTCAGTAATCAACCCATCATGATAGAAGTGCCTCCATGTATCTCCAGCTCTGCGATGGTGGCGGTGGTAGGCTGTCTCGACAGGAGTACGGTATTTGCCCACGATCTCAAGCTGCAAGACGACACAATTTGCGGAGGGATTAGTACAAAGAAACAACCTCCTAATAAACTACATAAGCAATATAATTTGAGATCGATACTTACAAATTAGGCCTCCCATGATTCAACACCCCCTGCTCCAAAATGCACGCTTTCATATTGCTCCATTTGAATCCTTCATGCCTCCACGTGCTGCAGACTGGGGTCCTCCCTCGCTGACTTCATTGCTTTCTTCCACTCACACTTGTGAGCGGTGTGGGGGGGGCCCCTTGGTGGTTGACCTCCCTCGAGCCTGGCAAGCTCCGCTAGTGCCTGCCTCTTAAGAGAAGATCTTTTATTGCCAAGTATCATAACAATCTTTGACTTGGCCCATTTATCTGTGAACTAGCGATTGGGGGGGTTAGGATACCTAGAGCGAATAGCAGCGAGGGTCTCATCAGCCAACCTCTTTGGCTGGTCTTTGAAGTGGATAAAGCAATCTCTGTAATTGTTAGCAATTACAGAGCGCATGAAGGCCATGATGTCCTTCCCCCATGCATCCATCAAGATGCCTCGTGTCTGAGTGATGTCATAGAATATCCTACCATCACCCCGAGGCACGTCTAAATCATCATCGTCCCCATCGCCACCCCTCCCAAAGCATTGTGCCATGCATCCCCCACCGCTCTCCCTACTACTACGCTTGCTACCGTGTCGTGTCGAGCGAGTACGCTGGCCACTCGTAGCTGGAGATTGCACGGGACTACGATGACCACTCGTAGCTAGAGAACCGAGTCTCGACTTCACAGGAGTACGCCAACGGCTCTATGACACAGAAGGACCTCCTCACAGCATGGGGGAAGGGGCATAAGATGGCATGGGGGAAGGGGCGTAAGACGGCATGGGAGATGGGCCTACATTGTATAGTCGGCTGGGCTGTGCTGACTCTGCTGGGGTGATCTCAGCTGGTGTGGGGTGGTTTGGAGTCTGTAGTGCTGACTCCTGGGGGGTGTTTAGAGTACCCGTCATATACCCGTGTAACTCCGCAGGACTAGGAGGGTGCCCTAAAAGGTTATATAAGTCCTAAAATAGACTCCCGGAGATCAGGTGAGCCCAAAGCACTTCTTGGCTACATGATGAACTGGAAAAAATAAAAAAAGACGATTATTGATGAGCTGAGAAGAAAGGGGAAGGGAAGAGAGGATTACTGTCAGAATGCATCTATAGATGCATCTGATTAGCACGTCTATTTTTGCGTATAACAGTGCGTCTATGGACGCAGCTGTTTGTGTCTACAAACAGGCTAGATACGCATCTAGACGTGCCTATAGACGCGATATTAGACACACTCTGAGATGCGCCTATAGATGCGCTCCGATAGACGGACTTTTCTAAAAAGTAGAAAAGGACATGCACCCGACACACAAACGTAACACTGATACCCAAATCATGCGTTTTTTGGATATGAGAAAGTACAAATCCAAAGAGAGCAAACTTTCAAAAAAGATCAACTGCAAGAAGACTTACCTTGGATAGAGGTATGGAAGGTTCTTCTCCTTTTTCAAAGTTGCTTCTCTTCCTTATTCGCCCTCCTCTCCTTTAAGCTTGGAAGTAAGTGTGGGTGCCTTCCTCTTTAGTGTAAGCTTGAAAGTAAGTGTGGATGCCTTCCTCTTAAGCATCAAAACTGTGGATTTACTAATAACAAAGCAAGCAAGCTACGCCAAGTATAAGTAATGTGAAGAAAAGCAAAGCGAGCGTGCTAAAAGCAGGTTTAAAAGCCGCATCTATAGACGCGTCTAATAGCACGTCTAATTACACAGATCAGATGCGGTTTTAGACGCACTTGTAGACGCGCACCACAGAACAAACAGATGCAGTTTTAGATGCGCTTGTAGACACGCACCACAGAACAGACAGATGCAGTTTTAGACGTGCCTTTAGATACACCATAGAGTTTAAAATTAAATATTTGAAGAAAAGCAAATTTTTTTGGGTTGTTTGTTTGTAGGATGTCTTCATCTTTAACAAGTAGCTCCAGTGAGAATGAATCCCTCCGTATCCACCATCGCGAAATGTGGTTGGAGCAAAAAATCAAATGTATGTATGATCAAACATGGTAAGGGTTTGTAAGTTAAGGTTGATTGAGATACCTATGGGTGTTCATATGTTTGAGTTATGATCCCGTTTTAATTTGATACAGGATGCAGTGCCACACCCGCATATGTTGCCCTATGCTCGTCGTGAGGAGGCAAAGCATCGGCGATATGAGGTGGGATCTTCAGGAGGGACCATTACGGATGCATGGAGTGATGGTGATAGTAGCCCTCTGCCATTACCTCATGAAGCCGTGGAGGAGGAGGTGTTTGATGATATGGTGCGGGATTTATATGTCCATCAAGGGAGGGATGATAGCATGGAGCAGGATGATCTTTTTACTGCAGCATCGACTCCACTGTTTGAAGGGTGCACATTCTCTATTCTACATGCCTCCCTTGAGTTACTAAACTTGCAAACCATCTATGGATGGAGCAATGTAAGTTTGAATGCATTACTCAAGTAAGCTTTAATGTCTAATTTGCAAACATGGTGAATTGTGGTAGTGGGACAATTACTCGAATGCTTTTCCTCATTTATGGTCTTCACATGCAGGCTATTGTGTAAAATGCTTCCAAGGGAGAATAAATTACTGACCTCAAGAGATATGGCAAGGCAACATGTGACCTCTCTTGGAGGATTAGATTACAAGCGCATCCATGCATGTGTCAACGATTGCGTTTTGTTTCGTGGACTATATAAGGATACAAGAGAGTGTCCTACTTGTGGAGAGGCAAGATATAGAGCAGATCTCAAAACTTTGGACGTGCCTCGTAAGGTTCTGTGACATTTTCCCATAATCCCTCACATCCAATAGATGTTCAAGTGCAAATCTATTGCAGAGCTCATGTCATGACATTCCTCCCATCGATCAACCGATGGCATGTGGAGAACTCCCCCAGACTCTCCTGCGTGAAAGCATATTGAAGACACATGGCCAAGCCTCAAGGAAGAACCTAGGAGCTTGAGACTTGGATTGGGTAGGGATGGTGTGAACCCATTTGGTCTCAAAAGCACCTCTTACAGTGTATGGCCAGTGATATTGGTGAATTATAATCTTCCACCCTCTATGGCTATTAAGAAAGAACATGTTATGTTGTCCCTTCTAATTCCAGGGAAACATAAAGTCAAAAATCCTGATGTTTATTTGGAGCCTTTGCTTGATGAGCTAGAGATACTTTGGAGAGGTATCGAGGTGCATGATGTGAGCAGGCCTCCCTCATCACGAGACTTCAACTGCAAAGCAGTCTTGATGTGGACGATGCATGACTTCACAGGCTATGGCGAGTGTTCAGGTAAGCATTGTACTTCTAATTGTGAATAGGCAAAGGATGTGGCACCCTAAACCCACCTTCAACTCTTAATTGCATCTATTGTTCAGGTCTCACTACATCGGGTTACTATGCATGTCCTGTTTGTGGTCCTTCGCTAGTTGCCTCACGAGCAGATGCATTGAATAAGGTCATCTATGAGAATCACCATCGATTTCTCCCACCTGATCATCCTAGATATGTTTCCCCTTGGGATGAGGTCCTCCCACAATCACTCACCGCGGGAGATTGGATGAGAATTTGGGATGGCTCCACGACTCCTCCACCACTTGGCATGAGTTGGTAAGGGTTTGTAACTATTGTGTGCTATATTGGCTGTAAATAAAGATTGCCCGCTAACACCAACTTTTGTTTAGATACTCCATCTTTTATCGTTTACCATATTGGTCCCACCTTAAGATCAATCACCTGCTTGATCCCATGCATATCTTCAAGAATGTGGCATCTACCATTTGGGAGCATTTGAATGGGACACGAGATTCGCAAGCATAAGGGAGGATCTATGTACCACAGGGAGGATGCATGAAGCTTGGCCACAAGAGAGACCAAATGGGTGTGTCTTTTTACCTCATGCACCGTGGATGTTATCAAAGCTAGAGATGGCGATGGTGAAGCGCCCTATTACTATAATTCGTACTCCCACTAGATGCATGAGGTGTTTGAAGGGAGCCTTCACAAAGAGCAAGGAAAGAGGTGTAGAGCAATTATATGGCTTGAAATCTCATGATTGGCACAAGATGCTCCAAGTAAGTATTTTATGTGCATAATGTCTTTTTCCTTTCAAATTTGTGAGTGAATAATTATAAGCAACTAATCAATCACCTCCTCGTGGGTTCAATTCATACTACCTATTAGCATTTCACGTAGTGCATTGAAGGACGTGAAAGATTGTATTTACAAGATGGGCAAGCTTGTGAGGTACTTTACATGATACAAAATATGATGCGTATCAATGCTCCATGCAAGTTTGAATGCATATTGCTAATATGGTGTACTTTTTCATTTCTAGGTATGTGAGCTCAAAGGAAATAGATCCCACCATGCTTGAGAATGCTTGAGTTATGTCAATGGAGGTGGTTTGTTTAGTGGAAGAGACATTTCCACATTCTATTCTCACAAGCCAACTACATCTTATAGTGCATTTGGTGGATAAGATTGCTACATGCAGTACTATACATGCACGATGGTTGTTCTTCCTCGAGCGCTTCATGAAGACCTTGAAGGGCTTCGTAAGACAAAATGCAAGACCCGAAGGTAGCATGGCCGAGGGTTGGTTGGTACAAGAGTCACTTGTATATATTTCTGAGTTTCTTGTTGATGTGGATAGCTCTCTCCCACAACTATGGAGAGATGATGAAGACCTAAGGATGACCTCTATTATGCCTTAAGGGAAAGGACGCAACAAAGTAATAGACACGGAGTTGCATAATAGTATCAACCTCTATTGCGTGCTTAATAGTGATGTGATGAAAAGATGGGTGACAAGATACGAGGATGCAAAGGCAAGAAGACAAGAAGAAAGGGCCCTCTTTCGTACACACTATGGATCTCGTGTGCCATACCCTCAGTATCTTAGAGCACTTCCAAAGGATATTCATGTGGATTGGCTACTTGATGAAATGGAGAAAGAAGAGAAAGACAAGGGGATGCATATCACAATGGAAGAATGGGAGTATGCTAGGGGATGCATGAGCAAGGTTGGTATATAAAATGTTATGCGTAAGTTAGGAGCTTTCAATAATTTAGATTGCTTATTTAATTAATTTTTTTTGGTGTAGTACACTATGTTCAATGCTATATGGTGTGAGGGCAAGCATTTTTGAACACAATGGATTGATGATAAGAGAAACACACAAGATTGCGGCGTCATTACTAGCTTTGAGGGAGCCAATGGAGCCATGGATGATTATTGTGGCATAATCCAAGATATTATTAAGCTTGACTTTCGATGCTTCTTTGTGTATGTTTTGGATGTAAAGTGGTTTAAGGACGTGGTGGAAAGAGGCCCTAATGCAACAATCAAATGCCATGCAAGTGGCTTTATAACTATTGACTCCACAAAGTTTTGGCAAAGTAGGAAGGACACACTAGTACTACTGCAACAATGTGAACAGGTACTGTGCACACATACAAAAATACTCGCTTTTAAATATTTGATGCAAGAAAAATAACATGATTGTATTTGTGTTTGAGTTAGGTTGTCTATCAACCAATGGTGGATAATAATAGATGGTGGCATGTCATACCTATTATGCCATGTTCCAAAGTGATGTATAGTACATTTACTAATATGGAGCATATGGAGGATGATCATGGCCATGGACGTGATGATGACCATGATACGAGAGAGGAGGATGATCATGAGATAGGAGATACAGATATTGGGGCCATTACCCATGAGGATGAGCCTACCATTGGTGATGCTGATTTCAATGAGCACATGAGTAGCACAAGTAGTAGTGGGTTGAATGTATTTGTAGATCTAAACACTTGCTTGGATTTTGAAGTAGATAGTTTGGCAAGGGTTGATCTCATTGAGGATGAGATTGAACCGTAGCCCATCATTGATATTGGCAAAACTATTTTACATATTGTCTCATTCTCCTCACCTCACTTAATTCTTGTATATGTGGGCTTGCAAAAAAGCATTGATGTTTTTGTTAAAACAATGTGCTTTGGTAATCATGGCCAATGTTTGGAAAGCAATGATATACACCAAAATCTCACTTTCTGTATTCTCTGGTTTGCATCTAAATACGCGTACGGCTAAATATGCATCTAATTCCCAGTGTAAACGCGGTAATACACGCACAAATAGATGCGCTGATAAATGCAATGTTAGATAGGCCAATATTTTCTCAGTTTAGATGCACAAATAGACGTGTTAATACATGCGCACATAGACGCACTGATAAACGAAATGTTAGACGGGCCCATATTTTCTCAATTTAAATGCACAAATAGACGTGTTAATACATGCGCAAATAGACAGGTTGTTAGACGTGCTATTGGACACGCTCGTAATTCCTCTACTCAAGCAACGCCTATAGACGCGCCCGCTATTTTGCGCATCTACCAAGCATGTCTATAGTTGCTTTGTGTTATTGTGTTATAATTTTATGCAAGGAAGTGTTGATGGTGGTAGTTCTAGGTAAGCGAACACCATATTAGATATTTTAAGAAAATTCCATGTCTGAAAATGATAGTCTTGGGAGAAATTATAGCCTTTTTCTGTGAAAAATAAAGAGAAATAGGAAAATGAACTATATTTTGTTTACAAAAGGCTTTCAACTATGGAGAGACAGGTAAAAGGCTTTCAAAGCATTCAAAATCTTCTATCCTTAGACACCTTGTGGTTGTAAAAGTAAGAGATTCCATAGCTTTATTGATGCTGTTTTAGGACATGTAGTCACAAATGATACCTCAATTTGGCTTTCTAGTAACTTAAGACACCTTTTCATGACACGCACGAAATTTCGATTGAACTCTTTTAAAGAGTCTTGCCTTGTAAAAGCTACGATAAGGGAATCTCAAAGTTTGCTTTGCAATTAGAAGAATGTTTAGGAGTTCAAAATATCTTAATAGAACAGAAAGGAAAGATTTTGAAGAAAGTTGCTTTGAAACTAGAAGTCTCTTCGGTTAATTGCTCAAAGCAAAGTAACCATCTTTTTAAAGAAGATGAAACTCTTCTTTGAAAATTTCATAGGAATTTTGTCATTTCTTATATGGACAAATGTTCCAATAACTTTGTTTTTATTTGCAAAAAGTATTACTTAGAATGTCTTTTGAGAGAAGTGAACTTGTATGCCAAAACTTATGCCCTTGCCTTAGTTTTTCAAAAGGATTTGATCTTGACACCTGAGAGTTTTTGCAAGTCTTGTGGGTTTGTTTGCAATCCAAGCCCTTTTCTTTGTGCTACTTGGAAGTTTCACAAAGCTCAAAAAAAGCCAAAATTTATTGCAGCCGCTTGTGAGACTACTTTGATGGATGTTGCTAAATGGCTAAGCTACTGCTTCAAAGCCATGTTGCCTAGTGTCCATGAACTTTGGAGGGACTTATTAAAGGAGATAAATGTCCCCTCGCACTCAAGCTGGATTTTAAATGACTCTTTAGGAGTGATTTGTGTTGTAAAATTTTTTAATTCTTCTCAAAGCATTTAGGAAAAAGAGTCTCCTATTCTCCTTCAAACGTATGATTTTACATGCTTTACACAAAGATTGAGCTAGAAGACGTGAAGTTTAGAATAAAAAAGCTAGTGGTAGAAGTTTTCAGGCTGAGATTGGACAAAGACAGATGCGAAGTGCTAAAAGTTGAGAAAACAGCCTTATGCTTTGACTTTTTGTGGCTAAAAAATAAAGATCATGACATCGGTTCTAAAAAGAAAAGATACAAAAAGGTAGTAAGTGTGGAATATGTTTGCTCTTGGATAGATTTTCTTTTAGATAATCTTTACATCACAATAGGTGAGTCTTTGTTTCAACAACTTAAAGGAATTCCCATGGGCAGTAATTGTGCCATCTTTTTAGCAAACTTTTATCTTTCCACTTATGAATTTGAGTTTATACAATGTCATCTTTCTATCAATACTTGCCCTATCATTTTAAATAAGCTTAGCCAAGTTAGGCATTTTATAGATGATTTATTTGTACCAGATGTTCCTAACTTTCAAGTATTTATGTACAAAGATGCTTGTGCTTTTGGAGAAGGAATCTATCCTCATGACTCTTGTGAACTGAATTGCACTTCAAGGGTGGGTTCTTGTGTTTTCGTAGATCTTAGACTTTCTCAATCTACCATAGGATTAGAGGTTGATATTTACAATAAACATGAACAACCTGAATATAGTGGTTTACACATTATAAAAATGCCTCATATTGACTCAAACATTTTTGATTTGGCAAAATATGAAGTCATTTCTTCCCCATTCCATAGATTTTCGTGCCTTTGTATAGCTAAGGAGTCTTTTATCACTCAATGTAGTAATTTGATCACTATACTATTACACAAGAGGTATAATCCAAGGAAAATAATGAAAAACGTACGCAAAATCTTAGATATGAAGTCTTTTATCTATGGTGTATCGGCCTTAGGTATGTTTAGAATGATTGAACATAAGCTGAAAACAAAAAGCAGGGAGCTTAATAGCCCGTTTTTCTTTTAGTTTCAAAAGAGAGTTTGATTGATTATGCTTGTGCTTTCTAAGTTAGGAATGTAATTTTGCGTCTTTGTAGAAAGTGATACATAAGGGTAAAGGCTCCTTTTAGCTTTTTATGTTTTAAATAAGAGAAAGAGAGAGAGAGAGAGTTAATTCTAGTTTTTTGAAAGATTTTGTTTTTTGTTTCTCGACTTGCTTGTTTATTTTTTCTTAGTCACCTTCTTCCTTTCTTGTTTTCTTTCTCTTTTGTTTATTTCACATATTTTAGTAAGCACTAGGTTTGCCCAAGAGACTCTGCGGGTCTTTAGAAACCCAGTATATAGTTGCTTATGCTTGGGCACTGATGACGACATAAGTGTTGCTTTGCTTGCTAAGTATAGTCTTCCTTTTGTTTTTCATAAAAGTGTAGACCTTGGGAAAAAGCACCGTTGTCAGTGTCCATGCACAACAAGACAAAGCACCCATAGATGTGCACACAAACTCATTTATTGAACTAAATAAAAAACTTACGAGCGCATCTATTTTCACGTCTGGAGACCTGCATCTAACAGCGCGTCTATATAGGACACACACGCGCATATAGATGCACATGTAGACGCTTAAATAGACGCTCATATAAACGTATTTGTAGATGCAAAAATAGACGCTTGTCGATAGACAGATGCATATATAAACGCATTTATAGACGCATTGATAGACGTGCCTTATAATATATATTTTTTAATTTACAGAATGCTATGTATGTTGTGTATGCTATATAGTTACAAGAATCCCATTTCCACATTGTGTAATTCAATTCTTACAGCCAACCGCATTTTAATTACAATTCCAAATAAAACATTACAACTCCAAAACGCAATAAAATTGAAAGCTCAAAAAGTGCTTGTATGTACATATAGCACGAAGCTAAGCCACATCATGTGGCTTCAAGTACAAAAAATAAGAGGAGTGTATATACAAGAGGCACGAAGCCAAGCCAGTGGCTTTAAGTACGAAAAAGAGTAGTTAGCACTACTTCTATGACTAATCCTCACTGCCTTCCATGCTCCCTTCTGCGCCTCCTTCCTTGTCTTCCTCGTCATCTTGTGCACGGGCCTATAAACAAGGGACAACATATATCAATGTATGAAAAATCAAATCTTTACTTATAATATTGGCATTATTTAGTTACTTTCAAATACCTCAGGGGCCGCTCCAGTAGCCCGGATATACTGCTCTTCAATAATCAACCCGTCATCATAGAAGTGCCTCCATGTATCTCCTCTGTGATGGTGGCGGTGGTAGGCTATCTCCATAGGAGTAGGGTATCTGCCCACGATCTCAAGCTGCAAGATGACACAATTTGCGGAGGGATTAGTACAAAGAAACAACCTCCTAATAAACTACATAAGAAATATAATTTGAGATCGATACTTACAAATTGGGACTCCCATGATTCAACACCCCCTGCTCCAAAATGTGCGCTTCCATATTCCTCCATCTGGATCCTTCGTGCCTCCACGTGATGCAGACTGGGGTCCTCCCTCGCTGACTTCATTGCTTTCTTCCACTCATGCTTGTGAATAGTGTGGGGCGGGCCCCTTGGTGGTTGACCTTCCTCGAGCCTGGCAAGCTCTGCTACTGCCTGCCTCTTAAGTGAAGATCCTTTATTGCCAAGTATCGTAACAATCTTTGACTTGGCCCATTTATCTGTGAACTGGCAATTGGGGGGGTTAGGATACCTAGAGCAAACAGCAGCGAGGGTCTCATTAGCCAACCTCTTTGGCTGGTCTTTGAAGTGGATAAAGCAATCTCTGTAATTGTTAGCAATTACAGAGCGCATGAAGGCCATGATATCCTTCCCCCATGCATCCATCAAGATGCCTCCTGTCTCAGTGATGTCATAGAATATCGTACCATCACCCAGAGGCACGTCTAAATCATCTGAATCATCATCATCCCCATTGCCATCCCCCACCGCTCTCCCTGCTACTATGCCTGCTACCGTGTCGTGTCGAGCTCGTACACTGGCCACTCGTAGTTGGAGACTGCACGGGACTACGCTGACCACTCATAGCTGGGGAACCGAGTCTCGACTGCACAGGAGTACGTCGATGGCTCTGCAAGACAAAAGGACCTTCTGACGGCATGGGGGAAGGGGCATAAGACGGCATGGTAGAAGGGGCATAAGATGGCATAGGGGAAGGGGCATAAGATGGCATGGGAGATGGGCCTCGGCTATGTAGCCAGCTGGGCTGTGCTGACTCCGTTGGGGTGATCTCAGCTGGTGTGGGGTGGTTTGGAGTCTGTAATGCCGACTCCTAGGGGGTGTTTAGAGTACTCGTCATATACCCGTATAACTCCGCAGGACTAGGAGGGTGCCCTAAAAGGTTATATAAGTCCCTAAAAATAGACTCCCAGGGATCAAGTGAGTTGGAAGCGCTTCCTGGCCACATGATGAACTGGAAAAAAGAAAAAAAATCTATTACTGATGAGCTAAGAAGAAAGGGGAAGGATTACTATCAGAGCATGTCCATAGATGCGTCTGATTAGCGGATCTATTTTTGCATATAACAGCGCGTCTATAGATGCGGCTGTCTGTGTTTACAAACAGACTAGACGTGCCTATAGACGCAGTTTTAGATGCATTCTGAGACGCACATATAGATGTGCTCCGACAGACTGACTTTTTTAAAAAGTAGAAAAGGACATTGCGCCCGACACACAAACATGACACTAATACCCAAATCATGTGTTGATACCCAGATCATGCGTTTTTTGGATACGAGAAAGTACAAATCCAAAGAGAGCAAACTTCCAAAAAAGATCAACTGCAAAAAGACTTACCTTGGATAGAGGTATGGAAGGTTCTTCTCCTTTTTCAAAGTTGCTTCTCCTCCTTGCTCGCCCTCCTCTCCTTTAAGCTTGGAAGTAAGTGTGGGTGCCTTTCTCTTAAGTGTAAGCTTAGAAGTAAGTGTGGGTGCCTTCCTCTTAAGTGTAAGCTTAGAAGTAAGTGTGGGTGCCTTCCTCTTAAGCATCGAAACTGTGGATCTGCTAATAAGGAAGCAAGCATGCCGCGTGAAGTATAAGTAATGTGAAGAAAAGCGAAGCGAGTGCACTAAAAGCAGGTTTAAAAGCCGCATCTATAGGCGCGTCTATTGGCGTGTCTTAATACACAGAGTAGACGTGGTTTTAGACGTGCTTTTAGACGCGTCCACAAAACAAATAGATGCGCTTTTAGACGTGCCTTTAGATGCACCACAAAGTTTAAAATTAAACATTTGAAGAAGAGCAATTTTTTTTGGGTTGTTTGTTTATAGCATGTCTTCATCTTCAACAAGTAGCTCCAGTGAGGATGAATCCCTCCGTATCCACCATCGCAAAATGTGGTTGGAGCAAAAAATCAAATGTATGTGTGATCGATGTCGAGGAAACATGTATCGTGCATGCAGGATTACACTCAATCACATCTCAAAGTATGAAGAATGGGATGTGACCGTAAACAGGGTAAGGGTTTGTAAGTTAAGGTTGATTGAGATACCTATGGGTGTTCATATGTTTCAATTATGATCCCGTTTTAATTTGATATAGGATGTAGTGCCACACCCACATATGTTGCCCTATGCTCGCCGTGAGGAAGCGAAGCATCGGCGATATGAGGTGGGATCTTCAAGAGGGACCATTACGGATGCATGGAGTGATGGTGATAGTAGCCCTCCGCCATTACCTCATGAAGCCGTGGAGGAGGAGGTGTTTGATGATATGGTGCAGGATTTTTATGTCCATCAAGGGAGGGATGATAGCATGGAGCAGGATGATCTTTTTACTGCAGCATCGACTCCACTATTTGAGGGGTGCACATTCTCTGTTCTACGTGCGGTACTAAACTTGCAAACCATCTATGGATGGAGCAATGCAAGTTTGAATACATTACTCAAGTAAGCTTTAAAGTCTATTTTGCAAACATGGTGAATTATGCTAGTGGGTCAATTACTCGAATGCTTTTCCTCATTTATGGTCTTCACGTGCAGGCTATTGTGTAAAATGCTTCCAAGGGAGAATAAATTACCGACCTCAAGAGATATGGCAAGGCAACATGTGACCTCTCTTGGAGGATTAGATTACAAGCACATCCATGCGTGTCAACGATTGCGTTTTGTTTCGTGGACTACATAAGGATGCAAGAGAGTGTCCTACTTGTGGAGAGGCAAGATATAGAGCATATCTCAAAACTTTGGACATGCCTCGTAAGGTTCTGCGACATTTTCCGATAATCCCTCACATCCAACATATGTTCAAGTGCAAATCTATTACAGAGCTCATGTCATGGCATTCCTCCCATCGATCAATCGATGGCAAGTGGAGAACTTCCGCGGACTCTCCTGCGTGGAAGCATATTGAAGACACATGGCCAAGCCTCAAGGAAGAACCTAGGAGCTTGAGACTTGGATTGGGTATGGATGGTGTGAACCCATTGGGTCTCAAAAGCACGTCTTACAGTGTATGGCCAGTGATATTGGTGAATTATAATCTTCCACCCTCTATGGCTATTAAGAAAGGACATGTTATGCTGTCCCTTCTAATTCCAAGGAAACATAAAGTCAAAAACCCTGATGTTTATTTGGAGCCTTTGCTTGATGAGCTAGAGATACTTTGGAGAGGTATCGAGGTGCATGATGTGAGCAGGCCTCCCTCATCACAAGACTTCAATTGCAAAGCAGTCTTGATGTGGATGATGCATGACTTCTCAGGCTATGGCGAGTGTTCAGGTAAGCATTGCACTTCTAATTATGAATAGGCAAAGGATGTGGCATCCTAAACCCACCTTCAACTATTAATTGCATCTATTGTTCAGGTCTCACGACATCGGGTTACCATGCATGTCCTGTTTGTGGTCCTTCGCTAGTTGCCTCACAGGCACACACATTGAATAAGGTCATCTATGAGAATCACCATCGATTTCTCCCACCTGATCACTGCTTATGGCAACCAATTTTGTACAAAGAGCTGACACATCAATGCTTGTAGGCACAACGGAGCCGGAGCCCATGCCACTTGCAAATGATGATGCTCCGCCATCCCTGCCAGTTTCCCCCCCTGACGATGTCCACTAGTGCTTGGACTTACAGTCCTTTTAGGCCGGACAGCGTGCTAATGCACCATTGGAAGCGCCAGCCTGGCTCACACCTCCACCTCTATGAAATTCTTGAGGTGCGGCCCTCACATAGTTCATCACATAGTCCTTTGTTGACGATTGGCACCATGCGCATCCAAAGTGCATTAGAGGAGGATACATATGCCCCAGTCCCCACGATGGATGTTGATGTCGGTTTGCAGCAATAATGGTGGCTCCCCTTCTTAAAGCTAGAGAAATTTTGGTGCTACTACTACAGTGTACCCATTGATCATTGAGTCCACTCACTCTACATGCCCATGGAATGATGATGAACTTAGGCCACATTTTGAGACCTCCAACAGAAGGACCCAAATGTGTTGTACAACTTTACCAAGTACAACTTCCCCAAATAGATGGCTCAAGAGGGATTTTGCTTCCGCCTCCAACCATTCAATGACACATACGGCTCAGTGCTAGTTCCTGCCGTCGTTGCAATGGTACATTGCAATTGCCTCCTCCTTTTACTCCATGATCTTTTGCACATAGTCGCCCCATTGACAACCACCTCCACAATCTAAACAACCAAATTGTCTTCAACCTCTGCCTCTACCTCCGTGTCCACAATCTCCACGAACATCACCTCCGCACATACAAGGATATATGCATGCCACCCATTTTTGAAAGTACCACCCGTACCTCACTCACCTCACATCATGACAGCTGGACCTCTATGTGATCCTATAGACAGTCCTCACCACCAACCTCCTCTAGTGCGGCTGACCTGGGGATGGATCAACAATAGGAAAGGGGTCATGTTAACATCCACAAAGTACAGCCACCAAATGCAAGGTAATTAGTGATTAAAGGTGACTAGGCCACATGATCTACTTCAACGGACAAGCTCAGGGAGTTTGACCCCCAAATATCCCAAGGCCAGTGATTATAAGCAATGTGCACACGGAAGGAGTATAGCTCAAACTTAGGGAGTTTGATCCCCAAATTTCCAAAGTCCACTCCAAAGTTCAAGGATTCAAGGATTCCCGGCAAAGGTTGTATGTTCTAGCTAACATCAAGACCAAAGAGTGCAAGCAATGTGCACACTTCAAGTCTATGTCCATGAAAATAGCCATGAAGGAAGTTTGATCCCCAAATATTTCGAAGCAAAGGATTCTAGGAAATGTGCAATTTTCATGGGGTGTCTCGTGGAATTTAACCCTCGCCACTCCATGTTTTGAGCCGCATTCATGGGGTTCGAACCACAAATGGTTTAAGGTGTGAGGGCACTCAGGGAGTTTGAGCCCCAAATCACCTAAGCCTAGGAGGCGCGAGGCTAACAGAAGTGCTATTTGGGAGCTAGTTAGGAACACCTCCTAATGCTAGGCTTGTCCCAAGCGCTCTAATATGGGTAACACAAGTGTAATTTCTGCTAGTAGAGAGAGATGGAAAGAATGGCAGTATGCCTTGGCACCCTATGGGCCCAAGATTCTTTGGTTGTAAAGAGAGGGAGAGTGCTAAAAAGGGTTGGCCCTCCCTTCAAAAGGTGACTTGTATAAAAGGCCAAATGGTTGACTTTGGTCTTCATTGTTGTTTGCACCAACTTGAATACAAGCTCCCTCTTCTCTTCCAAGAGAGTGTTTTGGGTGTTCTCTTGTTTCCTTCATAGTGCCCTTGTGTCTACCACTCCACCCCCCTTCACCCTTCTTTACTTTTCGTGATCATAAACTGCAACTAAAGAAATACTTAAAATATCTAACAAGACACCTTCTACTAGGCCATTATAGAAAATTTCATTCTTTAATTTTGTGTCATTTTAATCATTTGATTCTTCTTGCTAAGAATCTACTTGTTGTTTCTGTTTACCTATGTATGTAGTGTCCTTCCATGTTCTTGTTGAAGATAGAAGCATGAAGAGATATATCGCTACTATATGACTTGATGAGGGGTAGACATATTACTAATGATGGGCCTACCATAGGCTTAAGTTAGCCAAATGTACATTGGATATAAGGGCACAAGTCTTCTTTTGGTGCTTAATTCTATAGATCTAGCCATAATTTTAAATTGTATATATAATATGTTGGCAAAAGTTTCCAAATATATTTATTTATTATATAAAACTTTGGCGAGTTTTCATGGACTTTATTTATAATTTTATAATCTTAAAGGCTAAACCTCGCTCTTTTTTTAATTCTAGTTTCAAATTGTGGCGAAATACTAAGCTTTTATTTTTATAAAAGCATATAAACTTTCATAAGCCATATAAAACTTTTGCTTATTAACAAAACTAATGCGAACAAATCATCCTTGATGACATTATAGGCAAGAAAGCATGCTTCATTAACTGATCATTGTACACAAATGACATCCCACGTACATGGACATATATACATCAAATAACAAGAGAATTTCAAGTTGGGAAAAACAACTTCAATTCCATAACTCGACAACAATTCCCTATACAACGTAGCAGCAAGAACAATCCATCGATCCCAAGGACTCTCCATGGATTCACTAGCTTTTGATCCATCTTTTATCAAATCACATGGCCTAACATGCATTGCCCTCTCACATATACGAAACCATGAACACCTTTTCTTGTTACATCCGATTCAACCAAAACACATCAATGTGGATGCCAACGTTCTAAAAGAAATAGATCAACTAAGAACTGAAAGAAAATGGATTATACAACAACAAAACCTCTCATCAAATGATAACATTCACCTACACAATCCAATCTCTCAACACACATGCCCTACAATGTCATATCCTAGACATACTACATGACAATAGTCTACTAGGGGCAATAATCATTTGCCTTCAGGAGTTACATTACAAAAAAAAAAAACATTGACTCTACCCACATTCACATGCATTTTAAAACTGATGGCGTAGGAACAGCTACATGTTTCAAAAAAGATGTCCAATTTTTGAGCCACCATTATGTTCAAAAAGATGGAAGCCAGTGCTTGCTGACAAATTTCAAGACAAACAAATCTCAAACCTTCACAATAGTAAATGTCTACAAGTCCCCTACCGCAAAAGTGACAATGCTCTTGGCTGCCCTTACTCAAATCTTGTAGCAAATAAAAGAAGGAACATCAACAACAATCATTGGAGATTTCAATATCAACTATGACAAAACTAAAAGTGTAAACAAACCACTAACAAAGTTCATGGAACAACACAGCTTCACACAATTAATTGAACAACCAACAATGGATTGACCATCGACAACATTTGGGCTAACAACATTAAATATCACACTTCCTTTGGAACAAACTTCGTTTACTGGTCCGACCACTCCCTTCTTTACACAAAAATAAATATAAGTCTAGGGAAGGCCTCCTGAATGTATCTCACCTTGATATAGACCCTAGAGGCACACCAACAAGGAGAAAGTGTTTTTTAAAACCGATTTGATGCCCATCCATTTGAGCAAAGACCACAGTCTCTGCATATCGATAACTTTTAAAGAGCATGGCTCACCCTTCCACAAGAATGTTTATGGCACTCTTTTTGGCCATCCTCCCTATCTCGCATTCAATCCTCACCATCAAGCCCTAGCTTCCTTGCACATTCCTTCACTGCATCTCACTCCTAATAATGCCCACTGACTAAGGACATATCATGCTCACATCCCTCTCCATTCACAAGAAAATGAGGGTCCAACTCATCGACATTGTTGTTTCCCAACATCCAACTCTAGGTTCTACATTATGCTTAGGTCCTTGGAGTGGTGGAACCACTCCATTCATTACCTTCACATGTGGAGAGATGAGATCTTTTGTCTTCCTTTCATTTATTGTAAGACCTTGCTCCCACTCTATAAAATCAAGCATTCCTACACCACTTTCTTCCATTACTGCCATGTTATCTCTATTGAGAAGTAAGTTGTCATGGAATTTCTTTGTTTTGCAAGTAGGACACATGCTGTGGAGTTTAGTGACCACCTTGGGCTAAGTAAACTAGGATCAACTATTGCAACTCTCATTGCACATTAATCTCAGTTCATTACAAGGCCTAACATGTAATGCCATTGCTCATGTCAAGAAAGGGTTCTAAGGCTTCCTAAATGGTTGTGATGTTATTGACATCACACATGGGAAGATGGATTGCCCTCATACAAAAGTCATGAGCCCATTATAACTACAGTAAGATGAACTTCAGGTGTCTTCACTCCATTGTTGATAGTAATATGCAATTTCTCATTGTGCCTAGTTCTTGCAATGACCATAAGAACTCTTTCCTTCAATCACACCATTGAGCAAGACATACACACTGGCCCTATTCTGATGCTTAACCATCAATGTTTAGTGTGCGCAGGGTGCTAATCATCGGTAATCAAAGTAGGAAGCATTAACTATTGCTATATAGTGACTTTAGACAAGTGTCGCTATATAGCGACATTTATTAGACTTGTGAATGGTCATTATATAGCAACATTGAGACAGTTTCCTATAGCAATGTTTTACAGAGTGTTTTTTCCCATACCGACCCTAAAAAATAGTTTTTTCCAATGACATATTTTTTTTTCTTTTCATACATGTTTGATCCTTTGAGAGAATAAAAGTAGAAGAGAATGTACGTCAAGTTTGAAGCTCATATATTCATGTTTAAGTTTGAGATGAAAAAAATCAATGAAGAGCATTTACACCAATGGCTTCAAGTCTAACGTGCCAAACAAGTCTATCTCTAACTCTATACCGAGTTGATCTCCTATATCATCATCATACTCTATCATCGTACGTTCACCTCAGAATTGATCATCTTCTTCAATAAAGTGTGGTGATTCTTGATGATCATCATCTTCTTCCTCAATATCGTGATCTCCATCTTCCTCCCGTATGATGTCATTATGCACATCTTCCTCTTGGCTCATATTGTGATCTTCATCTTCTTCACTAGATCCATCTAGATCAATTGGATCCGGCATTGGTAGTGGCATCTAGATCAATTGGATCCGGCATTGGTAGTGGCATTTCCATATCCACATCTCTATCTTCAAAAATTTGCTTACTTCGTGGTGCAACTTGGATCATGTACCACCATCTTGGATCAGAACAATAACCACCTAGATTAAAGATGGGTGCCAAATGCCATCAATTATATATATGAAATTATGCTTAAGTACATGTATCAATGGATCTTTAAAAATGAAAGCTTCGATTAATTAAATCATTAGTATGCACCTGCTCACAATGCTCGGAAAAACAAAAGTATCACTTTCATTAGTCCAAAGTTTGGTGGAGTCTATTGCAAAGAAACCACTACTGTCTTTTCTCACTGTCGCATGAGGACCGTTGTAAATATTTCTAAACCATTTTACATCAAGAATGAAAATACTAAATCGTCTGAAATCAATTTCATAGATTTTGCGTATGGTTCCACAATAATCCAATTGTGAGGAGAGAAGATTGGTATCTGAAGCACTTGCTCGGCTATCTTGTGTGAAGTTAGCCATGACTCCACAATCATACATGACTCTCTTTGAATCGATGCGTTCCACGTGAAAATGTCGTCCATATGACCATAATGCATTGTACTTTTTGTACTGAAAAAGAGCATCATTAAAAAAATGAAGATGCATCTATTTTATAGCATATATTGCCACAAATAATTACTTAATTACGTCAAGAGATAAGAGACTTACATGCATCATACATCCAAATAATAACTCTTGCTCGTGCTCATTTATTATCTCTCCATCGCGTTTGGCTTTACATAGAGCCAGTTGTAGCCAATCAAGTGACATGTGAGTGGAGAGAAGGGCAAGATCCCATGGATATGGTTGCGATCGCTTGTAAATTAATTTACTCTAAATCTCTTCCTTGCAACTATTCTTTCTACTTTGGCCACTTCATATCTCTCAATCCACTTCTGCATCTCCTTGCTATTGAGGATACAAAACTTATTAAATTTCTCCTTTTGCTCTTCGCTCATCTTTCTTTCAATCCCTTTTCCTTAGGAAACCTCGCCAACGATGCGATGATCATCCTTGTTATGCCAAGCCTGCGGCATATCGAGATTTGTGGATGCAAGAAACTCTATGATATATACTAATGACTCTTGCACAAGCCATCCCTCTACCATGCTTGCTTTTGGTCTTGCTCTTTGTCTTACAAATCCCTTCAAAGTTTTCATAAACCGCTCGAGAAAAAACATCCACCGACTATGAACAGTACCTGCAATGGCCACCTCATCAACTATGTGCACAAGCAAGTGCACTTGAGTTGTCATAATGCTCGAGGGAAAGTGCTTCTCAAGCAAGCATATGGCTTCGATGGATTCCACCCTAGCCTTCTCCATGCTAAATATGGAGAAATCCTTTTGAGATATCCACCTATTTCACATGCCCATGTTAGATATATTCATAATCAGTCTACAGATTATTCTGCTTAAATTGAAGAAAATGCAATCAATGCGGTTTGATAGTAAGCATACCTCACAATACCACTGATCTTGAATATAGCATTTCAAACATCTTCTTGTAAGCACCCTTTTACTATAATTGTGAGGATGAAATATCAAAGCATTAAAGAAGTCATGTCAATAATATAACATAGTCATAACTACACTAACACATCACGATTATCGATACACTAATCCTATAGCTTAGAATACCTGTAAGATCTTGTGCCAATCATGGGACTTGAGCCCGCTAAGCTTATTTTCCTTTGAAAATGCTCCTTTCAAGCAATGCATGTACCGTGTGGGTGTTTGAAAATAGGTAATGTCCACCTTGACTGCTGCCTCCTCTCTCATGGAGACGATCCATGTTGCCTTCGGGAGGACAACTTTTCCCAAAGCATGCACTTGGGGCCACAAACGAGACATCCTATTCATAGTACGCAAGTCTTCTTGCACTCCTATCAAGTCTTTGGAACCAACCAAGTGTGCCCAAATAGTAGCCCCCACATTCTTGAAGATATGCATGGGATCCAAGAGATGATTGATTTGTAACTGACTCCAACAAGGAAGTTCCTAAAAGATCAATGGCCTCTTCATACCACGAGGAGGTTCCTCTCCATTCGCCTTCCAAGCCTGAATCCATTCACTTGCCTTCAAATATGGTAGTGGTGGATCAAGCTGATCTCCATGCGCGAGATGGTCCAGTGGAAGGTATCGAGCATGACCTTCATAAACATTTTTCCTCATATGTTTGGAGTATCATGCAAGCGATTTCAAACCCGGTCCACAAATAGGACAAACATGGTACCCACTTGTAACAAGTCTTGCACGCATGCATGAATGTGTTAGTATAAGACATGCATGCGAAAGAGAGTCATAAAAGCATAATCCTATATTAAACATTTAAAGACACAACCACGTACCTGTGCACTCTCCATATCCTAGGTAGTCATGCATGGTCCACATCAAGATACCCCTAACCAAAATATCATTTGGTATATCTAGGAGCTCTGGAAATATCAAAGACCCGCACTCCTCTCCATAAGATCTGTATCTCCTCTATCAAAGGTGCCATGTACACATCCATATTTTTGGCCTTGTACTTCCCTGGCACAAGTAGTGCAAGCATGAGGTCTCCCTTCTTTATTGTTAGCCATGGTGGGATATTGTAATTCACCAAGACTATGGGCCATGTCAACCAAGATGTCGAGTGTAACCCGAAACGATTCATCTATTTTATAGCATATATTGCCACAAATAATTACTTAATTACGTCAAGAGATAAGAGACTTACATGCATCATACATCCAGATGATAACTCTTGCTCGTGCTCATTTATTATCTCTCCATCGCGTTTGGCTTTACATAGAGCCAGTTGTAGCCAATCAAGTGACATGTGAGTGGAGAGAAGGGCAAGATCCCATGGATATGGTTGCGATCGCTTGTAAATTACTCTAAATCTCTTCCTTGCAACTATTCTTTCTACTTTGGCCACTTCATATCTCTCAATCCACTTCTGCATCTCCTTGCTATTGAGGATACAAAACTTATTAAATTTCTCCTTTTGCTCTTCGCTCATCTTTCTTTCAATCCCTTTTCCTTAGGAAACCTCGCCAACGATGCGATGATCATCCTTGTTATGCCAAGCCTGCGGCATATCGAGATTTGTGGATGCAAGAAACTCTATGATATATACTAATGACTCTTGCACAAGCCATCCCTCTACCATGTCTCTTTTTCTCTTCTTTTTATAAGCATATTCCTATGCCTATGCTTATGCTTATGTATATGCTTTCCTTCTTTTTCTCTTATGCTTATGCTCTTTTTCCCTCTTTCTTCTCTTATGCTTATGCTCTTTTCCTCTCTTCTTTTTCCCCTCTTTCGATCTCTTTTCCCCTCTTATGCTTCTCTTTTCCCCTCTTTCTTCTCTTCTTTTCCTCTCTTCTTTTTCCCCTCTTTCAATCTCTTTTCCCCTCTTTCAAACATATGCTTTCTCTCTTTTTCTCTTATGCATATGCTTTTTCTTCTCTTCCTAAGCATAATGGAGTGGCTGAGCAAAAAAAACAGGTCACTAATAGGAATGCTTATGCTTATGCATGAGCATATGTCTCCTTCTCCTTCTCCTTCTCCTTTCCTTCTCTTCTTTTTCCCTCTCTTTTTCTCCTCTTTTCATAAGCATATGTATTTGCCTATGCTTATGTTTATGCATGAGCATATGCTCATATGCTTATGCATAAGCACAAGCATATACTTTCTCTCTTTTTCTCTTATGTCATATGCTCATGCATAAGCATAAGCATATGCTTTCTTTCTTTTTCTCTTATTCTTATGCTCTTTTCCTCTGTTCTTCTTCCCCTCTTTAGATTTCTTTTCCCCTCTTCCTTCTCTTATGCTTATGCTCTTTTCCCCTCTTCTTTTTCCCCTCTTTCAATCTCTTTTCCCCTCTTTCAAACATATGCTTTCTCTCTTTTTCTCTTATGCATGTGTTTTTTCTTCTCTTATGCTTATGCTTATGCATAAGCATATGTCTCCTTCTCCTTCTCCTTCTCCTTTCCTTATCTTCTTTTTCCCTCTTTTTTTCTCCTCTTTTCATAAGCATATATATTTGCCTATGCTTATGCTTATGCTTATGCATAAGCATATGTCTCCTTCTCCTTCTCCTTCTCCTTTCCTTATCTTCTTTTTCCCTCTTCTTTTTCCCCTCTTTCAATCTCTTTTCCCCTCTTTCAAACATATGCTTTCTCTCTTTTTCTCTTTTGCATGTGTTTTTTCTTCTCTTATGCTTATGCTTATGCATAAGCATATGTCTCCTTCTCCTTCTCCTTCTCCTTTCCTTATCTTCTTTTTCCCTCTTTTTTTCTCCTCTTTTCATAAGCATATATATTTGCCTATGCTTATGCTTATGCATGAGCATATGCTTATGCTTATGCAAGAGCATAAGATTATGCTTATGCATGAGCATATGCTCGTATGCTTATGCATAAGCACAAGCATATGCTTTCTCTCTTTTTCTCTTATCCTCATATGCTCATGCATAAGCATATTCTTTCTTTCTTTTTCTCTTATGCTTATGCTCTTTTCCTCTCTTCTTTTTCCCCTCTTCCTTCTCTTCTTTTGCCCTCTTCTTTTCCCCCTCTTTCGATCTCTTTTCCCCTCTTTCGATCTCTTTTATCCTCTTATGCTTATGCTATCATAATTGTCTCAAGTAATTAATTGTCTTTTTGCTTCTTACCCGTTCTTGTTTTTTGTTTTTTGTTTTCCTATTTGTGTCTACGTTTGTCCAATCCTCCCAAATTAGACATGGGATCACGTCGCACGTCCGACGAGTATGAAAACCCTCGTAGGAGGAGACATCAGAATCTCTACTCTCCAGAGGACTTTGATTCCACTCAGGCGACACCTGAGGGGCCTACCCCTATGACTACCCCTAGCCCGACTCGTCTCGGACATAGCACTATGACTACCCCTCGGGGAACTCCTTTGCTAGCAACCCATTGCTTTGTTGGGAGTCTCGACAAGTTTGTCGCACAGATGACCGATGTGGAGGTAGCAAGGTCTTCTCTCTGCTATCCCAGAGGACCTTAGTAAATCCCTCTCCTACACCGATGGCTGGACCTACGTCTATCCAGCTGTCCCCTCTAAGCCCTTCGAGTGAGGGGTCATTACCTGGGCATGCCCATCGTAAGGGAAGGAAGAGTAGGAAGGTTCGCTTATGTTGTGCTGACTCGGGAGATATAGACGAGTCAAAACACTCACATCCCTACAAGTCTCCACTTGGTCCCGAGACCCAGTACCAGTCAGGTCCCTTGCCCTCTCCTACTCCCACTGCTACTCCTCGCTCTATAAGCACTCGCACTAACACACTTGCTCTGACTTTGCCACTACCATGAGTCCTTCTTACCCGATCGAGGACCTGTCCTATGAAATCACTGTTGCTAGAGAGATGATAGAAAATAAAAAGGGCTCAACAGTGATGGCCACCATGAGGCGGTTTATGAGCCACCACTTCAGAGTGGCATAGCTATTGACTGGTGGTACCAAGATGAGGGAAAGAAGCAGGCAGTCATCAATGAATTGAAAAGACAATATCCTAACCCTCCAAATTGGGAGTTCAATTTGGATTACATGAAAGAGCACATGGGGGTCCTCTTGAAGCATCGTAGGTCAACCTTGCGTACTTCTATCGCAAAGGGGAACGCTAAACCTAGCTGGGCAAACAAAGCTAACTGGAAGTTTTTCAAGAAGCAATACAGGGACCATCCCGAACTGTTCGAGGGTCTGAGGAGGGCTGCGAGGAGATGGCTGGACTCCGTAGGTACTTCGCACTTTGGTCCAAGAGGATGGTTGGCGTTTGAGGCAACCGTGGTAAGTCTACTTCTTCTCATTTAATGTATTGTTATATTTGTTTTACTACATATTGCATGCACTTTATCTAACTCTCGTAAATTGGGCCCATAGTAAGCTGTGATGGGTCACCTTCCTAGAGACGTAGAGACGAGATGCACGCTTTGCATAGGAACAAAGCTGTGGTTTATTGAGCAAGAGGCGCTAAGAGCGATGGTTGATTGGGCTGAGGTGGTTGCTCGCACGGTATAAGTCTACTCCTACTTGAAATCTCACTTTTTAAACTATTTTATTCTTTAAGTTCCAATCTAATTTTTAATAAATATGGTTTCACTCTTAGAGTCAAAGCTCTAACGTCCCATCAGCGGTGCTGAGCGGTGATGATGAGGGATTAGGCTTACACGGCTTCGACGAGGGCCAGGGATCAGCTCATGAGGGCCATGGACAAGGCCAGCGCGACAAGGAGGAGGATGAGGACGAGGACGACGATTCAGATAAGCAGTAGTAGTAGTAGTTTGCATATACTTCGCCATGTATATGCTTTTGTATGTTGGCTCGTTTGAGCAATTTTGTATCACCCTTTTCGAAAGGGTGATTTTGTAACAAACAATGTTGTATATCTTCGACATGTGTATGCTTCTATTGCGCGGCTCGTTTGAGCGATTTTGTATCAGCCTTTTCACAAGGGAATTTTTGTAATAAAAAACATTCGTTTGTAACTACTATAAAAAAAACATTGGTGGGGCTTCTGTTAATATTTTTTTAAAGCTTCTATTAATCATTGCTATAAAGCGCCATTTACCATTGTCTTTATATAGCAACGTTCACAAGTGTCGCTATATAGCGACGTTTACTAGTGTCGCTATATAGTGACGTTTACTAGTGTCACTATATAGCGACACTTATATAGCGATCGTTCTTTTTCGATGCTTAGAGCGACGTAAATACCGACCTTTGCACCCGTCCAAAAAAAACTTTTTAGTGTAAAAAAGGTCAGTATTTATATCGGAAAAGGGCCTGTGCCTTGTAGTGAAGGGGATTTTCACGTTCATGAGTACATTGCTTGGGGGGTTCACCTCTAAAAAATTTAATGTACCACGTGCATTCAAAAGGGGGAGTATTTTAATTCATCTTTTGGAGAAATTTTAACAGGTTTACAAGAACAAGATGGGTTTTTCAATTCAACTTTATAAAACAATATGTTAGTTCATAGGGGTGATTTTACTGGGAAAAAAAAATTAGTTGAGGGGTTTTTTAAATACCCCTTGAACGCACGTGATACATAGGGTTTCTTAATTGTGCACCCCTCGAGGTACATTGTGGAGGGATTTTTACATCCATGAGTACATTGTGGCTGATGGAGGTTACACTTTGGAACCTTGGCTCATCATTCCATATGAGAACCTATGGAAGGAGTCCCATTACCATTTCAACTTTAGCTCTTTTGAACCCATGTTGCACATGTGCGTAAATGAAAAAAATGAAAAGGATACTAATTGGATAGACTTTTCATATTTGGTTGAATGCGTATAACATTTCTTGGCATAGCTCGATAGGTATGTCTCCATTTGAAGTGGTCTATGGTCAAAACTGTGATACACCGGGTACTTTCTTTGATGTTGAAAATAAAGTAAAAGTGTTTAAGGATATGCTAGGGAAAATGGATGAACAAGAAAAGAAATTCAAGATTGTATTAAGCATGCACAAGATAGGCTAAAGCACTATTATGATAAGAAGCATTCATTTCGTGAATTTAAAGAAGGCGATTTGGTTTTTCTCAAAGATCGTAGGCTTTCGCCCCGTTTTGCAGGTCCATTCAATGTTCGAAAGAGGGTGGGAACGCTTGCCTTCCAACTCGCCTACCAGCTAGACCTTCTTGCACATATCAAAGTTCCTCAAATTTTTCATGTTAGTTTGTTGAAACCTTATGTCACTAATCCTTTACACATTTTGTAGGACAACTCTAGAATCAAGGAGGATGCGAGTTTAAAGGTGGAACCCAAGATGATTCTAGATAGAAAGACACGCCAACTCAGAAACATAAATATAGTAGAAGTATTAGTAAAATGGGATGTCTACCCCATTGATGATATGTCATGAGTTGACCTGGATGCCTTAGTTGTGAAATTCCCGTCCTTTAAATTTTGCGGGCAGAATTTTTTTAATGAGGGGAGAATGTGACGTTACATTCTTATATATGCAAATTTTGGAACTGCATGTTGTAGAAATTTCTCAGAATGGCTTGATTTTATGTTTTGAACATTTTGGAAAAGTTTTATGTTGCACAAGGAAAGTTCGAAATGAACATTTTTGAGTCGAGCATGTTTTTGCAGTTGAGTTTTCAGTACTTTAAAGGATGATTTTGGAAAAACTTTCCATGAGTGTTTTGTGATTTCTGATGAGGAACATTTTAGTCGAAGTTGATTTTCTGTGATTGCAGATTTCGGGTACTTGTACAAAACAAAAAAAGAACACAGATCAAGATGTGATGCGATGTGGAAGGTAAGGCACGTGGATTGAGATGGCCGCTCAGATTAGATAGATTTGACCGTTTTTGGAAAATGCCCACTTTTCAAGGCATGACAAAGCTTCAGGACGATTTCGAACTGGAAACGAAGTTCATAAGCCTGCACGAGATCCAAGACACTAAACCAGAGTGAGATTTCGAATGAAAAGTCATGTATCTTTCTCCTTCGGGATTTTGAGAGTGAGAGTGCGATCATGAGATTAGTGAGATCTGCTCGGGGGAGGTCGGGAGGTTGAGCTCTGATTATGGAATATGCTGCTCAAAAGCTGCTGTAAAGGATTTCTCTTTTCAATAAAGAAGGCTTCTCTGGTTTCGTGTTAATAGTGCCTCGAATTCTCGTTTTTCTCTATTACGCATCGCGTGACACATGGTGCATCAACGATAGTGTATAAAACATGAATGCCATTCAAGCCATGCTGAGCATGTAGAATATCCTCTAACAAACGATTGACAAATTCTATCTCACCATCCGTCTGAGGATGAAAAGCAGTGCTCATTTACAATTCAGTTCCTATTTAAACGTGGCCTGCCAGAAGTTAGAAGTGAACTTCGAAGCCCTATCAGAAACAATGCTTCTTATGCAGTCGGAAAATCTCTTTCACAAATAATTCAGCAACTTCAAGAGCACCATGAGTCTTCTTCATAGGATAAAAATGAGCCATTTTAGTAAGACGATCAACAACCACAAAAATCGTGTCGTATCCCCCCTAGTTGTGGGTAATTTAGTAATAAAATCCATTGAAATTGATTGACAATTCTAAGACGGATATCTAATGGTTGCATCAGTCCATGTGTTTGTAGTCGTTCAACTTTTACTTGTTGACAATGCAAGCATTTTTTAACATAGCGTTTCACATCATGTTTCAGATTAGGCCAGAAATAAGACTTTCGAACTTCCATGTATGTCTTATTGTATCCACCATGTCCGGAAAAAGGAGCATTATGACAATCATGTAATATGTAAGACTTAAAAGGAGATTCTTTTGGTAAACAAAGCCTATCACTAAAATACAGATTGCCATTTACTAAATGATACTTCCCATCCTCTTTGTTCATAACAACATTCTTTACCTTTTCTAGAATGGCCATGTAAAAGGGATATTTTTCAATTTTAGATTTTATTTTAGCCATAAGATCTAAACGGAAACAGTCAAAGAATTCACATAAAGTCTATTACATGATGCAGTTCTTTAGTTTATTTCATCCACAGTCAAAGTATCAATATTTAAAACATTATAAGACAAAGCATGAGCAATCAAAGCATCATCATCAATCAAAGAAGCATCAGTCAAAGCAGTCTCTATCAGTTGTCGAATTATAGCATCATCCACTTTATTTTCTTTCCCTTCAATGTACTTAATCTCAAAATCATACTCAATAAGCAATTCCATCCATGGTCCATTCGGGGAGATTTGGACTCAAAAAGGGCCTCATAAGGAATGGATTAGGAAAATGAATTAAGGGCTAAGCAAGCCCACTAAAGTCCAAAAGAAGTCCAAAATGTCAAAAAAGTGACACTCTCTCTCTTCACTGAGGGGGATTCTCTCTCTCCAAAAAGTACACATTCTCTCTCCCTCTCTTCCTTTGGAGGGACACCCTCTTCTCTCCCCTCTTCTTTCACTAGGAGGCTGCCTTCCCCCAAAATTTTCAAGCATTCCCCTACACACTCACTTCATTTTCCATCCCCTGATTCTATCACACTTCCCTACACCATTTGTATGCACCCCTTTCATTTCCCT
The DNA here is from genome assembly GCF_047967505.1 of Dipteris shenzhenensis. Lineage (NCBI taxonomy): Eukaryota > Viridiplantae > Streptophyta > Polypodiopsida > Gleicheniales > Dipteridaceae > Dipteris > Dipteris shenzhenensis. The sequence goes on along the minus strand of NC_141611.1, from coordinate 48,719,167 downwards.
TTCCCTAAATCCATCTTCTTCACTTCTCACTGAAAAACTTAGAGCACACATATTCTATCTACACCTAAGAATGGAAAGAAAGAAGGAATGGATGAGAGAATTTGAAACTTTGGAAGAAGGGAGTTAAAATGGAGGAGGGGACATGATGCAAATCTTGGTACTGGACAGGATAAAGAGAGTAAAATGCTGGTAGGAAGGGGGAAATGAGGATGATGGGAGAGATAGTGGAGGAGGGGAAGATGGGTAGGAGGGGCTAGGAAAGGGAGGATGAGGTAGGGGTGTAAGGGAGTGTAGGAGGAGGATGTGGAGATGGGGGGAGGTAGGAGGAGGTGGGGGAGTGAGGTGTAGGGGAGGGTAGGAGGTGGCAGGGAAGGGAGAAGTTGATGGAAGGGTAGGAGGAAGAGGAGAAGGTGGTGGTGGTGTTGGAGGAGGAGGTGGGTGGCATGGATGATTTTTTCAAGTCACTTTCGTTAAAAAGCTAAACTTTTATATTGGCATCGAAAGTTTGTATGTCCTAATAAAAATAAATGCTTGAAACATTCGCCATGATTTGAAACTTTTATGTAAAGAAATTTAAACTTTCGCTAGGATTTGCATTTTTTCCTTCAAAATTCAAAAGAAAATATATAAACAAGTACTACATTCTACTAATATTGTGAAACTAAAAATTTTATCTTGAAAATTTTCGTCAAGATTTTATATTAATATATAAGCATAGCTTCAATAAAAACATCCCTGGTGGGTGGTGGGGAGGAGGAGAGAGGGTGGTGGAATGGAGAGATGAGGCCGGGAGAGGGGGAAGAGAGAGAAGAGATTCTAACTCAAATTTTGGAGGGAGTCCTAGTTGATAAGATCTTCTTGGATTTTAGTGCAATAAAATATTCTTAAAAAGTACACTAGTTAAACTTTGCTTAGAAACTTAATCAAAATGGATTATCTCCCCAATCAACATTCTTAAAGGGCCCTTATTTTTCCAAACCTCTCCTAATGATGTTATATATAAGAAACCATCTCAGAATATCATCCCAACATCCATTGAGGAACAAATTCATATCATGCTAGAGTATGTTGTTATAAAAGCTACATGTGCCTATCTCATGCCATTTTACGAAGGCATAAATACTCAAATGCAGAGGGAAGAGGTATCAGCCGATAAGTTATGGGAGTTGGATTCTTGTTGGAAATAATTAATATATACGTAACAAATCTTATCATTGGTTTAGCACTGTGAAACACATTTTCACAAGGAGGAAGGCACGCATTGTGGGAAATGCCTGTAAAGATGCAAGTTGCAAAATATCACCGATGGCTAACATGGAGGCTCAAACTATTTTAAAGAATCATCCATAGATTGACATCTTGCAACATCTAAGGGTACAATGGGCTATGTTTGGAAGACCAAAGAAACCAATTCATGGCCTTGTAAAAGGACATAAAGATCACCAAAACTTGGATGTGAGTAATAAATTCTACCTTCTATTGTAATGCTAAAGTTTTCACTTATGTTTTCCATGTTCTATTTAGAGTATGATTTCTCACTTCGTATGGATAATGGCACTAGTTCCATTCTCTCGGGGGGGTCACTCATCATATGTAACCCTATCACGTGAGTTCAACAAAAGGATATTTTTTATTTCTAAAATTTACAAAAATAAATATACATAAGGGACCATTTAAAATAGTTTTGGAAAAAATTTACAGATTTGTAAAGAAAAGGGGTACATTTTATTAATGAAAAAATTTACAAATAAGGGATTTTAAATATAGGCCTTGAACGCACGTGATATAGAGGGTTTATACATAGTGACCCCCCCGAGTCCATTCTCCACAACCTCATAGGAAAAATGGCACTAGTGTCATTCTCCATAACCTCATATGAGGTTGTGGAGAATGGCATCTCCAAAAGCTCTTATTAGTCTAGGGAGAATGGAGTTGAAATTGGCTATTGCATGTCTTGATTAATCTAATATGATTTCTTTAATAAATAATTTGTATCTATGTGATCCATCTTCACCACCAAGGACACCCATATGGTAACTTATGAGGCATTTGACATCCATGAAAGATCGATCAAACTGTTTAAGTTTTGACACCCATCAAAAAGATATCAATGATGCTTGAGAAAGTAGTTTGCTCACGCAAAATTAGCGTGGGTGGAGGATAGTTTTTATGACAATTTGACCCCCTATTAGTGTTTTGCTCATAACTTATATCGCTTCAACTGGTTATTTGTTTTCAACGAAACTTATATCAATACGAAGCCCACTTCAAGGCACATCCGTGTATGTACTTTAATTTCTAATATCAGTTTTGTAGTGGAAGTTATAGACCTTTGTGTTTTCTAGCAGTTTGTAGAATGATTTTGAGCCATTTTTAGAGACTTCTATGAAGGAGGTGCCATGTTTCCCTGGATTTTACCCATCCAGCCAAATCAGCCCCTTCAAGCTCCTAGATATATATCAGTTTATGTCATGTTGAGCTGAAAGATCTTCTTCCAACAATGCATCGCTCTTCTCTTTGGCACCGACCGGCTTGGTGAGATAATGACCTCTGCGGATCCTTTTCTTCTCCCGATGCTGGACTACAACGTCACTTGCAGGATGTTACCATATTCATTCTCTCTATAGGAAGTAAGGAGAAAGATATATTGTGGTTTTCTTTGCATGAAAATATTTTCTTCGTCTCTCTTTGCAAGTGATAAGGGTCTCTATTATTAAGATTGGGAAGAGCAGGAAGCTAAGATGTGCGTGAAGTTTCATTACCCCCAACTTCATGTCACATCTTTTGGTGGAGACATCGGGTACGTTTGGTATTGGATTCATCCCACCTTACTAAACGGTCTTAGGTGTACTTGATTTCATGTTATGCCTAGTATAGGCATGTGTTTTTTGATGTGATAAAGAAGATGCTTGGAAGAACTCCGTTAGAAGAGATTGCAGCCCATTTAAGAGAACTAGAAGATTGTGAAGGTGATGCTCAAGCTATTTGCACGATCATTATGATCATATCCTTTATGTTTGCACTCTTGAATATGTTGGTGAATCAACAATGCCGGCAATAGGTACAATGATGGATTGGGGATTGTTTCATGCACTGGTAGCTTAGTGTGAAGAAGAGTTGAGTCTTTGGGTAGTTTTTAACTATAATAGTGGAGTGGTGATTCTCAATGCTTTCAAATTCTTTTGCTATGCAAATGATGAAGAGTACAATATCTTGAAGCTATTATGTGCACTTCCAATTGTGAGAAGGGTGATTCTTGAATGCATGTATACACAATGTTTTCATGGTGCTAGTTGGTAACTTATTTTTGAAGATTTTGTTGAGGATCACATTGTGGAGGGTTTTCAACAAGTGGTTATGCATAATAAGTTGGTCTTGGTATACTAAGGCTCTGTGGGATCTTGTTTGGATCTTGTTTGGGATATTATTTGGATCTTGGTGTTTTCTTTTTGTGTTTCATCATGGTGAAGATTATAGTGTTTCGAGGGACCCAAGGGGAAGACCTGGAGTCTTATCTTCAAGATTTTATTCAAGGATGCTGGCTTTTTGGATGGTCCATGAAGGATTGGGCTGAGATTTTGCCTAATTTTCTTAAAGATGTAGCCTTGAGTTGGCATGAGGCCTTGCCACACTCTACCAAGGAGTACTGGGACCAAGTGGTGGCTGAAATGAAGTAGAGATTTGGGGCAGTTGAGTCGCCAAATGCTTTGATGTTGCAGTTGGACCGGTTCTATCAAGGAGAGGGTCAGATGGTCTCTGTGTTGGCAATCCAATATGAAACTTTATGGACAAAGTATGAAAAGGCAGCTTTGCGAGCTGTGGCATCTGCATCATCAACCCCTCAAAGTCTCATAGGGATGGAGCACTTAAAGATGAGCAAATTTGTTATGGCTTTGGAGCCTCATCTTCACTCAAAAGTAATGAGTAAAGATCCAACAACATATATGGAGGCACTTTGTATTGTGACCAAGAAAGAAGCTTCTCTAAAGATCAAATCCTCTTTTGTATCTTCAACAACTTCAACTTCCAAGGTAGAGGTAATGGGCACTCCTCAGGTACCAAATTCCTCTAAGTTAGATCATAATATCTCCCAATTGATGGTAGAGTTTGCTGATTTGAAATTGCATTTGGTTAATGCACGACAACCTAGAGCACCAAAGAGTGACGATAGGCCTCGACATAAGAGTGGGGTCACTTGCTATGAATGTAATGAAAAAGGTCACTATCACCTTGAGTGTCCTAGATTGAGAGAGAAAGAAGAAAAACAAGTATTCTTGTTAGAAGCTTCTTCAGGGGATGAGGAAAGAGAGGTAATGATGGCTAAACGCGGGCGTGGTAAAGCAAAAGAAGAAGAAGAAACCAAGGAAGAAGTAGATGAGGAACATCAAGAAGAGGAACAACATAGTAAGAAAAAGAAGGCATCTAGAAGGAGAATTAGCCAGTTAGACTTTCCTTTAGGACAAGGAATTGGAAGCTATGACTTGTTGTTCGACCTTAAAGAAAAGGAAGCTCATATCACCTTTAGTCAATTACTTGCTTTGTCTCCAAAACTACGGAAAGAATGGGGAAAGCTAGCAAGCACGAGTGACTAAGAAGAGAAATTCCATTCCTGTTGTTTAAAAGGTAGATATAGATGTTGGTGATGATGTACCTGTGGTTGATGTGATCATTGATGGTCAAATGATTTCTAATGTGTACATTGATGGAGGTGCATCGATTATTGTCGAGTGAGAAGACCATGATAGATGTTGATTCAAAATACTCTAGTACTACCTCTCCTTATTGCATCAAATTGGATAACAACACTAGGGTAAAGACCTTGGGAGTTGTGAAGACTCTAGAAGTGGATGTATGTGGAATTTCTGTGCCGACTACTTTTCAAGTGATCCCTACCAAGCCAAATGCACATGCCTATCCATTGATTTTGGGAAGGCCTTGGCTACACAAGGTGAAGGCTATTCAAAAGTGGGATACTGGAGAATTGATTTTGCAAGGAAATGATAAGAAGGTGCGCTACAACATCAGAAGTCGCAAAAAGCAAGTTGTCAAGGAGGAGTCTTCAAAATCAGAGAGCTCAAACTCTGACTTAACCGCCGATGAAGAAAAAGAGACAGGATGTAGCTCCAAGGAGTCCAGCTTAGAGGGTGAGATGGAAGGAGTGGCCTTTGGTCTTTGTCTTGGTGCTAATCGGGATGAGTCAAGAACGAACAAAGTGGTGGTGCAAGAAGACCCTATAGAGACACCATGTGGAGGATGTGGAGCACACTAAACGACGCCAATGCAATGAAGAGCTTCTTGGTGATTCTCTATCAGGTAGTGAGAAGCTCCAGTACTTGGATATGTTAGATGATTTTCCATGTTTGTTTGCAACAAGCTATTGACAGGTTCAACCAATCTCTCTTGTGGAGCGCAAGATTGAGTTGAAACCAGAAAGCAAGCCAGTTGTGCAATGCTTAAGGTGCTTGGGGGTGATCCAAGCTGAGGCACTAAAGAAAGAGGTAACAAAACTACTTGAGGCAGGATTCAACTTTCCTGTTGATGATTCAAAATGGATATCTCCTGTAGTTGTCACACCAAAGAAAGGAAATAAGTGGTGGATTTGTATGGACTTTTGTCCTTTGAATGCATGCACTAAGAGGGATCATTTTCCTTTGCCATTCCAGGATGAAATACTAGACCAAGTAGTAGGGCATGAGATGTATTCTGTATGTGATGGGTATTCTGGGTACTTTCAAATTTGTATTCGGGAGGAAGATCAAAAGAAAAAATCATTTATCACACCTTGGGGAGTTTTTGCTTACAGAGTGATGCCTTTTGGGTTGACCAATGCACCAGCTACATTTCAAAGGTTCATGAGTCAAGTGCTCGAGCCTTACTTGGGAAAGTTCATAAGGGTGTTTTTGGATGATTTTTGCATTTATTCTTGGTGCATAGATCACATGGAGAAGTTAAATATGACCTTAGCTAGGATTAGGGACGAGCATTTTTTGAGCAAAAACTTTCGAGCATTCGAGTGATTGTAAATTACTTTATGATAATTCAATTATCAAAATCATATAGTTTCTCAAAAAAACACTTTTGATGCATCAATTCTCACTACAAAAGCACTTATATTTTTACTTTTGTTGAATTGTTTTCCATTTCTTGAAATTTCTCTAATCAAGATAATATTATTTATCATGAAGTTTTTTTCATAATTCCTCTAGTATAATAGCCTTATAAAGCTTTAAAAAATGTTAAAGATAGCTCCCAAGGTAGTTTCTACCTTGGGGATAGCTTCCAAGGGTAATTCTTTCTCCATAGAAACTACCTTAGAGACATGCTTTATAACCTAGTTTCACTGGCGAAACTACCTTAGAGACAGGCTTTACAACCTAGTTTTGCTGGCAAAACTACGTAGGCAGCATTTTCAAAAACTTGTAACTTTCAGCTCCAAGATCCAAAAGTAGTCACGTAGCCACTCAAATCGAAGAGAAAGCCATATTTGAGCACTTTGGAAGTGTTAAATGTTGACTTTGGAAGTGTTAAATGTTGAAAATTAGGATATATTGAAGAGCTTTTTGTGATTTTAAGTAGAATAGAATGAGAATGAGTATAGATTTAGGATTTTTCTCTATATATTGGTCGGATTTTTAAAAGAAATTTGATTAAAATTATTACATAAGAGTTTTCTATAATTGAGAATCCACTTACCCTCTTGTATAGTTTTCCAATAAAACCACCTAGAGGTTTTCTATATGCTTACTCTATTTGTTTATTGATTTGTTTGCTAAATACTTTCTTTAACAAGTGGGCCTTAAAAAGTGTGTCCTATTTTTGCATTTAAAGTCTAATTTTGGACTTGGTTAGTTATTTCTTGAAGAAACTATAATTCTAGATACTTGATAAAAACACCACTCGAAAATCACGCTCAAAAGTTTTTGCTCGGACTATGTACGTACTCGCTAGGATTGATGAAGCAAAAGGGTGTCTAAATCCTAGCAAGTGTCATTTGGCTCAAACAAAAGTAGTCTTGTTGGGACATATTGTGTCTGAAGAAGTCCTGTAAATGGATCTTGACAAGGTTCAAGCAATCATGGCATTGCCAAGTCTTGAGAGTGTCACTGGTGTTCGTAGAATTCTAAGAAAAAGTAAGTATTATCAATGCTTTTGTGATGATTTCACAGAGATAGTGCATCCCATGAACTTGTTGACAAGCAAAGGAGTTTCTTTCCAATGGGGTGTGGAGCAATAAGAGTCTTTTCAGCAACTTAAGGAGGCCATGAGTAAGGGCCCAATATTAAAGCCCCCTAACTGGTCTCAAGACTTTATGTAAATCCAAGTGTATCTTTGCATTTAGTTGGTGTTGTATTGTGAGGCAGGCAGAATGCAATCCATCTATTATGCCAGCCGATAGCTTATAGAGGCAGAAATAAGGTATGAAGAAATGGAGCAGCAAGCTCTCTCTTTGGTGTTTTCAGTCAGAAATTTTCGCTCCTATTTATTACCTAGACCATTTTTCTTCCTTACCTCTCAGTCTGTATTAGCATATGTAGTTCGCAAGCCTAATCCTAGGGGGAGATTTGCAAAATGTTTGTCAGAGCTTCAAGAGTTCTCTTTCTCTTTTGTCACTGAAAATACCACTAGGTCCACTATGGCAGATTTACTCACAGGACGGGAGGATCTAAGAGAAGAAAAGAAATATAAGGAGGACATTAATGATGAAAGGGAGACACCACCAATAGCTTTTGTCTTTTATTTTGATGGGGCTTTTAGTCCATGCCAATAAGGAGTCGGGGGGATAGTCTTGATCAATTCTGAAGGTCAAGAGGTGTGGGCAAGAGGGCAAGAGCTTCCAGATATCACAACTAACAATGCAACTGAGTATAATGCTTTGATCCTTGGTTTGGAGGGTTGTCTTCAAAGTCAAGTTAAATAATTGGAAGTAAAAGAAGATTCTCAACTTATTATAAAGCAAATGCAAGGGCATTACACGACAAGAAGTCCTCATTTGAAGGAGCTTAATCAGAATGCTATGGCACTATGTAGTCAGTTTGATTTTTGCAAGTTTATTCATATAAACAAAAAAGAAAATCAAAGGGCAAATGAGTTAGCTATGTGGGGGTTAAAGGTCACTGTGCCTTTACCCTGGTTATGTACAATACTCAAACACATTTATAAATGAATGAAAAAGAAGGTTAGGGTGGTTCTGCACCCACCAAAACTTGTGTGGCTCTCTGTTCCTCTCTCTTCCTCTTCCATTCTTGCTTTCGTTGAGAGCACTCTCAATCGGTATCAGAGCCCGGGTGATCTAGTTGAGCATGCGTGAATGCTTGAAGCTCAGCAGCTCTGTGGGAGGAAGGAGAAGCTCTGTGGGAAGCTTTGTGGGTGACTTTACTTGCATCCGAGTATGTAGAGACCTTGGAGGAACCTTTGGAAAAGTCACTTTGCTTTTGCGAAGTGGTTTTGAGAGCCTGTTAAGTGTTTTCAAAGAAAAAGTCGTTTTTTGAGCTTTTCCCTGTTCCGTTCTATGACAGAGACTCCGTATTGATTTGTAGATGCAACTATTGCTTGCTTTTGGTGTCCACTTCACTTCAGGAGCTTGGAAACACCTTCATTCTTGAATCTAGGATCATTTCATTGGATTTCTGACTCATTGTGTCAGTTTCTGCGTTTTTTTACCCGGGTGTTGGTGCTCATCATTCGCACTCCGGTGGAGTTTACAAACAGCTCTGTTTCCAAAAACGTTTTTCAGCTCGTGTGTTGGACCCAATGATTGAGACCATGGTTTCCAAAACCGTATGTCCCATTGTGTTCCAGACGCCCAAAAACCCCTACCTATCAGTTCTTGCGTAATTCGGTGGAGTATTTTCAGAGTTATAGATCTCTGTGTATTCGATTTCGTCTCTCTGTTATGCATTTTTCATTCTAAGGTTTTGAAACCTTAGATTTATGCCACATGGCAATGGATAAGTGTTGACTCCCATTTCTCACTCATCGGTTGGACTTTGGAGTTTTGGCAGAAGAGAGATATTTGCAGATTTTCTTGCTGAGTCCGATTATGCAATGGCACCCATGTTTTGAGGCATCTCAGGTTCTATTTTCAGTAGCGGTCATTACCTTGGGACTATGATTTCTTGAGCATACCTTATGCAGATCACTCTGGTTGCAGTTTGAGCAGTGTGTGCTCATTCGTGGTGTGCATTGGGTTGTAGTGGATGATTTATAGGCCATTTGGATGCATTGTGGTCCTTATTGGATGTGTTGATAGGCCCAAATTGCCTTGTGGGATGCTATTTTTTATGGACGCTTTGCACATGGATGCTATTTTATGCTGAGGGACAGCTTTGACACATTGCAGGTGATGCATTGATAGTGCTATGCTCTCTTGGATGAGATATTATTAATGCATATGCCAGTGGATGGTGTTTATGCTTGAGTGATTTGGCACTTATTGGCATCTTGGATTGCCATTGCAGTTGGCATTTTCTTTTGGGCCAGATTTGCTCATATGGATGCATAGTATATGCACATGAGTCAAATGCTTTGAGACATGAGTTTGGTGATATTTCACTCTATTGTGGCATACACATTTGGGTGCACCTAGTATTTGGTGTGATTCTCTCTTATAGGCACTAGCATTTGGGATTTTGCTTTATTTGCATTATGGCACCCTCTTCCATGTTTGAAAAGGAGTTTTTCAACATTAAAAAGGTTTGATGGGACAAACTTTTCTTTGTGGAAAGAACAAATAAGGGATGTGCTTATTCAAAAGAAGCAGATTAAACCCTTTGTAGGGATTGAAGCTAAGCCTGCAAATATGTTTGAGGATAATTGGAATCAGTTGGATGCATTAGCAAAGTCTACTATTAGACTTCATCTTGCAGAGTCAGTTTATTTCACAATAGTAAATGAGAAAACTACGAAAGATTTGTGGAAGAAACTGTGTGCCACTTATGAGAAGGAAACTGCCTCTAATAAAGTTTACCTCATGAAGAGGGCTGCAGATGAAGGAAGGGGTCTCCATTGCTTCTCACTTGAATGAATTCAATATTATTTTCAGACAGCTTCAGGCTCAGAAGATGAATTTTGATGTGGAGACTAAGGCAATATTTCTCTTATGTTCATTGCCATCCTCATGGGATACTTTCCGTACAGCCGTCAATAACTCTGCACCTGGTGGAGTACTGAAATTTGATGATGTTGTGGGTAGCTTGTTGGCCAAGGAGATTAGATGGAAGTCTATGGATGGCAACAAGTAGGATGTAGCCTTAAATGTGCAAACGGGCAGATCACAATTTAGAGGGAAGTCCCAAGAAAGAGGAAAGTCTCGTAGCAAATCTAGGGCACGGAACATTGAGTGTTACCACTGTGGCAAGAAGGGCCATATGAAAAAGGATTGCTACAAGCTGAAAAGAGAGCAAAAGGATAAGAAAAAGAATGCAAATTGGGGTGCAAATACAAAGGAAGAGAGTCCAAGGGAGGACAAAGGAAAAGTGAAGATCAAGGAGATCAATGCAGTCACACATGATAGTGACAATGACGTTTCTCTTCATGTCTAGTTTATCTGCAGAATTGCTAACCACTTCAGATGATGCATATTCCCAGGATTGGATTTTGGATTCTGGTGCTTAATTCCATGTTACTCCCCATAGAGAATGGTTCTCCACATATAACAATGGAAAGACAGGCTGTATGCATCTTGGAAATGACTATGCATGTAACATAGTGGGAGTAGGTGACATAAAGTTTTCTTTTGCAAATGGGTCTGCATTTATTTTGAAACATGTGAGACATGTGCCTAAGTTGACCAAGAGTCTTATTTCAGTGGGTCAGCTAGATGATGTTGGTTTTCACACCACTTTTGGCTTTCAAAGTTGGAAATTTCAGAAGGGCTCTATGCTTTTGGCCAGGGGTGCCAAGTGTGGGACTTTGTATCCCTTACATGTATCAGGGGTATTTGATCATGTTGTTGCAATAACCGAGTAGCCAAGCACTTCTTTGTGGCATTGCAGGTTGGGGCACATGAGCCAGAATGGAATGAAACTCTTATGCCATTTGGGTTATGTACCGCATTTGAGTTTCTCTGATTTTGAATTTTGTGAGCACTGTCTCTATGGGAAGCAGACTAAATCAGCCCATAAAAGAAGGGAAAAGAAAGAGTTTGAAAAGCTTGATTTGGTGCATTCAGACTTATGTGGTCCCATGCCTACACGGTCATTAGGCGGGGTTGAATACTATGTGACATTCATTGATGATGCAACTAGGAAAGTGTGGGCTTATGCTATAGCTCAAAAGAGTGATGTGTTCCAAGTATTTCAGAAATGGCTGGCCTTGGTTGAGAATCAGTCAAGTAGAACGCTTAAATGCCTACAGACTGACAATGGTGGAGAGTATCTCTCTCATGACTTTTAGCATTTCTATGATACACGTGGGATTAAGAGGGAGCTCACATCCCCTCGTACTCCAGAGCAAAATCCAGCTACAAAAAGATGAACCATACCATTCAAGAAAGGTTGCAATGCATGCTTTCCAATGCAAGTCTTTCTGGTGGTTTTTGGGTTGAGGCAATGAAGACTGCAGTGCATGTGATCAATAGATCACCTAGTAAGAGTTTGGATGGTGGTATTCCTGAAGAGGCATGGAGTGGCAAGAAGCCCTCTTACTCTCATTTGTGTATATTTGGGTGTGAGGCATATGCACATGTGCTAAAAGAGCTTCTAAAGAAGCTAGATCCTAAGTCTAGGAAATGTATCTTTGTGGGTTATGGTGAAAGTGGAGACATGGGCTATTGTCTCTGGGATTCAAAAGCAAAGAAGATCATATGCAGCCATGATGTAGTCTTTAATGAGAAGAACATGCATAAAGAACCCATGAGGGATGTGGAAATGAGGAGAATCACTTTCTAGGATGTGAATCGACCTACATATGTTGATAGACAGCAAGATGTCCATGCACCAAATGTGCAAGAAATGGTACCACCAAGTACTCCCACAGGTATACAATCAAGGGTAGATGATGGATAATCTATTAGTGGAACTGATGAGCCAAATGTGGCTGATATGTAGGTGGGACAACAAGCTAAAATGCCCTTGAGAAGATCATTTAGAGTGTCTAGACTTCCTGATAGGTTTGTTCTAGGGGTAGACTATGTGATGCTTACTGATTGCGGGGAGCCTTCTTGATACAGAGAGGCTATGATGCGTGAGGATCAACGCAAGTGGAAGTATGCTATGGAATCAGAGATGAGTTCACTTATGAAGAATAAGACTTGGGACTTGGTTTCTTTGCCACATGGAAAGAAAGCATTGCCATGTAAATGGGTCTACAAAATGAAGGCCACAGGTGATGATGTGCCTAGGTACAATGACCGTTTGGTCGCTAAAGGGTTCAAGCAAGAGAAGGGTGTGGACTTTGATGAGATATTCTCTCCAGTTGTGAAGATGACCACACTTAGATGCATGCTTGGACTAGTCGCAGTAGAGGATATGGAGCTTATGCAGATGGATGTCAAGATAGCTTTCTTACATGGGGATCTACATGAGGAAATTTACATGGTGCAGCTGGAAGGCTTTGAAGAAAAGGGAAAAGAGCATTTAGTTTGTAAGCTGAAGAAGAGTCTCTATGGTCTCAAGCAAGCACCTAGAGAATGGTATCAAAATTTTGATGCTTACATTCAGTCCCAGGGTTTTAGAAGGAGTGAAATTGATCATGCCTCTACACTAAAAGGGCTAAGGATAATAGCCTGATAATCCTGGCACTATATGTGGATGATATGCTATTGGCTAGCAAGAATACTTATGAGCTAGATGCATTAAAGGCCAAGTTGCATGAGGCCTTTGATATGAAGGATTTGGGACTTGCAAGTCATATTCTTGGTATGCGCATCACGCGTGATCGGAGTAGGAAACTCCTTTGGCTTTCACAGAAGGAGTATGTTACGTATTGCAGCGTTTCAATGGAAGCAAGAATGGAAGAGGGAGAGGGAGAAACAGAGAGCCACACAAGTTTTGGTGGGTGCAGAACCAACCTAATCTTCTTTTTCATTCATTTATATATGTGTTTGAGTATTGTACATAACCGGGATAAAGGCACAGTGACCTTTAACCCCCACAACCTCCCACTTAAAGGACAATGTGCCTCTAAGGGAGAACAACCAATGAGCATACCATCCAATGCCCATGAATACACGACAATACTCAAACTGCTGACTAGGTAGACTCTTTGTCAGCATATCTACAGGGTTATCATCTGTATGAACCTTGACAAGCTCTATGCGCTTGTCCTCAAGTACCTCCCTAATGAAATGGTACCTGACCTCAATGTATTTGGTCTTTGCATGAAAGACCAGATTCCATGCTAGCTGAATAGCACTCATGGAATCACTATGCAATATCGGTACACCTGTATGAATCCCCAAATCTCCCACTAGCCAATCAAGCCATATAGCCTCCTTGCAACCCTTTGTGGCTGCAACATACTCAACCTCTGTGGTAGACAAAGCAATGCACTTTTGTGTGCGAGACATCCACGACACTGCACTACATGCAAAGATGAACACATAACCAAAAGTGGATCTCCTACTATCCACATGCCCTGCATAGTCTGAATCTGTGTACCCAAGTACATGCATGTCTCCTCTACCAAAGTAGATGCACATCTCCTTGGTACCCGTCATGTACCTCATGATGTACTTAACTGCCTCCCAATGCCTCTTTCCTGGATTAGCCATATACTGGCCAACAACTCCCACTGCAAATGCAATGTTTGGTCTAGTAGCTATCATAGCATACATAAGATTCCCAACTGTTGATGCATAAGGAACCTTGGCCATCATGGCCCTCTCCTCATCTGATTTGGGACTATCTGTATGACTCAGTTTCACATATGGAGGCAATGGAGTACTAACTGCCTTCCCCCCCTCCAACACAGTTTCACATATGGAGGCAATGGAGTACTAACTACCTTACCCCGGTTATGTACAATACTCAAACACATATATAAATGAATGAAAAAGAAGATTAGGGTGGTTCTGCACCCACCAAAACTTGTGTGGCTCTTTGTTTCTCTCTCTCCCTCTTCCATTCTTGCTTCCGTTGAGAGCACTCTTAAGCTACTCAAGCCATTGTAGTACAAGACTAGGGGGTGGTTTCTTTGGTAGACACTGGATGGCCAAAATTGCAAGATGTGCAATAATATGTGGAAGAAGGCATGTTTCCTTGAGGTTAAAACTCCACAACAGAAGCAAAGATTGGTAAGGAAGGCTTGTCCCTATACTATTGTTGATGACATTCTTTATAAATTGGGAAAAGATAAGGTGCTCCATTGGGTGGTCCATCCCATGGAGACTAGGAGAATCCTAGAAATGTGTCATGAATCCTCCGGTCATTTTGCTTCAATGAGCACAGCTAGGAGAATTCTTAATGCAAGTTACTTTTGGCCATGCCTCCATAAGGATGTATATGAATGGTGTCAAAGTTGTAAAGTATGCAAAAGTTTAGAAGGTGACAGTTGATTCCTGGGCCCTTGAAGCCTATTCTAGCATATGGACCATTTGAGAGGTGGGGGTTGGACTTTGTGGGACCACTCCCTTGCTCATCTCAGGGCAAGCATTATTTATTGGTGGCCACAGATTATGTGACTCGATGGGCAGAGGCCAAGGTCACAGTCAATAGTAAGGCAATCATAGTTGCAAAATTTCTCTTTGATCAAATTTGTTCACGCTTTGGTTGTCCTTTGGAAATTCTCATTGATGGAGGAAACTCTTTTAGAAATGAACTAATTGAAGATGTGGTGCATAAGCTAAAGATAAATCATAGCATGTCCATGCGATACTATCCCCAATGTAATGGCTTGGCTGAGAAAACAAATGGATTGTTGTGCAATTCAATGGAAAAGCTTGTAGACACCAAGAAAAGACATTGGGATAGACACTTGGCAGAAGTTTTATGAGCTTACAAAACCACACACAAGCTAGCTATTGGGTTTACACCATTGCAACTAGTGTATGGAATAGAAGCCATTTTACCCATTGAATTGGAGATACATAGTCTTCGCACTGCTGTTGCAAGAAAAGGACAAGAGGATGCCTATGCTCAATGCTTGGTACAGCTAGAAGCCTTGGATGAATGTAGATTACAAGCCTTACAAAACTTGTAAGCTTCTCAAAAAAGATGCAAGGCCCGTTTTGACACCAAATTACGGAAGAAGAAAGATATTACAGAAGGAGATTTGGTCATGAGATTTGATAGCCGTCTAGACAAGCGGCTAGACAAAAAGTTTATCGGTCGATGGAAGGGATGATATCGAGTTAAAAAGAAGTTCATGAATGGAACCTATCAGCTTGAGGACGTTGATGGCATGGTGATACCCGGACGCACCAATAAGTATCGCCTTAAATTCTTCTATGCTTGACCACCTTGAGGGCCAACAGACCCTCTCTGTCACTAGAGAGGATCTGCTGGGGGGGGAAAGATGTGATGCCAAAAATTGATATTTTTTATTTGGCATTGGTATTGTTTTCTTCTATGTTTTATAAGAGTTTAGGTATCAAGTGATAGCCTAGCGGTGCTCACTTATTTCTATTTTCTAAGATGTTGTATGGGATTGAGAGAACGAGTGGAATGGATCATTGTAAATAGTATAGGTATGAATTATAAATACCTTGGTATGGGATGAGAGTTATTTGTGTATGGAATATTATGGGGTTTTTAGAAAATAGGAAGAGTAAGTCATATAAAGAGGTGGGCTCATGTCCATGTGTTCCAATAAGATAAGAGGGGCCACATGCCAAGCATGTGGAAGGCATGTGGAGGAGTGTGGAGTCAAGAGGAATCCTTCTAGAATTCCCATGTGGAATAAGGAGGATGTGGACATATGGAAAAGAGAAGGTCCCTATGGGCTCCATGAGGGGAGACTCTTGACTTTCTCAATATTTTAAGAGTCTTGAGCATCTTTTGATGGGACGCATGGAAAGAGTAGCCAAAAATGACATGGATGGTGACATACGGGCTTATGTGATTGATGGGGAAAAGAATCTACAGGCAGCAATTGTAAATGGGTGAAGGAGAATGACAAAATCTCTATAAAAGCAGCCCTCCTCTCCCTTGTTCATCAATCTCTCCCACCATTAAGCCTAATGTTGTTGTAGCTCTAGTCTCCTGAAGCCTCTTCCAGGAGCCTTCTCTCCCTCTTGTAGATATTCTCTTATGTAGACTCTTGAGTCCATCTCTCTCTAGTTTATTCTCTCTCTATGAGTAGTCTTGGAGCTTCCGCTCCCTCTTATATGTATGAAACCTCTTCTTCTCCCTTGTGTTTGTAGTATTTTGAGTGTCATTGAGTGGAGTACGTATTACTCTCATGGCAATAAAAGCCACTTCTTGTCATTTTCCTTGAGTCTCCATTCTTTTCCTCCATTCCTACGTTCTTTTCTCTCTCTATTCAAGTCTCTAAAGTAGTTCTTGTCCGGCCGCTCACTATGCACACATGGTCCAGAGACACATGCAAGCTTCTTCCTCTCTTTTAGGTGAATTCTAGGGGTATTGGATCGTTGATAATTGTGGAGCCTTGAGGGAATAGTTTGCTCAGGTGAAATTGGCATGGGTGGAGGGCAGTTTTTATGACAATTTGACCCCCTATTAGTTTTTTGCTCAATAGTCCGATTTTGATGAAACTTATATCAGCACGAAGCTCTGGTCAAGGCGCATGTTTTTATGTAATTAAATTTTGAACTAGGTACTACTGTAAATTGTGACGAGTCTCTATGTTTGACAGTCTATTTTCATGATAGTTTTCACTCCCTTTTAGTAAACAATCCATATCTCTTCAATCGGTTATCTGTTTTTAATGAAACTTATATTAAGACAAAGCTCTCTTCAAGATGCATGTTTCTATGTAATTATATCTTGAATCAAATACTACTATAAAAATTTATGAGTCTCTATGTTTGATAGTCTGTTTTCATGATAGTTTTTACCCCCTTTTAGTAAACTATCCATATCTCTTCAACCAATTATCTATTTTCAGCGAAACTTATACCATTACGAAGCTCACTTTAAGGCACATCCATATATGTACTCTAATTTTTTATATCAATTTTGTGGTGGAAGTTATAGACCTCTGTGTTTTCTAGCAGTTTGTAGAATGATTTTGAGCCATTTCTAGAGGCTTCTATGAAGGAGGTGCCATGTTTCCTCAGAATTTACCCATCCAGCCAAATCATCCCGTTCAAGCCCCTACATATACATCAGTTTATGTCATGTTGAGCCGAAAGATCTTCTTCCAACAATGCATCACTCTTCTCTTTGGTGCCGACCAGCTTGGTGAGATAATGGCCTCTGCGGATCCTTTTCTTCTCTCGATGCTAGACTACAACGTCACTTGGGATGTTACCATATTCATTCTCCTCTAAGGGAAGCAAGGAGAAAGATATGTTGTGGTTTTCTTTGCATGAAAATATTTTCTTCATCTCTCTTTGCAAGTGATAAAAGTTTCTATTATTAAGATAAGGGAAGAGCAGGAAGCTAAGAGGTGCGTGAAGTTTCATTACCCCCAACTTCATGTCACAATACCTTTTACATCCTAACATTCGTGAGCATAGAGGGTGGCTTTGTAGGATAAGGATGTAGTTGGACGTCGATCAGGGGTGTGATGTAGACCACAGTATATCCATCACAGTTTATATTGGCATCCTTATTGAATGTGTGGGATATGGTCAATTGAGGATTCATTTTGGATTCAAATGTTTGTGTGTCATCCATCGAGATGAGATTTTCCCTATGAGACCTTCTACATCCTAACATTTATGAGCATAGAGGATGGCTTTGTAGGATATGAGAATGTGTTGGAATTATTCAAGTCTTATGTACTATATTTTGAGATGCTTGGAACTTTATTAATCTTGAGGGTCAAGAGATGGGGGATGCAAAAGAAAAATGTAAAGGCAATATCATCAAATATTGCATCATGTACTTTTGTAGGGAAGATCAATATATTGTTGATTACTTAACCAAAGGAGCTATGTCAAGGCATGCATTGGTGTCCCTGAGAGGAGTGGTTGTATTGGTAATGATAAATCAACAAGCCAGAGATGTCAAGTCCATAGTTTAAATTTGGCATCAAACAATCCATTAATCTAGATTTGGGCCATCATTAAGAAGAGAGTCCAAGCAACTATTGAATTGTTACAATTGCAAGTACCTAATCCACATGTAGATGGTGAGGTCATTGGTCCCTTGCCTCTTGTGCCACCACATGAACTTGAAAATCTCCCATGTATTACATCAATTGCAGATTGGGAATGTGACTTGTAGCTAGCCTATTTGTATCATGAGGCCTATTTGTAAAACCCCTTATGTGTCAATTTATTATGAATGAAACAAACCCTTGTTATATTCAATCCGTGAATTACCCCTTTAATGATACCCTTATGTGTGTGAAAAATGTGTTAAAATGGGATTTTAAAAACTCCCGTTGGACCCACATGCTACACTTACACATATATATGAGAAAAATCCCCCCTTCCACCCCCCAAGAGTGCTTCATACAAATCTCCTTGACCTGATAGGGAGAATGGCACTAGTGCCATTCTCATTCACATCATAGGAAGAATGCCACTGGTGCTATTCTACACAACCCCAGGGCCCATAGGGAGAATGCTACTACATATTGGAAATATAATGAAGGTATCATTCTCCCCATGTGGTTAATACATTAGTATCATCCTCTCATCATGGAAAATGCCACTAGTCATACTAATCCCCAATGGGGTTACATACAATATCATTAATTCTTTTCCAATAATCCTTATGAATGGCACTAGACCTTACTTAGATAACCTCATGTGGGGTTACATACAATATCATTAGTTCTTTTCCAATAATCCCTATGAATGGCACTAGACATTACTTAGATAACATCATATAGTTCTCCTTATTAACCTCATATGGACGATGGCATACATGTTAGGATTTCTTTTCAAAAATGTGCATTTGACAAAATGTTTTTCGTATTCCACATCATAGGAACCAATGACACATAACACCTATTTCATTAATTTTGGACTTTTTGTGTTGTTTTTGGATGAAGCCCAAAAATCCTTCCCAAATGAAAACTTTACTTTGTGAAAATATCCTTCCCAAATCAAAATTTTACTTTCTGAAAATATTCTTCCCGAATCAAAAGTTCACTTTGTGGCACTATCATATTCACATAAAAATATAGTTTTTTCAATCTATACTTTTGCACCAACATGCAAGAATTTGAAATAATCCTATATTAGAAATTCTAGCTATATCTAAGTTATTTGTTAATTTAATTATTTTTAATATTTTTCCTTGACGTGATAAATTTATAAATCCATGAAAGGAGACTTAAATATTTCATGAAAATAACATTGTCACTCGCAATATGCACAAAATTTTTAAAACTTTTAATAAATAGAAAAAAAACATGATGCCATAAGACCCAAGTTTTGTATTGAACCAAAGAGGTATAATAGCAATTATAGCTATTATTATATGATTACATTGAGAGACGTTGCTCTCAGCTAGAGTCTTTATATCCAAATGATATAGATTGAACATATTTTTACAATTTAAATTGTTGCTCTTAAAGAGCCTCAATTCGTGCCATCTGCATAATTTGACTCCCCATTGTCTTATTGCTTGACAATGTCATGACAGTCCCTTGCCAGGTGCCATCTGCATAATTTGACTCCCACTTGTCTTGCCAAGCCTTGCCCCTTGGGTGCATTGACTCCCCATTGTCTTATTGCTCAATGTGATAGTCCCTTGCTAGGTGCCATCTGCATTAACTCCCTATTGTCTTGCCAAGCCTTAACCCTTGGGTGACATCCAGTGCAAAATACAGGTGCCATCTGCATTAACTCCCACAAGTTATCTTGCCAAGCCTTGCCCCTTGGGTGCATTGACTCCCCATTGTCTTATTGCTCAATGTGATAGTCCCTTGCCAGGTGCCATCTGCATTAACTCTCTATTGTCTTGGCAAGCCTTGACTCTTGGGTGACATCTAGTGCATATTTTGACTCTCATTTGACATAGGAGGTGATGACTCTGATTATAATTGTCTTGGATTGGCTTCTTGCCTAGTACCCAAATAAAATCCTTCAATGGACTTCAATACAATGCTTTAATCATGGACATTCTTCATTTGTGCTGTCTCCTTCTACTTCCTCCATGGCGAGCATCCTTAAAAATTCGTGTATATGCAAAATAGTTTGTTGTGGTATTTTTATTTTTCCTTCTACCTCATATCCCAACACTCCTTCATTATACAATTAGTATACAATGTGTTATTATCCATATTCTCCTTCCTGCCATTTGGCTCATACCATACCGTTGTAAATGTTGTAGCTCTCCCTTGGTCATCTCTTTGCACATCAACTACTTTTGCAACCCAAAACTTCACATTCTCATATTCACCATCCGATGGCCAAACCACAACAAAACAATCGACCTCTATATCTACTTGTAGCATAAACTCTCTCTTCTTTGGTCCACATTATGGATGTGGGAGTAATGATACAAATTCATTTTCAAAGACTGGAGTTGGGCGCAAATCGTTATGAGCATTTGGCCAAAACATATTGCATTCTTCCTTGACATCCTTTGAGCCTCGCATTCTCTCAAGGTCCTTTATTAAATTTCGTGTCTTGTTAGTTACAGTGGTAGTGTGTTCTCTCCAAGTAGGCTTCGAATCAGGATATCTCCGAAGCATTTCCTCTTTGTATGTAATAAATGCTTTTAATCCTTCTATTTCACAGTTAGACCTCTCATTGAATTCTTGTATAGGAGCCCATGTTGGATACCTTTCCTTGCTGGGAATTAAAGTTAAGAGACTATAAGGTTCTTCAGGTTCCCATTTTGTATCATGAGAATACTGTTGCCATTGCATTACAAGTTTTTCATCTCTTAAAAAAAAAAGAAAGTAGTGTGGATTGGTATGACCTGTCAATGCATCACCACCCGTTTGTATGAAAGGTAGAATGAAGCTCTTCCAATCATACATTCTTTTGAGCCTCTCACATACTGTACTTTCCTTGCGACCACCAACTTGCCTGCCACATCTTCTTACCAAGTCATCTATTGTCTCCACATCCTTGCATTTAAGCTCCCTTGAGACTGTGCTAAAAACCTGATCGATATCCTCATGTGTATGCCCAACATACAAAAATCCACATTCGACCTCATTTAAGATTCGATGAGCAACTAGCATGGAGCAGAATGCAAACATGAGTACATTCTTATTTTCTTGCTAGCAATTATCAGCTTGTATTCTCAAAGTCGGTGGTAGGCGACCTTTTTCTGCGTGTACATTGTGAATTGCCTTCATAATAGATGTTACAACTTGATTGCTATCATGTAGATGCAAGGAATCAAGCCATATATCTACAAAGAACTTAATTTCATGCACTAACACTCCACATAGATGTGTCTTTAGAAAGTTCTTTCCTTGTAATTTAGGTGGAGTGGCAACAAAACGAGGCAATGTTGTTGTATTCTGATCCATGCCATCTACAATAAGGCACATGTAGTCATCGGGATGCAAAATAGCTTGCTCCTTCCAAAATGCATATTTTTGTCTAGAATGTCGAATAAGGTCATGATGAGATTTTTGATTTTTTTTGTATAATTCCCTTTGATTTGGACATGTTGCACTCTCAATCGCTCGCTTTAAATCATCACAGACATTGCACTTTGACATTTTTTGCCTCCTTGGGATTTTAACATGTCCAAAGTTCTTCTTCCAAAGAGTATACAAAGTATGAGAAGAAGCTACAGCATCCCCTCTTTGCCTTTGCTTTTTTGCAATAGAGTCAAATACTTCGAGCTTTGTCAAGCCCATTGGAAGGTGCATTTGAGTGATCGTGTCACCGTTAGGAAGTTTGGTAGATATATGGGGTTGAGGTAAAGCATTTTCATGTATGAAGTCTTGCAAAATTGCTGCTGCCCTGACAGTTGAGATTCTTGATTTGGACCTTCCTCTATTACCGTGAATGCTAAATTTGTTGCCGCCCTTTGCCTTGGTGACTAAATCCCAATATGTACCATGGGATAATCTAGTAATATTGCGATATGCCTTATTGCAAATCCTTTTTCCATTTACGAGAGGTTTTACCTTTTGTCTTGAACTTAGCCTTTTATTGCCATTCTAAAGAAAGCAAGAGAGACTTGTGAGAAGGTATTCATTTCTTTCGCTTCCTCTTCTTTGCCACACGTGTCAACTACATTCCCTGATGTCTGCAAGATCAATGAAGCGCATACATCTTCGCTTGCAACATAGATATCCCAATGCATTTAACATGTTCTCCTCCTTCATTACTCTCTTCCTCTTTGGTTGCTTTTGTGGATCTTCCTAGATTCGCTTTCTCTTCATGCATATAGATGACCGTTTTCATTCCTCGTGCATTGTTATCTGTATTTATGCACTTCAAGGCGTAGGAAAAGTATTGTTCCCATATTATATGCTTTGCATGGTCTATCGAGCATTAAATACCATTTTTGCCTTAGTGTCATGCACATCCGTAAAAAAAACACGTTGCTAGGTGTGTTATCCGATCAAGTACTTATGCGATGGGAATGCCACTTTGCATGTAAGTCAATTACACCTAGTTCAAGGTGTGTGCAAAGTATTGTGCCCATCAGATATGCTTTGCATTGTGGATCAAGCATAAAACACCGTTTTTGCCTTAGTGTCATGCACAACCATATAAAAACACAGCCCTAGGTGTGTTATTCAAACAAGTACTTATCGGATGGGGGCTCCACTTTGCACGCAAGTCCGTTTCAACTATGTTGAGGCGCATGCAAAGTATTGTCACCATCGAATATGCTTTGCATGGTCGATCATGCATTATACACCATTTTTACCCGAGTGATATGCACATCCGCAAAAAAACACGCCCTTAGGTGTGTTATCTGACCAAGTACTTATCGGATGGGTGTGCCTCTTTGAGAACATTCCAATACCACCTAGGTTGAGGCATACGAAAAGTGTTGTGCCCATCGGATTGTAGACATATACAAAGATATGACCTTGTAGGCTAGTCTAGTACTTGGTTTATTTTTATGTTCTACTTGGTCACTATATATGCCAAGTACTTTGTATTCTTATCTATTGAACATCTGTTGGAGCTTTCTTGTGTGAGCAGATCCATTCACTGCTGTTCACTTTTTGTCTCCATTTGTGTTCCTTCAAGTGGTATCAGAGCCTCAGTCACTTGAACCGAGATTCAGCCTTGCCTTCTGTCTTGTGGCAAATTCTCTCGTGTCCTCGTGTTGCTCTCAATCCTACATTTAGCCCACTTCAGTTTCCAGCTCGTTTTTCAGTCAGTTGCCGTGAAGAACTTGAGTTTTTTGCTACCCCGGGAGGTCTTCTTCAGGTCGCCTCTCTCCAGGACTTGGTCGACAACTAATGCTACTGATTTTCAGCTTGTTTTCACTCAGACTTCAGCCCGAATAGCTTCAGATCAGGTTGCCTTCACTTCGCCCCTCTTTTTGATCATTTTTCCCTGCTCCTGACCCAAAAATTAGGTCGCCCTTGAGCCCGGGGGCTTCTACTTCAGGTCGCCCTGATTTCCAGTACTTTCTGGCATCTCCTCTTGCTGTTTTTACTACCTACAGCAGTCTCCTATAGTTGCATTGATGCTCTTCTCAGCAGCAGCAGCCATCTTCTTCAATACGAGTTCATCTACTGCTACATTGGTGCTCTTCTCAGCAATTTCCAGCCTCGAATCAAACTGACATCCACCTCAGAAGCTCCTACTTCAAATCGATTTGCTTCAACACTCTTTTCCTGCTTCTTGGACACCCAAATCTTCTTGGTAAGAAAGCTACTCTCTACAGGTTCTCACTGAACAAGAACTCCAACTTGCACAGAGCTTGTTTGCTCGCTTGTTTGCTCTTGAGTGCTTGGTTATATTTGCAGTCAGTTATTTGTCAAGGAAAAATGTCTCTTTCTGAAAGCTTTGGCACTATCATTGAAGGGGATAAATTGGAAGGATCAAACTATGCCTTGTGGTCATTTATGCTCCGCAACATTTTGGTTGGCAAGGGCTTGTGGGACATTGTGAGTGGTGATGAAACTAGGCCAGCTGCTGCTGCAACTAGTTCATCTTCATCCATCACATCTACATCCACAGCTCCTACTCCTGCTCTATTGGAGGAGCAAAGGAGGTTTGATAGAAGAAATGCCCAGGCTTTATCTTTGATATCCCTCTCAGTGAAGAGGCACATTATGTCTACTATCAAGTCCTGCAGGTATGCTAAAGATGCTTGGGATAAACTGGCA
The DNA here is from genome assembly GCF_047967505.1 of Dipteris shenzhenensis. NCBI lineage: Eukaryota > Viridiplantae > Streptophyta > Polypodiopsida > Gleicheniales > Dipteridaceae > Dipteris > Dipteris shenzhenensis. The sequence goes on along the minus strand of NC_141611.1, from coordinate 48,694,879 downwards.
TCTATGTATCAGGTCAAAAATGAAGCTAGAGTGCTAGCTTTGACAAATCAACTCAAGGAGTTGAAGATGGAAGAAGGGCAAACAATTGCAGAGCATATTGCTAAGATTACTGATCTTAGAGATCAATTAGCAGGCGTTGATGAGGAGATAGAAGACAAAAAGTTGGTCACTATCACTCTCAATAGCCTGGCTCCGTCATTTGGCACTTTTGTTACCTCTTTGTCTATCATGCTTAGAGCTGCACCTGTCTCATTTGATAATTGGTAGGGCTGCTCCTGCAAGAAGAGGAAAGAACCTCTAATTTTGCTCATTCATCTCGCCAAGGTGAGCAACCTCTTGCTATGCAGGAAAGGGCAAATTTCAGTAAAAAGGAGGATACTTTCACAAAAAAGACAGCAATGGATTTCAGCCCAAAAGTGAGGCAAATGCAAGTTCTCAGGCAAGTCCTGCCTCTAAGCAAAAGGGTAAATGTAACTATTGCAAAAATCCTGGTCATTACATTGCCGAGTGTCAGAAGAGGATTGCTAATGAGAAGAAGAGGGGGACTACAAACAGTAATTTTGTGGCACCTACTGAAAATTCAAATGCCTCTTCTCATGCACATTATGCCCAGGATGACAAGGACTTTGCCTTTGGTGTTGTGGATCATGAGATCATTGACACAGGGGGGGAGCCCAGTATGTCACATGCTACACATGCTCATGGTCTTATTGAGCCAGTGTCAGAGGGTATTGATGCATCTTTGGCCACCACTGATCGTTGGTACTTGGATAGTGGTGCTTCTAAGCATATGACTCATCACAGAGATTGGTTTGAGGACATTATACCGGTCCATGGCAGACATGTTGTTTCTGCCAATGATGCCACTCAGGATATCACGGGAGTGGGACATGTTCCTATTCTCTTGGATGGTTCAGGAAAGAAACAATACATCCATGATGTTTGGTATGTTCCAGATTTGAAGAAGAATATGATTTTAGTTTCCTCCATTGCTCATGATCAACATATGTTGGTAGAGTTTCAAGGCAGCCAATGCAGGATTAAGGATCCTAAAAAGGGTTATGCTATTGTGGCTACGAGCACTTATGAAAAAGGGCTGTACAAGCTTGATGCTCAGCCTTATAATCAGCATGCTATGGTTGTATCATGTGTATCTCAAGGTGATTTATGGCATGCCAGGTTTGGCCATATCCATCACAGGGCTTTGACCTATTTGTTTAACAACAACATGGTTATTGGAATGCCAAAATTACAGCAGCCAGTTAATGAAGTATGTGAAGGGTGTGCCCTTGGCAAATTGCACCGCTTACCTTTCAAAAAGGATGGGAAAGGTGATGTGAAAGCAATAAGAGCATTGCAAATAGTGCACAGTGATGTTTGTGGCCCCATGAATGTTACTACTCATAGAGGGGCAAGGTACTTTGTTACCTTCATTGATGACTTCTCTAGATTTACATGGCTCTTCCTCATGAAGAACAAATCCGAAGTGTTTTATTGGTTCAAGATATTCAAGGCTATGGCTGAGAATCAGACTAATTCCAAGATACAAACACTCAACACAGATAGAGGGGGAGAGTATACTTCAGAGGTATTTGCAAGCTATTTGCAAGAACATGGCATCAAACATCATTTAACTGTGCCATACACACCCCAGCACAATCCTATTGCTGAAAGGAAGAATAGGACTCTTGTAGAAATGACCAGATGCATGCTGAAATTCAAGAAAATCTCAAAAGGATTTTGGGGAGAAGCCATTACTACAGCCACATACATCTTGAACAGATGCCCAACAAAAGCTTTGGTTAACAGGACACCATTTGAGGCATACTATGGGTACAAGCCCAAGGTAAATCACTTCAGAATTTTTGGGTCGGTTGCTTATGCTCTAATTCCTACTCAACATAGAACTAAACTTGATGACAAGAGTGTCAAATGCATATTTGTGGGGTATAGTATTGAGAGTAAAGGTTTTCTTTGTATGATCCTTTTACTCGGAGGATTATTATCAGTAGAGATGTTGTCTTTGCTGAAAATGAAACCATGCAACCGGTCAATGTTGATTTGCCACCATATGATGATGTGCCTCTTGATATTGTTCAGTTTGATAGTAATGAGATGGAATCTTTATCCTCCTCATCCAGTTCAGATTTGGTGCCATATGTTGAGGGGGGATTTCCCTCAAATGTTCCAGAAGGGCAGCCAGCTAGTGGGGCAGGACAGCCACATGTTTGGAATCCTTTACCTCACCATACCACCAGTGGTCCAGCTAGTGGTGGTGCTGCAAATTCAGTCCCAAAATGGGCACGGTTGACCCTGAGAGAGGCTAATGTTCAGCCAACTTTAGGGAGGACCAAGACAGCCACAAGGAATGCATCATCACAGGTGAATTATGCTTTAATGGCTTCAGTTATGGCAGCTGAAACTGAACCTAAAAGATTTGAGGATGCCATGAAACATCCCGCATGGCAGGAAGCCATGAAATCTGAAATTAGTTCCATTGAAAGGAATGCCACATGGGATTTGGTTGATAAGCCCATTGGGAAGAATGTGGTTGGTACCAAATGGATCTATAAAGTTAAGTACCATGCAGATGGCACTATTGAAAAACACAAGGCCCTGCTAGTTGGCAAGGGGTATGCCCAAGAGGAGGGAGTGGATTATGAGGAAACATTTGCTCCGGTAGCCAAGATGACTACCATTCGGTCTGTCATCTCTCTTGCTGCAAGTTATGGCTGGCCCGTCTTTCAGATGGATGTCAAGACTGCCTTCTTGAACGGTGATTCACAAGAGGAAGTTTATGTGCAGCAACCCCAAGGATTTGAAGTTACGGGACAAGAACACAAGGTTTGCAGGCTACGCAAGGCATTGTATGGGCTAAAACAAGCACCCCGTGCTTGGTATCACAAGATACATCAGTATTTGCTGTCCCAGGGCTTTGTGAACACACATACAAAGTCCAACCTCTATGTTCTGCAAGAAAAATCAGATTTGCTGATTTTAGTTCTTTATGTGGATGATATACTACTCACAGGCAGTAGTAATCAGCAAATTGCAGCCATCAAAACAGCATTGTGTCAGACATTTGATATGACAGATTTGGGTCTCTTGCACTATTGTCTTGGTATTGAGTTTTGGCAAACCCAGGAAGGGATATGTATGTCCCAAACAAAGTATGCAAAGAGTCTCTTGCAGAAATTTAAGATGGAAAATTGCAAACCTGTGGCCACTCCATTGACCAAAGGACTCAAGCTTTCAAAGCATGACACAGCAGAGAAGTTTGATGGCACACTTTACAGACAGTTGGTGTGTAGTCTTATCTATCTGTGTTCTACCAGGGCTGATATTGCACATGCCACTGGGTTGCTAAGTCAGTTTATGCATTGTCCTATAGTCACACACTGGCAAGAAGCCAAGAGGGTTCTCAGATATCTGCAGGGCACTCTTACTCATGGATTGCACTATGCTGCAAATTGTGACATTTCTCTGAGTGGTTTCACAGACTCAGATTGGTCAGGGGATATGGATGATAGAAAATCCACCACTGGTTATTGTTTTTCATTGGGTTCAGCTTGCATTTCTTGGCTCAGTAAAAAGCAAGACCGTGTTTCTCTTTCCTCTAGTGAAGCAGAGTATAGAGCAACAAACGCAGCCACTACAAAAGCAATGTGGTTAAGGAAGCTTATGTTTGATTTGCATCATGCACAACTGGGTGAGGCCACCTCCATTTTGTGTGACAGTTTGAGTTGCATTGCCATTGGGAAAAATCCTGTCTTTCATGCCCGCATGAAACATATTGAGAATCATTATCATTATGTTCGGGATTGTATACAAGATGGCTTCATTGATCTTATCTATTGTCCTACTGAGGATAATGTGGCGGATATCTTCACTAAAAGCCTGTCAGCTCCACTTTTTACTCGTCACCCACACAGCTTGGGGATACGAGATACAACAACAATGTCAGGGGGGGTTATAAAATGACACTGTTATTCATGTGTTACCCCATACTAGGTTGCTATATCCTGATGGATGAATTTGTGCAACCATGGTACTTTAGGTGCCCTAGGTACTTGTGAGACGTTTATAGAGTAGTTCAGTCATATCTTTGAGGGGGGATTTGTAGACATATACAAAGATATGACCTTGTAGGCTAGTCTAGTACTTGGTTTATTTTTATGTTCTACTTGGTCACTATATATGCCAAGTACTTTGTATTCTTATCTATTGAACATCTATTGGAGCTTTCTTGTGTGAGCACATCCATTCATTGGTGTTCACTTTTTGTCTCCATTTGTGTTCCTTCACGGATATCCTTTGCATGATCGATCGAGCAATAAATACTATTTTTGCTCTAGTGTCATGCACATCCGTAAAAAAACATGCTGCTAGGTATGTTATCCGATCAAGCACTTATGGGATGGGAGTGCCACTTTGCATGTAAGAAACTCCACCTAGTTGAAGGTGTGTGAAAAGTATTGTCCCCATCAAATATGCTTTGCATTGTCGATCAAGCATAAAACAATCTTTTTGCCTTAGTGTCATGCACAACCATGAAAAAACACGGTCCTAGGTGTGGTAATCAAACAAGTACTTATAGGATGGGGGCTCCACTTTGCACGCAAGTCCGTTTCAACTACAAAAAGTGTTGTGCCCATCAAAAATCCTTTGCATGGTCGATCGAGCATTAAATACTATTTTTGCTCTAGTGTCATGCACATCCGTAAAAAAACACGCTACTAGGTATGTTATCCGATCAAGCACTTATGGGATGGGAGTGCCACTTTGCATGTAAGTCAATTCCACCTAGTTGAAGGTGTGTGCAAAGTATTTTGCCCATCGGATATGCTTTGCATTGTCGATCAAGCATAAAACACCATTTTTGCCTTAGTGTCATGCACAACCATTAAAAAACACAGTCCTAAGTGTGTTAATCAAACAAGTACTTATCGGATGGGGGCTCCAACTTTCCTACAAGTCCATTTCAACTAGGTTGAGATGCGTGCAAAGTATTGTCACCATCGGATATGCTCTGCATGGTCGATTACGCATTATACAACGTTTTTCCCCGAGTGATATGCACATCTGTAAAAAAACATGCCCTTAGGTATGTTATCTAACCAAGTACTTATCGGATGGGTATGCCTCTTTGATAACATTTCAACACCACCTAGGTTAAGGTGTAGGAAAAGTATTGTGCCCATCGTATATGATTTGCATGGTCGATCGAGCATCAAATACCATTTTTGCCTTAGTGTCACGCACATCCGTAAAAAAACTCGCTACTAGGTGTGTTATCCGATCAAGTACTTATGCGATGAGAATGCCACTTTGCATGTAAGTTGATTCCACCTAGTTGAAGGTGTGTGCAAAGTATTGTGCCCATCGGATATGCTTTGCATTGTCGATCAAGCATAAAATTCCATTTTTGCCTTTGTGTCATGCACAACCATATAAAAACACGACCGTAGGTGTGTTATTCAAATAAGTACTTATCAGATGGGGGCTCCAATTTGCACCCAAGTCCATTTCAACTATGTTGAGATGCGTGCAAAGTATTTCCACCATCGGATATGCTTTGCATGGTCGATCACGCATTATACACCATTTTTTCCCTACTGATATAGACATCCGCAAAAAAACACGCCATTAGGTGTGTTATCTGACCAAGTACTTATCGGATGGGTGTGCCTCATTGAGAACATTTCAATATCACCTAGGTTGAGGCGTACAAAAAGTGTTGTGCCCATCAGATATCCTTTGCATGGTCGATCGAGCATTAAATACTATTTTTGCTCTAGTGTCATGCACATCCGTAAAAAAACACACTAACACAGTATTAGATAAAGTGGGACAAAAGTTGCATTTTGGAAATTTCGAAATTGGGTGGATTTCATTAAAATTGGGAAAGGCTTCATTAAATTTGGAAAAATTTCCATTGATTGTGGGAATTTTACCAATATTGAATAAGCTAATATTTGGAATTCCAATGATTATGAAAAACTTCATTGGTTGTGAAACAGTTCATTGCGTATAAAAACCGAAACAAAGCATTTGTGGCAGAGTTTGAAAATCATGTATTTGGTGGTGTTAATAAACACCGTCTAGGGATAACATGTATATTTTACTTGAGGTGTTAATAAACGCCAGTTGGTGGTGTTAACAAACACCATGCATAGTGAGTTCCACTAGAAACAAAGCAGTTGTTGGTGAAGGTGAGCTTCTGAAAATTGTCATATTAATAATATGCAAATACCCATTGACAAGATAACAACAATTGAGAGACATCACATGAGAACACACCTTACAATGGAAGTTTGGGAGATTAAGAGGGAGAAATTCGACACCATTTTCTATGCTCTGATACCAAGCAAGCTCTCCTATGCTTTGATACATACGCTCTATGGAATCTTGATCTTCTTGGGTCTATTTATGGATTTTGATGTCCATGACCAGACAATTGCATCAATACACTCCCATACCTGTGGATCCAACCTATTCTCTGCCCAATACTTGTTCCAGCAATCAACATAGGCATCTGCACTAATGAGCCCCTTTCTCTTAACTGATGGTGCCCAATACTGAATTAATAATTTCTTGAAATTAGGAGAAGCAACATCCATCTCAGCACTTGATATGGCAACCCCAAGCCATATGGGGTATATAGGATCTGATGGCCTCACCAAGACGAAGTCACCTTGCTTAACATCCACCATTGGTCTAAACTCTTCCCTCGGCTTACCTTTTAGAGGCCCACAATAGTGATCATTCCATTTCTCATAGCCTTGGAAATCATTAATGCAAGCATCTATATCATCCTCCTCATCAGGAGATTGTGTTCTTGGCCAAAACTCTCTGTACACTCCTATCTCTGAGATGTTTTCCTGTTCGAGCTCACCGATCATGGTTTTCCAATAGTCTATCACTGGCCTAATGTAGGACTCATAGGATGCATTCTTTCCACTTGCACATTTCTCCCAAAACTTAATGTAATCCTTTATCCCTGATATTACTTGCAAGTGATCTCTCACAAATGCAGCCATTGGCAGTATATCCGGACAACCTGTTGGTAACAATGATCAACCCTCACTATCTTTCTTCCATAGCTCAATTCCCCCTTCAATGGGCATCCAATTCGGTGATTTTGGATGCACCTTTTACTGCATCATTGGTATGTCACCTTGCATGTAAAATCGAAATTGTAATGGCTTTGCATGTCCAACTAGCATTTCTTGCCCATCACATAGGTAGCCATCTACATAATCCTTGAAGTTAGGAACCCATGTAAGAACAAATGGTGCCGGTGAAGATGATGTACATTTTTTGAATGCATCAATCAGATGCGGGAAAGTGAATGTTTGTCCCACCCGCAAGCTCTCAGAAAACCTGCTGAACATTGCATCGATGTCCTCATGTGTGTGCCCTACCATCAAGAAGCCCAATTGAACTGTCTTGAAAATGCCCCTTGCTACAAGAAGAGAAAGGTATGCAAACAAGTATCTATTTTTGTTCTCAGAACCACAATTATCTAGTTGAAGTAGCAAGTTCTCTGGCAACTTTTGGAATGGTGGCTCAATAGCAACACTCCCCTCTAAAGAGGGTGGGTTTTCTCTTGTATTTGACGGAAAAAAATTCACACATGTGTCTGTAGCCCTTGCAATGGACGTTGTCATGGCCTCTGTGATAGACTTCGGGTCACTTTCCGATACAGTTTCTAGATTTGCATTTGTGATCGTGACATCTACATTTTCAGACAAGCTAGCTCCACTTGTGGAAACATGTGCACCTTTAGAACTGTAATGGGAGTCCAAAGCGTATCTTGAACATAGAGCATTCAAAAGGTGAGCATTGCTTCTAGGAATCCCATTGGTAGCAAGGTCTCCAAGGTCATGCATATCCATCCTCTCGAGGTTGTGCAAACAAATTGAGAGCGATCCAATCGTCAGGTTGGGATCAAATGGCCACAAACCATTGAGGGTGAAGTGTCCATAATGACCGTTTCCATGCCCATGGGTAATCATTCCAATGAGTGAAACCAGTAATTGCCATGCAGAATCGGTGTCCTTGGACCTCACCCGAAGTCTTGGAATTGCCGTCTTTTTTTGGTCCATCTTATCACGGATTATGCATACATACTTTTTTGGATCCATCTTGGAGTACCTACGCCATGCATAGTATAAGTTCCTACAACTTTGTTGCTATATCATATGCATCTTTCTCTCTTCCATCAGCAAATTGTGCTCATCTTGACTTTTTGTGGCTGCCAATTGAGCCTTGATCCGGCTGCACAAGCTACATTTAGAGAATTCGCTCGTCTTAGCAAGGGCTACATTTTTTAAGTCTGATTTCCAAATCCTTCCAAATGTGGATGTGGATAGGCTCTGATAACCACGTTGATTAAGTGAAGTGTTGACCTCACGTAGGATGTCTATCTTCTTATACACTTCAGGTATCACTTGTTGTGTCTCTCTAGAACCATCCTGCATGGTTCTACTCTTGTGAGGCATATGCTCTGTGCTATTATCCACAAAGTGTTGAATGAGAGCCCTTCCCATACCTATGTGCTCCCTGCTCCTCCTCATAATCCCTGAATTGCCATGCACATATCGCTGCACACCACTCTCAAATTGCTCCCTGTATCGATAAAATGATGTCCTTGGAATTCCATGCATCTCATACCATATTGCTCTACAACAGACATCCCGACCGTTTATCCGAAGTTGTAGCATATCCTCCCTGTGTAGTCATGATGCCAAGCCGTTGACAACACATCGTATATAAAGTTTGTACGAGAACTCCAAGGAGCTTCCCCAAAAGGTTTTCCTTAGATTCATTAAGAGATCTCGCTCTGCATGTTGGCAACACCTACTCCCACAACAATCGATGGAAGAAACCTGTTGCACCGAATCTAGTGACATTTTGTACATTGCTGTTGGAGGCTCTCTTTGTTTAGGCACCCTGTTAATGAAAGTGTACCTTCTTTTCTTTGATGTTGGATCATCCCTTTTCAACATTTGATCATTGGCCAACTCATCTATACCAGCAACGTGGTCCATGGGCACATATTGTTGCAATGGGCTTCCTTCAAGTAAGGTAATCTGCTTGATGGGCCACTTTACTAGGCTGAGAGAGCTGACATCTTGCATAGAAGACCCTGAGTCACTTCCTCTAATTTGCTCTTTCTTTTCAATACCCACACCAATGCAATCGTTACCCAATAGGTCAAAGTTTATAGAGTCTCCCGGGAAAACATATAAGATCACACCTTCCCCCATGGTCTTTGTTTTGCTCTCATCCCATAAGACAACCTTTTTCTCTTTCCAAGATTCACGAATGTAATTGCCAGTTTCCAATGAAGAAACTGGCATTGCCTCAACATAAGGTCGCTCAGGATCACTTGGTGCAGCTTCTTTAGTTACCGCTGACAAAATATGAAGAGGGGAGAGGAGAAGAGTGGAGATGAGGAGAGAGGGCACAGCTACAGAGCACACCACAAATGAATAACTGTACACTAGAATTAGTTGAAAAAATAGAATATATACAAACCCTTTTAGGGTTAGGGTTAGGGGATCTAACCCTTTCCTTTATAGCACTCTATAAGGTTAGTGCTATGCACATATGATCACGTGATGGTGCTATGCACACATGATCACATGATGTTGAGCGTGAACTCTCAACACCTTCCCTCAAGATCAACATCATGAAGTAGGCCTTCCCTCAAGATGATGATTCTGGGGAATCGAAGAAGGACTGAGCATTACATTCCATCACACCCCTTTAATGGGAATGTCCTTCCTCTGCATCAAACCAAGAGCTTGTCGGTGTTTCTCGAATAGCTCTTTACCGAGTGGTTTGGTAAAGATGTCTGCAACATTTTCTTTACTATCACAATGCTGCAGTGTGATGTCACCAAGTAACACTCTTTCTCTGATGAAGTGCTCTCTGACATCAATGTGCTTTGTCCTGGAGTGATATACTGGATTTTTGGCCAATGCTTGAGCCGATTGATTATCACAGTATATTGTTGTTGGCTTTGACTCATCAAAGTAATCTGTTTCTGACAATAGTCTTCTGAGCCATATAGCCTCACATGCACCTGTAGTGAGTGCTCTATATTCTGCTTCTATCGAAGACAAAGAAACAGTTGGCTGTTTGTTTGACAATCGTGATATAGCACCTTGACCAAGGAAAAATGCATATCCCTGTGTCGATCTCCTGGTCTCATGATCTCCAGCATAGTCACTGTCACAGTATCCATGCAACCGTGGATGACTTCCTCTGTATTCTATCCCAAATTGTCTTGTACCTCTGATGTATCTCAAGACTCTTTTGGCTGCATTCTAGTGAGAGTGTTTTGGATTTGACATAAACTGTGCTAGTGAGCTTACTGCATAACAAATATCTGGCCGTGTGATTGTCAGATATATAAGAGATCCAATGAGTTGCCTGTAGTATCTGTCATTGACTGTAGGATTTTCTGAATCTTTAGTAAGTTTCAAACTCTGTTCCATGGGAGTGGCTGCAATCTTGCAATCTGCCATATGAAACTTCTTCAGGAGACTGTCAACATATTTGAGCTGACTCATGAATGTGCTATCTGAATCTCTTCAGAACTCAATTCCAAGACAATAGTGCATAAGTCCAAGATCTTTCATGTCGAACTCTGCAGATAAGTCTTGTTTTAGCTTTCTGATGAAGCTATCCTTGCTTCCTGTCACAATGAGATCATCTACGTACAAAAGTGCAATAGTAATATCTTCCCCTTGAACTTTGTAGTAGAGAGTATGATCTGCATTGGACTTCATGTATCCCAGATCAGCAAAATACTTGTCAATTCTGCTGTACCAACTTCTGGGTGCTTGCTTTAAGCCGTAGAGACTTTTCTTGAGATGGCAAACCTTGTTCTCTTGTCCTGGTTCAACATAATCGGCTGGTTGTTGCATGTAGACTTCCTCGTCTAGATAACCATTGAGAAATGCATTCTTGACATCGCGCTGATACACATTCCATTTACTGAGTGTCGCTAGTGATATCAAGAACCGTATGGAATCCATCTTTGCTACTGGAGCATAAGTCTCATCATAATCTTGACCATATTGTTGTGCAAATCCTTTTGCAACTAATCTGGCTTTGTATCTCTGAATACTGCCATCTGGATTGTACTTCACTTTGTATACCCATTTGTTGGCTATGGCCTTCTTTCCTGGTGGAAGGTCGCATAATTCCCAAGTGTTATTTTTATACAAAGCATCCATTTCTTCATTCATAGCAGTTTGCCATTCTGGCTTATCTACTGCGTCTTCGAAGTACACTGGCTCTTCTGTAGCCATGATGGTAGTCATAAGAGCATAGTTGGTGGTTTCCACCTGAATTGCTTTGCCTTTCTGAGCATATGTCAATCTGGCTGGTGGTCTGCTTTCCCTAGTAGACCGTCTGAGTTGCTGTGGCACTGCTTGGGGTGTTGCTGGCAATTCTTGCTCTTCTTCATCAACCTGGTCTGTAGGTGACTGTGAAGTCGATGCTTCTATCTCCTGTGTAGGTGAGGTTTTCCATTCTGATTACTCATCGAAGATTACATCTCTGGAGATAATGACTTTGCGGTTGATGGGATCATACAATTTGTATGCTTTGCTTTCTTCACTGTAGCCAACCATGATGCATTTGTGTGACTTTGCATCCAATTTCCTGTGATGATCATCATGTATGTGGGCATATGCTATGCAACCAAATATGCGGAGATGCCCAATGCGTGGCTTGTGTCCAGTGAATGCTTCTTAAGGAGTCATACCTTGTATCGGTTCGGTAGGAAGCCGATTAAGCAAGTAGTTAGCTGTAGCTATTGCTTCTGCCCAATACTGATTCGGAAGATGCTTTTCACTAAGCATTGCTCTAGCACTGTCTGCTAAAGTCCCAACTCACATGTGGAATGGAATAGGACACCACTCTCCTATGATCACTAGAATACCCCTCCTAGAATAGTAGGGTAAACATTTATATAAGTGGAGAATGTGAAGATGGTGGGAGAGAGGGAAGGAGTCTCACTTGCGGCTTTCTCACATGCACAATGGGGGAATACACACAAAGGTGGAGGCTGAAAACAGTTTTCCTCTTCTTAGTTGTGAAAGCCAAAAGAACTCTACTACAAAGAAATAGAAGAACCCTATATGTGGGTCTCAAACCAAACTCAACTAACTAAGGTGGCATACTAATTGAGCCACAAACTAGAATAGATAAGGATAGCTGTCATCTAGCTATTATTCGTGGGCGGTGAACCAACTGCATCTCCAGCTAACAAGTCGGTGACATAAATGCACAACAGTCACCCTGGCATATCGCGAGTGGAGCTCGATATCTCAACACTCCCCCTCGAGCTCAATCCCAATTCCTGCACACCAAGCAGGTCTCTGAATTTGCGCAGCTTCTCTATGCCCAATGATTTCGTGAATATGTCAGCTACCTGATCCTCTGTGCTGACATGAACTAGATCAATAAGACCTAGTAAAACCTTCTCCCGCACATAGTGATAATGCACCTCAATGTGCTTTGTTCTAGCATGAAAGACTGGGTTCTTTGCCAAGTGTATATGCTGCTCATGTTGTCACAATAAATGACAACTGGCCCATCTGTAGACTGATGCATATCATAGAGTAGCTTATGCAACCAAGCTACCTCACATGCAGCCATTGCTGCACCCCTGTACTCAGCCTCTATGCTCGACAAGGCAACTGTAGGCTATTTCTTGCTGCTCCAAGTGACTGCAGCACTCCCAAAAGAGAACACATATCCACTGGTAGATCGTCTATCAGAAATACTACTAGCCCAATCAGCATCAGTGTATCCATGCAACTGTATCTGAACCCCAGCCTCATAAAATAGTCCATACTGCAATGTGGACTTCACATACCTGAGTATGCATCTAGCCGCATCCAAATGCGGTATCCTTGGAGCGTGCATAAACTGACTTACCAACCCAACAGCATAGCTCAAATCTGGCCTGGTAATAGTCATGTAAATCAAACTTTCCACTATGCGTCTGTACATAGTAGGGTCTTCCGGAAGCTCACCTGCATCTGTGCTCATCTTCACATTCTGCTCCAAAGGAACTGAAATAGGCTTACAGCCCGTCATCCCATATTTGGACAGCATGTCCAGTCCATACAGCCTCTGCAAGAGCTGTATCCCACTTGGTGATCTAATCACCTCAATGCCCAAGAAATAACGCAGCTCTCCCAAATCCTTCATCTCAAACTTCTACCTTAATAGCATTTTCACATGAAGGATATCTTCATCGCTATCACCTGTGATGATCAAATCATCAACATAAATGACAAGCAGCATAATCCCTTTCTCTGTTTTTCTCACATAGAGTGAGAAATCTGCCTTGGAAATCTGAAAGCCAATAGTGACAAGATACTATCCTATCTTGTCAGACCATGCTCTAGGTGCTTGCTTCAAGCCATACAAGGCTTTCTTCAACCTGCAAACAAACTCAGGATGAATAGCATGAACATAACCTGATGGCTGCTCCATAAAGACCTCTTCTTGCAAATCACCATGCAAGAAGGCATTCTTTACATCCATCTGATGTAAAGACCATCCCTTTGATGCAGCCATAGCAATGGCAGCTCTTACAGTTGCCATCCTTGCAACCGGACTGAAAGTTTCTTCATAATCAATGCCATATGTCTGTGCATACCCCTTGACAACTAATCTTGCCTTGTATCTATTCACAGAACCATCTGCATTGTGCTTGATCTTATAAACCCACTTACAGCCAATTGCATTCTTGTCTTTAGCAAAGGCACCAATTCCCATGTAGCATTAGCATCCAAGGCATCCATTTCTTCATCCATGGCTTTCTCCCATTTTTCATTTCCCATGGCTTGCTCAAAAGAAGTGGGTTCTGGTTCCTGTATCACTTTGACCATATAGGCATAGTGAATGGCTGTAAATCCATCATATTTCAGCCTATCCATAGGATACCTAACCCTGGTAGACCTACGCAAAATAGGCTCACTTCTAGGTGCTCTCAAAACATCCCTGGTCTTCCTTACTCCAGGTGTAACAACAGAAGGAATACCCAACTCATCATCAATGCTTTGTTCTGAGCCACTGGATTCACCATCCACATAAGAGTGACCTTCATTCACATCAAACATGGGCTGATCTACCTTCTCTTTTCCTTTTTGTGATACCTGCATACCACTCTCTGCATTGCTTTGAGGAGATTCTCTTGATCTCAATCTGCCTGTCCATGGCAAAGTATGTGAACCACTGCTAGAGGACACTCCAGGTCCACTGATGTTTTGTGATTGTTGCTGTGAATTCTGTGCAGCATTACCATTTTGTGCATCTACATCAATCATCACATTTACTGGTTTATACCAGCTGCTCATCTCATCAAAAACAACATCTCTGCTCACTGTGAACTTACGTGTAGAAGGGTTATAGCATCTATACCCTTTCTACTGCAGAGAATAACCAATAAAGATGCACTTCTTAGCTTTTGGATCCAACTTGGACCTCAACTCATCTGGCACATGGACATAGGCAATGCAACCAAAAATTTTCAAATGAGAAATATCTGGTTTCCTACCAGTATACATCTCCTCTCGCGTCATGCCATGTATTGCTGCAGTGGGAGTCCTGTTCATTATATACACTGTTGTAGCAACTGCTTCAACCCAATAATAATCTGGTAGATCTTTTTCATTTAGCATAGCCCGAGATACCTCTCCAATATGCCTGTTTTTCCTTTCTGCAATTCCATTTTGCTGTGGGGTATGACTGCATGAATATTGCTACTTTATACCATGCTCCTGCAAGAACCTTGCAAACTCATTTGAGAGGTACTCTCCCCCTCCATCTGACCTTAGGCATTTTATTTGCAGGCCTGTTTCTTTTTTAACCATAGCTTTGAAAGCTTTGAAGTGCCCAAACACTTCACTTTTCTTTTTCATAAAATACACCCAAAGTTTTCTGCTGAAGTCATCAATAAATGTGACAAAATAGTGACAGCCACCAATAGATGCAGCTTTAGTAGTCCACACATCAGAGTGGATTAATTCCAATGGCTTTTTACTCTCTTGAACATGCCAGGAAAAGGTTTCCTTGCCTGTTTCCCAAATTGACAGGCTTCACAAACCTTGTGCATTTCTGCAACCTTGAATTTAGGCAATCCTGCAATAATATTTTGGGCCTGCATTGATTTAAGTCGCTGTACATTAACATGACCAATGCGTTTGTGCCAGATATCAATATCTGCAACTACACCGGTCCCGTGTGCAAACATTGCTGCACTCAATTCAGGCATGTCTGCATCCATCGTAAACATCCTGCCTTTCTTCTTTCCTTTTGCTATCAAGCGACCGTTATTTTTCATATCCTCAACAAAGCATCCATGAGGATTAAATCTAACCTGCAAGCCCTGCTCAACCATTTGACCAACAAAAACCAGGTTCTTGGTGATGTTCGGGACATGAAATACATTGGACAGGTATTTCTTTTTCCCATCCTGCATAGACAAAGGAATTTTACCAATCTGCACAATAGGATGTGCAGTATCATCACCAGTCTCCACAAATCCTGGCTTTTCCATTTTCCTTGCATCTTGCATCCATTCTGCATGACCTCATGTGGTTTGATGCACCTGAGTCAACATACCACACATCATTTCGTTCTTCTACACTTGTCACAGAATTGGTCATATGCTGCACCATAAATAGATGCTCATTTCTGTCATCACCCTGCCTACTAGAAGATGCATAATTGCCTTGCTGCAATTTTCCATTCATAATGTCATTCTGCTTTCTATAGTAGTCCTTAGCCATATGACCCATTTTGCTACAATAGTAGCATTCAACATTGCTGTTTGCATTTTGGCCTCTCTGCCATCCACCACGGCCTCTTTGGCTCCTCCTGCCTATAGAGTTACCATGTCCTCCTGCATAGGACTGGTTTTCTTGAATTTACTGCATAATCTGATTTCTACCACAGCCTGCAGATCAGCCTCCTCTACCTCTGCCTCTACCTCTGCTAGCATTTGAGTAGAAGACACTTTCTTTTGAAGTTCCTACTGAAGAAGATGCACCCCCATTTCTCTGCTCTTCAGAAATTAGAAGAGCAAACAACTCTTCAAAATCAGTAAATTTTTCACGGACGGCAATGGATGTCTGGAACTGTGCATAATCCTTTCCTAAACCATTCAAGGTCACAGAAACTAGATCATCATCTTCCACTGGCGACCCAATGGAAGCAAGTGCATCTGCAATTTTCTTCACCTTCATGTGATAGTCATTTATGCTCAAATTTTCTCTCTGCACATTGTGCAACTCCTGTTTGAGCTGCATTTTCCTGGCTTTCATATTTGTGTTGTACATTTTTGCCAAAGTATCCCATGCCTCCTTTGGCATACTTGCGTCCTGAATATGCACAATCATGGAGTCCGAAATACTGATAGACAGCCAGTACATAACTTTCTTGGCTCTCTCATGCCATCCTTTGAATGCCTGCATTTCCTGTTGATTGGGAACATTAGGAAGAACAGGTTCTTCTTCATTTCCTGTAACTCCCAAAGCCTTTTCCCATCAAGAAATTCATCATTCTAAACTTCCATGCCTGGAAGTTGTTCTTATCAAGCTTTTCAGTGACAATCTGTGAAAGAGAATCAGATGCCATTACAGAACACTACAAAATATTCAGTCACTGCAAAAAACACAGCTTTTGCCTCACACGGGCAGATCTGCAAAACTGACGAAAGTGGTATTTCACCACACAGTCACTTCCTAGTGACGATTTTGCATCAACAGGCAACAAGCATGAATCTGCAACTCCCAATATCTCTGCGCACAGGCATACGATGCAATTTCTGCAGCAACTTTTCACCGACCTGCAGAACAGTCACTCGCACAGCAAAAACAGGGCCTTTTTCTCAGTGCCCGCGAAGAACTTCCGCCTCCAAAATGGGCCCCGAAATGACTCGAATCAGAAAAATAAAGTCACCGAGGGCCTCGCCCTCGCCTGCAACATATAATGCCCTCTCGCCACACCGCGAAGGGCGTCTCAATCTGAGACAGTGCACTCTTGCACTTCCAACTGTGCTACCTACAGAGATTTGCTCCCAAACTCGAAAAAGGAAAGCAACACTGGTCCTCTTACCAGGACACTGTGAACTTGGTTTGCTTTCTTGAGCTCCTTACCACGAACAAGGCTCTGATACCATGTGAAGATAGTGGGAGAGAGGGAAGGAGTCTCACTTGCGGCTTTCTCGCATGCACAATGGGGGAGTACACACAAAGGTGGAGGCTGAAAACAGTTTTCCTCTTCTTAGTTGTGAAAGCCAAAAGAACTCTAGTACAAAGAAATAGAAGAACCCTATATGTGGGTCTCAAACCAAACTCAACTAACTAAGGTGGCATACTAACTGAGCCACAAACTAGAATAGATAAGGATAGCTGTCATCCAGCTATTATTCGTGGGTGGTGTACCAACCGCATCTCCAGCTAACAAGTCGGTGACATAAATGCACAACAGTCACCCTGGCATATCGCGAGTGGAGCTCGATATCTCAATAGAGAATGGCAGTGGTGCCAATCTCTTATTAGGCCCTAAGAAATGGCATTGAGAAGCCTAAACTCACATGTGCAGAGATCACATGGAATTGTGTCAATCTGTGTGGAGAATGCCACCAGTGGAGAATGGCAGTGGTGCCAATCTCACATGTGCATTGGCACTTTTGCCAAACTCATGGTGGCACCTACATAATGACACTGAGATCATCAGACTTACATGTGGATTGGAATCGAACACCACTCTCCTATGATGATTGGAATACCCCTCCTAGAATAGTAGGGTAAACATTTGTACAAGTGGAGAATAGCAGTGGTGCCAATCTCTTATTAGGGCCTAAGAAATGGCATTGAGAAGCCTAAACTCACATGTGCATCCTTCTATGTAGTCATCACTGTCTCCGCTATGTAGAGATCATATGGAATTGTGTCAATCTCTGTGGAGAATACCACCAGTGGAGAATGGCAGTGGTGCCAATCTCATACCATGACCTGAAAACATGCACAAGGAATCCTAAACTCACATGTGCATTGGCACTTTTGCCATTATCCTACTGCAGCCAATAAAATTAGTGGAATGTCAATCTATAGGTTCAGTTTGTCTAGACTACTACTAGCGAAGAATGGCAGTGGTGCCAATCTCATGCTTGCAACTACATAATGACACTGAGATCATCAAACTCACACATGGAATGGAATAGGACACCACTCTCCTATGATCACTGGAATACCCCTCCTAGAATAGTAGGCTAAACATTTGTACATGTGGAGAATGGCAGTGGTGCCAATCTCTTATTAGGCCCTAAGAAATGGCATTGACAAGCCTAAACTCACATGTGCAAAGATCATATGGAATTGTGCCAATCTCTGTGGAGAATGCCACCAGTGGAGAATTGCAGTGGTGCCAATATCATACCATTACCTGAAAACATGCACAAGGAATCCTAAACTCACATGTGCATTCTTCTATGTAGCGGTGCCAATCTCATACCATGACCTGAAAACATGCACAAGGAATCCTAAACTCACATGTGCATTGGCACTTTCGCCATTATCCTAGTACCATTGTCCGCTAGTGGTAATGTGCATTCTTCTATGTAGTGATCACTGTCTCCGTTGTGTAGAGATCATATGGAATTGTGTCAATCTCTGTGGAGAATGCCACCAATGGAGAATGGTAGTGGTGCCAATCTCATAACATGACCTGCAAACATGCACAAGGAATCCTAAAATCACATGTGCATTCTTCTATGTAGAGATCACTGTCTCCGCTCTGTAGAGATCATATGGAATTGTGTCAATCTCTTATTAGGCCTTGGAATGTCAATCTATAGATTTAGTTTGTCTAGACAACCACTAGTGGAGAATGGCAGTGATCCCAAACTCATGGTGGCACCTACATAATGATACTGAGATCCTCAGACTCACATGTGGATTGGAATCGGACACCACTCTCCTATGATGATTGGAATACCCCTACTAGAATAGAAGGGTAAACATTTGTACAAGTGGAGAATAGCAGTGGTGCCAATCTCTTATTAGGGCCTAAGAAATGGCATTGAGAAGCCTAAACTCACATGTGCATCCTTCTATGTAGTCATCACTGTCTCCGCTGTGTAGAGATCATATGGAATTGTGTCAATCTCTATGGAGAATGCCACCAGTGGAGAATGGCAGCGGTGCCAATCTCATACCATGACCTGAAAACATGCACAAGGAATCCTAAACTCACATGTGCATTGGCACTTTTGCCATTATCCTACTGCAGCCAATAAAATTAGTGGAATGTCAATCTATAGGTTCAGTTTGTCTAGACTACTACTAGCGGAGAATGGCAGTGGTGCCAATCTCATGCTTGCAACTACATAATGACTCTGAGATCATCAAACTCACATGTGGAATGGAATAGGAAACCACTCTCCTATGATCACTGGAATACCCCTCCTAGAATAGTAGGCTAAACATTTGTACAAGTGGAGAATGGCAGTGGTGCCAATCTCTTATTAGGCCCTAAGAAATGGCATTGACAAGCCTAAACTCTCATGTGCAGAGAATACCCCTCCTAGAATAGTAGGGTAAACATTTGTACAAGTGAAGAATGGCAGTGGTGCCAATCTCTTATTAGGCCTAAGAAATGTCATTGAGAAGCCTAAACTCACATGTGCAGAGATCATATGGAATTGTGCCAATCTCTGTGGAGAATGCCACCAGTGGAGAATGGTAGTGGTGCCAATCTCATACCATGACCTGAAAACATGCACAAGGAATCCTAAACTCACATGTGCATTGGCACTTTTTCCATTATCCTACTGCCATTCTCCGCTAGTGGTAATGTGCATTCTTCTATGTAGTGATCACTCTCTCCACTGTGTAGAGATCATATAGATTTGTGTCAATCTCTGTGGAGGATGCCACCAAAGGAGAATGGCAGTGGTGCCAATCTCATACCATGACCTGAAAACATGCACAAGGAATCCTAAACTCACATGTGCATTAGCACTTTTGCCATTATCCTACTGCCATTCTCCGCTAGTAGTAATGTGCATTCTTCAATGTAGTGGAATGTCAATCTATAGGTTCAGTTTGTCTAGATTACCACTAGCGGAGAATGGCAGTGATGCCAATCTCATGCTTGCAACTACACTATGACACTGAGATCATCAAACTCACATGTGGAATGGAATAGGACACCACTCTCCTATGATCACTGGAATACCCCTCCTAGAATAGTAGGGTAAACATTTGTACAAGTGGAGAATGGCAGTGGTGCCAATCTCTTATTAGGCCCTAAGAAATGGCATTGAGAAGCCTAAATTCACATGTGCAGAGATCACATGGAATTGTGTCAATCTCTGTGGAGAATGCCACTAGTGGAGAATGGCAATGGTGCCAATCTCACATGTGCATTGGCACTTTTGCCATTATCCTACTGCCATTCTCCGCTAGTGGTAATGTGCATTCTTCTATGTAGTGGAATGTCAATCTATAGGTTTAGTTTGTCTAGACAACCACTAGTGGAAAATGGCAGTGATGCCAAACTCATGGTGGCACCTACATAATGACACTGAGATCATCAGACTCACATGTGGATTGGAATCAAACACCACTCTCCTATGATGATTGGAATACCCCTCCTAGAATAGTAGGGTAAACATTTGTGCAAGTGGAGAATGGCAGTGGTGCCAATCTCTTATTAGGGCCTAAGAAATGGCATTGAGAAGCCTAAAATCACATGTACATCCTTCTATGTAGTCATCACTGTCTCCGCTATGTAGAGATCATATGGAATTGTGTCAATCTCTGTGGAGAATGCCACCAGTTGAGAATGGCAGTGGTGCCAATCTCATACCATGACCTGAAAACATGCACAAGGAATCCTAAACTCACATGTGCATTGGCACTTTTGCCATTATCCTACTACAGCCAATAAAATTAGTGGAATGTCAATCTATAGGTTCAGTTTGTCTAGACTACTACTAGTGGAGAATGGCAGTGGTGCCAATCTCACATGTGCATTGGCACTTTTGCCATTATTCTACTGCTATTCTCCGCTAGTGGTAATGTGCATTCTTCTATGTAGTGGAATGTCAATCTATAGGTTTAGTTTGTCTAGACAACCACTAGTGGAAAATGGCAGTGATGCCAAACTCATGGTGGCACCTACATAATGACACTGAGATCATCAGACCCACATGTGGATTGGAATCAGACACCACTCTCCTATGATGATTGGAATACCCCTCCTAGAATAGTAGGGTAAACATTTGTGCAAGTGGAGAATGGCAGTGGTGCCAATCTCTTTTTAGGGCCTAAGAAATGGCGTTGAGAAGCCTAAAATCACATGTGCATTCTTCTATGTAGTCATCACTGTCTCTGCTATGTAGAGATCATATGGAATTGTGTCAATCTCTTTGGAGAATTCCACCAGTTGAGAATGGCAGTGGTGCCAATCTTATACCATGACCTGAAAACATGCACAAGGAATCCTAAACTCACATGTGCATTGGCACTTTTGCCATTATCCTACTGCAGCCAATAAAATTAGTGGCATGTCAATCTATAGGTTCAGTTTGTCTAGACTACTACTAGTGGAGAATGGCAGTGGTGCCAATCTCATGCTTGCAACTACATAATGACACTGAGATCATCAAACTCACATGTGGAATGGAATAGGACACCACTCTCCTATGATCACTGGAATACCCCTCCTAGGATAGTAGGCTAAACATTTGTACAAGTGGAGAATGACAGTGGTGCCAATCTCTTATTAGGCCCTAAGAAATGGCATTGAGAAGCCTAAACGCACATGTGCAGAGATCATATGGAATTGTGTCAATCTCTGTGGAGAATGCCACCAGTGGAGAATGGCAGTGGTGCCAATCTCAAACCATGACCTGAAAACATATAAAGGAATCCTAAACTCACATGTGCATTCTTCTATGTAGTGATCACTGTCTCCCCTGTGTAGAGATCCTGTGTAGAGATCATATGGAATTGTGTCAATCTCTGAGATCATCAGACTCACATGTGGAATGGAATAGGACACCACTCTCCTATGATCACTGGAATACCCCTCCTAGAATAGTAGGGTAAACATTTGTACAAGTGGAGAATGGCAGTGGTGCCAATCTCTTATTAGGCCCTAAGAAATGGCATTGAGAAGCCTAAACTCACATGTGCAATCTTCTATGTAGTGATCACTGTCTCCGCTGTGCAGAGATCATATGGAATTGTGTCAATCTCTGTGGAGAGTGCCACCAGTGGAGAATGGCAGTGGTACCAATCTCATACCATGACCTGAAAACATGCACAAGGAATCCTAAACTCACATGTGCATTCTTCTATGGAGTGATCACTGTCTCCGCTGTGTAGAGATCATATGGAATTGTGTCAATCTCTGAGATCATCATCACTCACATGTGGAATGGAATAGGACACCACTCTCCTATGATCACTGGAATACCCCTCCTAGAATAGTAGGGTAAACATTTGTACAAGTGGAGAATGGCAGTGGTGCCAATCTCTTATTAGGCCCTAAGAAATGGCATTGAGAAGCCTAAACTCACATGTTCATTCTTCTATGTAGTGATCACTGTTTCCGCTGTGTAGAGAGATCATATGGAATTGTGTCAATATCTGTGGAGAATGCCACCAGTGGAGAATGGCAGTGGTGCTAATCTCATACCATGACCTTAAAACATGCACAAGGAATCCTAAACTCACATGTGCATTCTTCTATGGAGTGATCACTGTCTCCGCTGTGTAGAGATCATATGGAATTGTGTCAATCTCTGAGATCATCAAACTCACATCTGGATTGGAATCGGACACAACTCTCCTATGATCACTGGAATACCCCTCCTAGAATAGTAGGGTAAACATTTGTACAAGTGGAGAATGGCAGTGGTGCCAATCTCTTATGAGGCCCTAATAAATGGCATTGAGAAGCCTAAACTCACATGCTCATTCTTCTATGTAGTGATCACTGTCTCCGCTATGTAGAGATCATATGGAATTGTGTCAATCTCTTATTAGGCCTTGGAATGTCAATCTATAGGTTTAGTTTGTCTAGACAACCACTAGTGGAGAATGGCAGTGATGCCAAACTCATGGTGGCACCTACATAATGATACTGAGATCATCAGACTCACATGTGGATTGGAATTGGACACCACTCTCCTATGATCATTGGAATACCCCTCCTAGAATAGTAGGGTAAACATTTGTACAAGAGAATGGTAGTGGTGCCAATCTCTTATTAGGCCCTAAGAATGGCATTCAGAAGCCTAATCTCACATGTGCATTCTTCTTTGTAGTGGTCACTGTCTCCGCTGTGTAGAGATCATATGGAATTGTGTTAATCTCTGTGGAGAATGCCAACATTGGAGAATGGTAGTGGTGCCAATCTCATACCATGACCTGAAAACATATAAAGGAATCCTAAACTCACATGTGCATTCTTCTATGTAGTGATCACTGTCTCCCCTGTGTAGAGATCATATGGAATTGTGTCAATCTCTGAGATCATCAGACTCACATGTGGAATGGAATAGGACACCACTCTCCTATGATCACTGGAATACCCCTCCTAGAATAGTAGGGTAAACATTTGTACAAGTGGAGAATGGCAGTGGTGCCAATCTCTTATTAGGCCCTAAGAAATGGCATTGAGAAGCCTAAACTCACATGTGCAATCTTCTATGTAGTGATCACTGTCTCCGCTGTGCAGAGATCATATGGAATTGTGTCAATCTCTGTGGAGAATGCCACCAGTGGAGAATGGCAGTGGTACTAATCTCATACCATGACCTGAAAACATGCACAAGGAATCCTAAACTCACATGTGCATTCTTCTATGGAGTGATCACTGTCTCCGCTGTGTAGAGATCATATGGAATTGTGTCAATCTCTGAGATCATCATCACTCACATGTGGAATGGAATAGGACACCACTCTCCTATGATCACTGGAATACCCCTCCTAGAATAGTAGGGTAAACATTTGTACAAGTGGAGAATGGCAGTGGTGCCAATCTCTTATTAGGCCCTAAGAAATGGCATTGAGAAGCGTAAACTCACATGTTCATTCTTCTATGTAGTGATCACTGTCTCCGCTGTGTAGAGAGATCATATGGAATTGTGTCAATATCTGTGGAGAATGCCACCAGTGGAGAATGGCAGTGGTGCTAATCTCATACCATGACCTTAAAACATGCACAAGGAATCCTAAACTCACATGTGCATTCTTCTATGGAGTGATCACTGTCTCCGCTGTGTAGAGATCATATGGAATTGTGTCAATCTCTGAGATCATCAAACTCACATCTGGATTGGAATCGGACACAACTCTCCTATGATCACTGGAATACCCCTCCTAGAATAGTAGGGTAAACATTTGTACAAGTGGAGAATGGCACTGGTGCCAATCTCTTATGAGGCCCTAATAAATGGCATTGAGAAGCCTAAACTCACATGCTCATTCTTCTATGTAGTGATCACTGTCTCCGCTATGTAGAGATCATATGGAATTGTGTCAATCTCTTATTACGCCTTGGAATGTCAATCTATAGGTTTAGTTTGTCTAGACAACCACTAGTGGAGAATGGCAGTGATGCCAAACTCATGGTGGCACCTACATAATGATACTGAGATCATCAGACTCACATGTGGATTGGAATTGGACACCACTCTCCTATGATCATTGGAATACCCCTCCTAGAATAGTAGGGTAAACATTTGTACAAGAGAATGGTAGTGGTGCCAATCTCTTATTAGGCCCTAAGAATGGCATTCAGAAGCCTAATCTCACATGTGCATTCTTCTTTGTAGTGGTCACTGTCTCCGCTGTGTAGAGATCATATGGAATTGTGTTAATCTCTGTGGAGAATGCCAACATTGGAGAATGGTAGTGGTGCCAATCTCATACCATGACCTGAAAACATATAAAGGAATCCTAAACTCACATGTGCATTCTTCTATGTAGTGATCACTGTCTCCCCTGTGTAGAGATCATATGGAATTGTGTCAATCTCTGAGATCATCAGACTCACATGTGGAATGGAATAGGACACCACTCTCCTATGATCACTGGAATACCCCTCCTAGAATAGTAGGGTAAACATTTGTACAAGTGGAGAATGGCAGTGGTGCCAATCTCTTATTAGGCCCTAAGAAATGGCATTGAGAAGCCTAAACTCACATGTGCAATCTTCTATGTAGTGATCACTGTCTCCGCTGTGCAGAGATCATATGGAATTGTGTCAATCTCTGTGGAGAATGCCAGCAGTGGAGAATGGCAGTGGTACCAATCTCATACCATGACCTGAAAACATGCACAAGGAATCCTAAACTCACATGTGCATTCTTCTATGGAGTGATCACTGTCTCCGCTGTGTAGAGATCATATGGAATTGTGTCAATCTCTGAGATCATCATCACTCACATGTGGAATGGAATAGGACACCACTCTCCTATGATCACTGGAATACCCCTCCTAGAATAGTAGGGTAAACATTTGTACAAGTGGAGAATGGCAGTGGTGCCAATCTCTTATTAGGCCCTAAGAAATGGCATTGAGAAGCCTAAACTCACATGTTCATTCTTCTATGTAGTGATCACTGTCTCCGCTGTGTAGAGAGATCATATGGAATTGTGTCAATATCTGTGGAGAATGCCACCAGTGGAGAATGGCAGTGGTGCTAATCTCATACCATGACCTTAAAACATGCACAAGGAATCCTAAACTCACATGTGCATTCTTCTATGGAGTGATCACTGTCTCCGCTGTGTAGAGATCATATGGAATTGTGTCAATCTCTGAGATCATCAAACTCACATCTGGATTGGAATCGGACACAACTCTCCTATGATCACTGGAATACCCCTCCTAGAATAGTAGGGTAAACATTTGTACAAGTGGAGAATGGCACTGGTGCCAATCTCTTATTAGGCCCTAATAAATGGCATTGAGAAGCCTAAACTCACATGCTCATTCTTCTATGTAGTGATCACTGTCTCCGCTATGTAGAGATCATATGGAATTGTGTCAATCTCTTATTAGGCCTTGGAATGTCAATATATAGGTTTAGTTTGTCTAGACAACCACTAGTGGAGAATGGCAGTGATGCCAAACTCATGGTGGCACCTACATAATGATACTGAGATCATCAGACTCACATGTGGATTGGAATTGGACACCACTCTCCTATGATCATTGGAATACCCCTCCTAGAATAGTAGGGTAAACATTTGTACAAGAGAATGGTAGTGGTGCCAATCTCTTATTAGGCCCTAAGAATGGCATTCAGAAGCCTAATCTCACATGTGCATTCTTCTTTGTAGTGGTCACTGTCTCCGCTGTGTAGAGATCATATGGAATTGTGTTAATCTCTGTGGAGAATGCCAACATTGGAGAATGGTAGTGGTGCCAATCTCATACCATGACCTGAAAACATGCACAAGGAATCATAAGCTCACATGTGGATTCTTTTATGTAGTGATCACTATCTCTGCTATGTAGAGATCATATGGAATTGTGTCAATCTCTGAGATCATCAGACTCACATGTGGAATGGAATAGGACACCACTCTCCTATGATCACTGGAATACCCCTCCTAGAATAGTAGGGTAAACATTTGTACAAGTGGAGAATGGCAGTGGTGCCAATCTCTTATTAGGCCCTAAGAAATGGCATTGAGAAGCCTAAACTCACATGTGCAATCTTCTATGTAGTGATCACTGTCTCCGCTGTGCAGAGATCATATGGAATTGTGTCAATCTCTGTGGAGAATGCCACCAGTGGAGAATGGCAGTGGTACCAATCTCATACCATGACCTGAAAACATGCACAAGGAATCCTAAACTCACATGTGCATTCTTCTATGGAGTTATCACTGTCTCCGCTGTGTAGAGATCATATGGAATTGTGTCAATCTCTGAGATCATCATCACTCACATGTGGAATGGAATAGGACACCACTCTCCTATGATCACTGGAATACCCCTCCTAGAATAGTAGGGTAAACATTTGTACAAGTGGAGAATGGCAGTGGTGCCAATCTCTTATTAGGCCCTAAGAAATGGCATTGAGAAGCCTAAACTCACATGTTCATTCTTCTATGTAGTGATCACTGTCTCCGCTGTGTAGAGAGATCATATGGAATTGTGTCAATATCTGTGGAGAATGCCACCAGTGGAGAATGGCAGTGGTGCTAATCTCATACCATGACCTTAAAACATGCACAAGGAATCCTAAACTCACATGTGCATTCTTCTATGGAGTGATCACTGTCTCCGCTGTGTAGAGATCATATGGAATTGTGTCAATCTCTGAGATCATCAAACTCACATCTGGATTGGAATCGGACACAACTCTCCTATGATCACTGGAATACCCCTCCTAGAATAGGAGGGTAAACATTTGTACAAGTGGAGAATGGCACTGGTGCCAATCTCTTATTAGGCCCTAATAAATGGCATTGAGAAGCCTAAACTCACATGCTCATTCTTCTATGTAGTGATCACTGTCTCCGCTATGTAGAGATCATATGGAATTGTGTCAATCTCTTATTAGGCCTTGGAATGTCAATCTATAGGTTTAGTTTGTCTAGACAACCACTAGTGGAGAATGGCAGTGATGCCAAACTCATGGTGGCACCTACATAATGATACTGAGATCATCAGACTCACATGTGGATTGGAATTGGACACCACTCTCCTATGATCATTGGAATACCCCTCCTAGAATAGTAGGGTAAACATTTGTACAAGAGAATGGTAGTGGTGCCAATCTCTTATTAGGCCCTAAGAATGGCATTCAGAAGCCTAATCTCACATGTGCATTCTTCTTTGTAGTGGTCACTGTCTCCGCTGTGTAGAGATCAAATGGAATTGTGTTAATCTCTGTGGAGAATGCCAACATTGGAGAATGGTAGTGGTGCCAATCTCATACCATGACCTGAAAACATGCACAAGGAATCATAAGCTCACATGTGGATTCTTTTATGTAGTGATCACTATCTCTGCTATGTAGAGATCATATGGAATTGTGTCAATCTCTGAGATCATCAGACTCACATGTGGAATGGAATAGGACACCACTCTCCTATGATCACTGGAATACCCCTCCTAGAATAGTAGGGTAAACATTTGTACAAGTGGAGAATGGCAGTGGTGCCAATCTCTTATTAGGCCCTAAGAAATGGCATTGAGAAGCCTAAACTCACATGTGCAATCTTCTATGTAGTGATCACTGTCTCCGCTGTGCAGAGATCATATGGAATTGTGTCAATCTCTGTGGAGAATGCCACCAGTGGAGAATGGCAGTGGTACCAATCTCATACCATGACCTGAAAACATGCACAAGGAATCCTAAACTCACATGTGCATTCTTCTATGGAGTGATCACTGTCTCCGCTGTGTAGAGATCATATGGAATTGTGTCAATCTCTGAGATCATCATCACTCACATGTGGAATGGAATAGGACACCACTCTCCTATGATCACTGGAATACCCCTCCTAGAATAGTAGGGTAAACATTTGTACAAGTGGAGAATGGCAGTGGTGCTAATCTCTTATTAGGCCCTAAGAAATGGCATTGAGAAGCCTAAACTCACATGTTCATTCTTCTATGTAGTGATCACTGTCTCCGCTGTGTAGAGAGATCATATGGAATTGTGTCAATATCTGTGGAGAATGCCACCAGTGGAGAATGGCAGTGGTGCTAATCTCATACCATGACCTTAAAACATGCACAAGGAATCCTAAACTCACATGTGCATTCTTCTATGGAGTGATCACTGTCTCCGCTGTGTAGAGATCATATGGAATTGTGTCAATCTCTGAGATCATCAAACTCACATCTGGATTGGAATCGGACACAACTCTCCTATGATCACTGGAATACCCCTCCTAGAATAGTAGGGTAAACATTTGTACAAGTGGAGAATGGCAGTGGTGCCAATCTCTTATTAGGCCCTAATAAATGGCATTGAGAAGCCTAAACTCACATGCTCATTCTTCTATGTAGTGATCACTATCTCCGCTATGTAGAGATCATATGGAATTGTGTCAATCTCTTATTAGTCCTTGGAATGTCAATCTATAGGTTTAGTTTGTCTAGACAACCACTAGTGGAGAATGGCAGTGATGCCAAACTCATGGTGGCACCTACATAATGATACTGAGATCATCAGACTCACATGTGGATTGGAATTGGACACCACTCTCCTATGATCATTGGAATACCCCTCCTAGAATAGTAGGGTAAACATTTGTACAAGAGAATGGTAGTGGTGCCAATCTCTTATTAGGCCCTAAGAATGGCATTCAGAAGCCTAATCTCACATGTGCATTCTTCTTTGTAGTGGTCACTGTCTCCGCTGTGTAGAGATCATATGGAATTGTGTTAATCTCTGTGGAGAATGCCAACATTGGAGAATGGTAGTGGTGCCAATCTCATACCATGACCTGAAAACATGCACAAGGATTCATAAGCTCACATGTGGATTCTTTTATGTAGTGATCACTATCTCTGCTATGTAGAGATCATATGGAATTGTGTCAATCTCTGAGATCATCAGACTCACATGTGGAATGGAATAGGACACCACTCTCCTATGATCACTGAAATATCCCTCCTAGAATAGTAGCGTAAACATTTGTACAAGTGAAGCATGGTGTATGTATGAAACGTCTTCTTCTCCCTTGCATTTCTTATGGAATTGTGCCAATCTCTGTGGAGAATGCCACCAGTGGAGAATGGTAGTGGTGCCAATCTCATACCATGACCTGAAGGCATGCACAAGGAATCCTAAACTCACATGTGCATTGGCACTTTTGCCATTATCCTACTGCCATTCTCCGCTAGTGGTAATGTGCATTCTTCTATGTAATGATCACTCTCTCCACTGTGTAGAGATCATATGGATTTGTGTCAATCTCTGTGGAGAATGGCAGTGGTGCCAATCTCATACCATGACCTGAAAACATGCACAAGGATTCCTAAACTCACATGTGCATTGACACTTTTGCCATTATCCTACTGCCATTCTCCGCTAGTGGTAATGTGCATTCTTCAATGTAGTGGAATGTCAATCTATAGGTTCACTTTGTCTAGATTACCACTAGCGGAGAATGGCAGTGATGCCATTCTCGTCCTTGCAACTACACTATGACACTGAGATCATGAAACTCACATGTGGAATGGAATAGGACACCACTCCCCTATAATCACTGAAATACCCCTCCTAGAATAGTAGGGTAAACATTTGTACAAGTGGAGAATGGCAGTGGTGCCAATCTCTTAGTAGGCCCTAAGAAATGGCATTGAGAAGCCTAAATTCACATGTGCAAAGATCACATGGAATTGTGTCAATCTCTGTGGAGAATGCCACTAGTGGAGAATGGCAGTGGTGCCAATCTCACATGTGCATTTACACTTTTGCCATTATCCTACTGCCATTCTCCGCTAGTGGTAATGTGCATTCTTCTATGTAGTGGAATGTCAATCTATAGGTTTAGTTTGTCTAGACAACCACTAGTGGAAAATGGCAGTGATGCCAAAATCATGGTGGCACCTACATAATGACACTGAGATCATCAGACTCACATGTGGATTGGAATCGGACACCACTCTCCTATGATGATTGGAATACCCCTCCTAGAATAGTAGAGTAAACATTTGTGCAAGTGGAGGAGTGGTGAGACACATATAACAGGACATGGTGAGAAATCATCTGAAGCAACTATCATCGTGTATAAGAAAATCCAGCCAGATGTTGACTTTAAGGCACTACAAAAGAAATTGGAAAGGAAGGACACAAGTATGACAGGCTTGATGGAGTACGTAGAGTACTTCCCATTTGGTTTGGAGTTTGAGGTGTTGATCCCAGTGATGAATTGCTTTAGAGCACCAAGCCAATATGTGTACAGGACATTGACCCTCAACTATGTCAGTGACTTGGTCAAGAGTTTTGCAATGAATGCACGACCTCCTGCAACATGTGCCATGGCAGTGATGCCAAACTCATGGAGGCACCTACATAATGACACTGAGATCATCAGACTCACATGTGGATTGGAATCAAACACCACTCTCCTATGATGATTGGAATACCCCTCCTAGAATAGTAGGGTAAACATTTGTGCAAGTGGAGAATGGCAGTGGTGCCAATCTCTTATTAGGGCCTAAGAAATGGCATTGAGAATCCTAAAATCACATGTGCATCCTTCTATGTAGTCATCACTGTCTCCGCTATGTAGAGATCATATGGAATTGTGTCAATCTCTGTGGAGAATGCCACCAGTTGAGAATGGCAGTGGTGCCAATCTCATACCATGACCTGAAAACATGCACAAGGAATCCTAAACTCACATGTGCATTGGCACTTTTGCCATTATCCTACTACAGCCAATAAAATTAGTGGAATGTCAATCTATAGGTTCAGTTTGTCTAGACTACTACT
This sequence comes from Dipteris shenzhenensis, assembly GCF_047967505.1. NCBI lineage: Eukaryota > Viridiplantae > Streptophyta > Polypodiopsida > Gleicheniales > Dipteridaceae > Dipteris > Dipteris shenzhenensis. The sequence continues at coordinate 48,663,349 of NC_141611.1, read as the reverse complement.
AGTGGAGAATGGCAGTGGTGCCAATCTCACATGTGCATTGGCACTTTTGCCATTATTCTACTGCTATTCTCCGCTAGTGGTAATGTGCATTCTTCTATGTAGTGGAATGTCAATCTATAGGTTTAATTTGTCTAGACAACCACTAGTGGAAAATGGCAGTGATGCCAAACTCATGGTGGCACCTACATAATGACACTGAGATCATCAGACTCACATGTGGATTGGAATCAGACACCACTCTCCTATGATGATTGGAATACCCCTCCTAGAATAGTAGGGTAAACATTTGTGCAAGTGGAGAATGGCAGTGGTGCCAATCTCTTTTTAGGGCCTAAGAAATGGCATTGAGAAGCCTAAAATCACATGTGCATTCTTCTATGTAGTCATCTCTGTCTCTGCTATGTAGAGATCATATGGAATTGTGTCAATCTCTTTGGAGAATTCCACCAGTTGAGAATGGCAGTGGTGCCAATCTTATACCATGACCTAAAAACATGCACAAGGAATCCTAAACTCACATGTGCATTGGCACTTTTGCCATTATCCTACTGCAGCCAATAAAATTAGTGGCATGTCAATCTATAGGTTCAGTTTGTCTAGACTACTACTAGTGGAGAATGGCAGTGGTGCCAATCTCATGCTTGCAACTACATAATGACACTGAGATCATCAAACTCACATGTGGAATGGAATAGGACACCACTCTCCTATGATCACTGGAATACCCCTCCTAGGATAGTAGGCTAAACATTTGTACAAGTGGAGAATGGTAGTGGTGCCAATCTCTTATTAGGCCCTAAGAAATGGCATTGAGAAGCCTAAACGCACATGTGCAGAGATCATATGGAATTGTGTCAATCTCTGTGGAGAATGCCACCAGTGGAGAATGGCAGTGGTGCCAATCTCAAACCATGACCTGAAAACATATAAAGGAATCCTAAACTCACATGTGCATTCTTCTATGTAGTGATCACTGTCTCCCCTATGTAGAGATCATATGGAATTGTGTCAATCTCTGAGATCATCAGACTCACATGTGGAATGGAATAGGACACCACTCTCCTATGATCACTGGAATACCCCTCCTAGAATAGTAGGGTAAACATTTGTACAAGTGGAGAATGGCAGTGGTGCCAATCTCTTATTAGGCCCTAAGAAATGGCATTGAGAAGCCTAAACTCACATGTTCATTCTTCTATGTAGTGATCACTGTCTCCGCTGTGTAGAGATCATATGGAATTGTGTCAATATCTGTGGAGAATCCCACCAGTGGAGAATGGCAGTGGTGCTAATCTCATACCATGACCTTAAAACATGCACAAGGAATCCTAAACTCACATGTGCATTCTTCTATGGAGTGATCACTGTCTCCGTTGTGTAGAGATCATATGGAATTGTGTCAATCTTTGAGATCATCAAACTCACATCTGGATTGGAATCGGACACAACTCTCCTATGATCACTGGAATACCCCTCCTAGAATAGTAGGGTAAACATTTGTACAAGTGGAGAATGGCAGTGGTGCCAATCTATTATTAGGCCCTAATAAATGGCATTGAGAAGCCTAAACTCACATGCTCATTCTTCTATGTAGTGATCACTGTCTTCGCTATGTAGAGATCATATAGAATTGTGTCAATCTCTTATTAGGCCTTGGAATGTCAATCTATAGGTTTAGTTTGTCTAGACAACCACTAGTGGAGAATGGCAATGATGCCAAACTCATGGTGGCACCTACATAATGATACTGAGATCATCAGACTCACATGTGGATTGGAATTGGACACCACTCTCCTATGATCATTGGAATACCCCTCCTAGAATAGTAGGGTAAACATTTGTACAAGAGAATGGTAGTGGTGCCAATCTCTTATTAGGCCCTAGGAATGGCATTCAGAAGCCTAATCTCACATGTGCATTCTTCTTTGTAGTGGTCACTGTCTCCGCTGTGTAGAGATCATATGGAATTGTGTTAATCTCTGTGGAGAATGCCAACATTGGAGAATGGTAGTGGTGCCAATCTCATACCATGACCTGAAAACATGCACAAGGAATCATAAGCTCACATGTGGATTCTTTTATGTAGTGATCACTATCTCTGCTATGTAGAGATCATATGGAATTGTGTCAATCTCTGAGATCATCAGACTCACATGTGGATTGGAATCAGACACAACTCTCGTATGATCACTGAAATATCCCTCCTAGAATAGTAGCGTAAACATTTGTACAAGTGAAGCATGGTGTATGTATGAAACGTCTTCTTCTCCCTTGCATTTCTTATGGAATTGTGCCAATCTCTGTGGAGAATGCCACCAGTGGAGAATGGTAGTGGTGCCAATCTCATACCATGACCTGAAGGCATGCACAAGGAATCCTAAACTCACATGTGCATTGGCACTTTTGCCATTATCCTACTGCCATTCTCCGCTAGTGGTAATGTGCATTCTTCTATGTAATGATCACTCTCTCCACTGTGTAGAGATCATATGGATTTGTGTCAATCTCTGTGGAGAATGGCAGTGGTGCCAATCTCATACCATGACCTGAAAACATGCACAAGGATTCCTAAACTCACATGTGCATTGACACTTTTGCCATTATCCTACTGCCATTCTCCGCTAGTGGTAATGTGCATTCTTCAATGTAGTGGAATGTCAATCTATAGGTTCACTTTGTCTAGATTACCACTAGCGGAGAATGGCAGTGATGCCAATCTCATGCTTGCAACTACACTATGACACTGAGATCATCAAACTCACATGTGAAATGGAATAGGACACCACTCTCCTATAATCACTGGAATACCCCTCCTAGAATAGTAGGGTAAACATTTGTACAAGTGGAGAATGGCAGTGGTGCCAATCTCTTAGTAGGCCCTAAGAAATGGCATTGAGAAGCCTAAATTCACATGTGCAAAGATCACATGGAATTGTGTCAATCTCTATGGAGAATGCCACTAGTGGAGAATGGCAGTGGTGCCAATCTCACATGTGCATTTGCACTTTTGCCATTATCCTACTGCCATTCTCCGCTAGTGGTAATGTGCATTCTTCTATGTAGTGGAATGTCAATCTATAGGTTTAGTTTGTCTAGACAACCACTAGTAGAAAATGGCAGTGATGCCAAAATCATGGTGGCACCTACATAATGACACTGAGATCATCAGACTCACATGTGGATTGGAATCGGACACCACTCTCCTATGATGATTGGAATACCCCTCCTAGAATAGTAGAGTAAACATTTGTGCAAGTGGAGGAGTGGTGAGACACATATAACAGGACATGGTGAGAAATCATCTGAAGCAACTATCATCCTGTATAAGAAAATCCAGCCAGATGTTGACTTTAAGGCACTACAAAAGAAATTGGAAAGGAAGGACACAAGTATGACAGGCTTGATGGAGTACGTAGAGTACTTCCCATTTGGTTTGGAGTTTGAGGTGTTGATCCCAGTGATGAATTGCTTTAGAGCACCAAGCCAATATGTGTACAGGACATTGACCCTCAACTATGTCAGTGACTTGGTCAAGAGTTTTGCAATGAATGCACGACCTCCTGCAACATGTGCATATCTTATGCCTTACCACATAGGCACAAATACTCCGATGTGCAAGGAAGAGATAAAGGTGGAAAAGTTAAAGGAGTATAATTATTGGATTCTCGTAGGGCAGCATTCGATTTATGCTGCAAGGATATTTATAACTAAAGCACATGGAGAAGCCTTCAATCAACGAAAAGGTTTCTATACATGGAGGAAGGCGAGAATTGTTGTCAATGCACCAGTTGAAGCAAGTTGTAAGATATCATCAATGGCCAACATGGAGCCACAGACCGTTTTGAAAAATCAACCATATATCGATATCTTACAACATCTAAGGGCATAGTGGATTGCATTCGGACGACCAAAGAAACCAGCCCAAGGCCTTGTCAAAGGGCATAAAGATCGACAAAGTTGGGATGTGAGTAATAAACTTTGTTTTGTATGCATTTTTTATTTCAAGAATGTTTATGGCTTTGTAAAAGAGATGATAGTAGTGTCAATTCCCTGATGTGAGAATGGCACTAGTGCCATTCTTCTAGTTACCAAGTCATGCTTTTGACATGGTAATGGGAGAATCGCACTAGTGTCATTATTATCTCTATTACATGATTTGGATTAGAAGAATGTCTAAGATGATTTTGATTTTTTTATATAGAATTTTGTAGGAGTTGCAAGCGTATCGATGGGTGCAAACTTTGCTACCAAGGACACACACATGGTCACATACGATGATGACATCTACGAACAATGGATTAGGATTTTGACATTGGTGAAGCAGGGTGATCTTGAGGGTCGAAATCCCACAATAACATATATGAGGTGTCTACTAGGATTGGAAGACGAAGATGTATGTGCACTTCAAGCAGAGATTGAGTCTAAAGAAATAGTCTTGGTCAAGTCAAGCAAAGACAAGGACTCCATTGAAATGTCTCAATGGGCAATGGAGATTAAGCATGATAGAGCCCTGAAAGAAGCACTCATTAAGGAGTTCAACTCACGTCACCCTTCGCCCCAACATCAAACATGGGATGCCCTTGCAACTTACTTCAAAATTGATTCAATTGTTTATCAGTGCTTCAAGGGTTCATGTGAGTCATGGGTCAAAGAGAAGCTGCAAGTTGGCAAGTCCACACCTGATTTCCCAAAAGCTATGTCAATCTATGTTGATTGGGTGATTAGTTCAATAGAGGGTAACAAGTCTACATCGCAGTCTTGTTTTCCTTGGATAATTCTTCAAGTGAACATGGAGATGGAGGGGGAGAGCTTTCTAACACGTCACTCCAAGGGACAGCTTCCAATCAGCTTGTGTGTGCTTGACACCTCAGAGGGATTTACCAAAGGCATGTGTTGGGATAAGGCTGCCTTCAAGAAGTTGCTCTGTGGCTTGATGGAGACCGTTGCCACTCCGTCACAGTATGTATTGCTATCATTTATGACAATGATAGAGATGGTAAATCTCAAGGAAGCAATGATAGAGGCTCGATTTTGGCATAGAAGGTTTGTGGGCTTAATCCAATAATTGGATAGTGCACAAAAGGGTTTTCTGAGACCTTCTGTTTTTTGTCATTTGTCAGCTCACATGATGGGTTTGATGGATTTGAGCACATGTTAAAAATCACAAGGCCATACACAATAATTGAGGACAATATTCTTTATTCTAATGAGGGCGATGAGTATGAAAAAGAGGCGGTTGTGAAGCATGGCATCATCAAGGAGTGCATCAGGTGCTATTGTAGTAGGGAACATGAAGTTGTTGTTGACATCTTTACTAATGGATGTGTGGCATTACAAGCATTGACAAGCAAAAGAAAAGTGATCTCACTGGTGAAGACATCCCAACAGGTGACAGAGGTCGAGGCTATGTGTGTGGCACGTGCATCAAATAATCCCCATATTAAGATTTGGTCTAGCATTGAGAGGCCTCTTGAGACACATAGAGCTGATTCACCTATCGATGAAGGAATTAAAGAGGGTGAGCATCACATTGAAGACTTGCGACCTTTAACTGAAGCAGATCTTGAAGCTATCCCAAAGATTACATTGGAAGATTTGGAGCAAGGTCTTTAGCTACTAGAGATTAAAAATTGTATAGTATTAACTATGCTACCAAAGTTTGGATTTGGGTGCTTTCTACAAATCTATTGGACCAAAGTAATACAATATCTATGCTTTCAGATCATGCATTGTACATTTCTTTTGGGACATGGGGGGAGGCACTAGTAGTATTCTCTCCTCCCAATGAGGATATAGAGAAAGGCACTAGTGGCATTCTCCATAACCTTATATGTAAAATGGCACTAGCACCACCCCAAGAGAAGAATGGCACTAGTGCCATTCTCTCTATGAGTTCAGAGAGAAAGGTTGCACTATTTGCATTCTCAATTGACCTTTAGAGAGATTGGCACCAATGTCATTCCCCAAAAAGACAATGGAATCAGTGAACGGCGATGGATAATGTTCGTACTTTATTTTTATTTATTAGTTTCATATGCTTTTGTGCTTCGACATTGTTGAATACACTCTAGAGAATCAAAATATTTCTATATTCCTCAACTTCCACAAGGACCAATGATGCATGGAAGGATGTGGAGACACTCGGGGGGGTCACTATGTATAAACCCTCTATACCACGTGCGTTCAAGACCTATTTCTAAAATCCCTTATCTGTAAATTAGTCATTAATAAAATGTACCCCTTTTCTATACAAATCTGTAAATTTTTCCCAAAACTATTTTAAATAGTCCCTTATGTATATTTATTTCTGTAAATTTTAGAAATAAAAAATATCCTTCTATTGAACTCACGTGATAGGGAGAGGGGGGGAGGGGCGGGCGGAGAGGAGGGAGGGGGTCTAGTGATGGAGGGAGGGGAGGGGAGGGGGGAGGGCGGGGTCGAGGGAGGGAGGGAGGGGGGGAGGGGAGCGGAAGGAGAGAGAGGGGAGAGAGAGGGAGAGAGAGAGAGGGAGAGGAGAGGAGGGAGCCGAAGGAGAGAGAGGGGAGAGGAGGGAGGGGTGAGAGAGAGAGTGAGGGGAGGGAGAGAGAAAAAGAGAGAGAGAGTGAGGGGGGAAGGTATGGGAGAGAGAGAGAGAGTGAGCGAGAGAGAAACAAGGGAGTAGAGGGAGTAGAGGGAGAGAGGTCGAATTCTTACAAGAGCGACAAATAAGATTTGACTTAGGAAAAGAATGAAAGGGCTTACTAGAAGAAAGTATCAAGAAGAATGTTGAACACAAATTTGAATTCTTACAACTAAGAGTGGAACTATCACGAGCAAGAGCGACAAATAAGATTCTTGCTCAAATAAGATTACTATCATAGGCAAGAGCGACAAATAAGATTTGACTTACTATCACGAGCAAGAGCGACAAATAAGATTTGACTTACGAGAAGAATGAAAGGGACTTACAAGAAGAAAGTATTAAGAAGAATGTTGAACACAAATTTGAATTCAAAAGGAACGTACGAGAAGAAAGTATAAGAAGAATGTTGAACACAAATTTGAATTCATATAATGAATTCAAATTTCTCTCTCTTTTTTGAAAATTCAAATTTATGCATAGAAGGAGTGGGCGAGTTTTTCTTATATATACTCTTCTTTCCATTCATTCATTCTCACTCTCTCCTCATTTCATTGAAGCAACCAAGAGGTGAAGAGAAAGGATAAGCGGAGCCTTACTTTTTTCACTTTTTCCAGGTACTTGCATTCTTTTTCATTCGTCTTGTAATTCTTTTTCTTTACTTACAATTCTTTTTCAATTAGTTTCTTGTTAAAGTTTTTGAGTTCTATTTCTTAAAATTCGTCTTGTAATTCTTTTTCTTTACTTACAATTCTTTTTCAATTAGTTTATTGTTAAAGTTTTTGAGGAGGGGGGTCTTTTAGAAGGCATTACAATTCTTTTTAAATTAGTTTCTTATTTGAGTTTTTGAGTTCTATTTTAATTAGTTTCTTATTTATATTTGAGTTTGTAAATTTGAGAAATCAGAGAGAATAGGGAGGGAGAGAAAGAGAGAGGAGAGAGGAGAGAGGGAAAGAGAGAAATTAAGAGAGAGAAGAGGGGCTCTTGGCGGCCATGGCCGCCAAAGGGAGAGAGAGAATAGAAATGATAGAGAGAATGAGAAATGAGAGGAGTAAGGAGGGAGAGAAAGAGAGAGAGGAGAGAGGGAGAGAGAGAGAGAGATTCACAGAGAGAAGAGGGGCTCCTTAAATGAGAGAGAAAAATAGGGAGGGAAAGAAAGAGAGAGGAGAGAGGGGGAGAGAGATTAAGAGAGAAGAGGGTCTCCTGGCGGCCGTGGCTGCTTGAGGGAGGGAAAGAGTAGGGAGAGAGAGGGAGAGAGAGAGAAAGAGAGAGAGGGAGAGAGAGAGAAAGAGAGAGAGAGGGAAAGAGAGAGAGGGAGAGAGAGAGAAAGAGAGAGAGGGAGAGAGACAGAGAGAGAGAGATGTTTATCAGAATGAAACGTGGCGAGAGGAGAGAGGGAATGAGAAATTAAGAGAGAGAAGAGGGGCTCTTCGAGGCCGTGGCTGCCAAAGGGAGAGAGAGAATGAGAAATGAGAGAGAAGAGTAGGGAGGGAGAGAGATAAGAGATTAAGAGAGAGAAGAGGGGCTCCTTAAATGAGAGAGAACGGTAGGGAGGGGAAGAAAGAGAGAGCTGAGACATGGCCGCCAAAGGGAGAGAGAGAATGAGAAATGAGAGAGAAGAGTAGGGAGGGAGAGAAAGAGAGAGAGGGAGAGAGAGAATGAGAAATGAAAGAGAAGAGTAGGGAGGGAGAGAAAGAGAGAGAGGGAGAGAGACAAGAGATTAAGAGAGAGAAGAGGGGCTCCTTAAATGAGAGAGAAGAGTAGGGAGGGAAAGAAAGAGAGAGCTGAGAGAGGGAGAGAGAGAAGAGAGTCTCCGCGCAGCAATGAGAGAGAAGAGTAGGGAGGGAAAGAAAGAGAGGGAGGGAGAGGGAGAGAGAGAGAGAGAGAAGAGAAGAGGGAGACTTAGGGAGAGAGAAAGAGAGAGAGGGAGAGAGAGAGAGAGAGAGAAAGAGAGAGAGGGAGAGAGAGGGAATGGAACTTCTCTGCTAGAAGAGTAGGGAGGGAAAGAAAGAGAGGGAGGGAGAGGGAGAGAGAGAGAGAGAGAAGAGAAGAGGGAGACTTAGGGAGAGAGAAAGAGAGAGAGGGAGAGAGAGAGAGAGAGAGAGAGAGAGAGAGAGAGAGAGAAAGAGAGAGAGGGAGAGAGAGGGAGGAATGAAACTTCTGTGCTAGAGGGAGGGAGAGAGTAGGGAGGGAGAGGGAGAGAGAGAGAGAGAGAGAAGAGAGGAGGGAGACTTAGGGAGAGAGAAAGAGAGAGAGGGAGAGAGGGGGAGAGAGAGAGAGAGAGAGAGAGAGAGAGAGAGAGAGAAGAGAGAGAGAGAGAGAGAGAAGAGAGGAGGGAGACTTAGGGAGGGAGAGATAAAGAGAGAGGGAGAGAGAATGAAACTTCTAGCGGCCGTGGCTACCAAGAGAGGGAGGTAGAGAGAGAGAGAGAGAGAGAGACTTCTCACGGCCGTGGCCGCCAAGGGAGGGAGGGAGGGAGGGAGGGAGGAAGGCTGAGAGAGATTAAGAGAGAGAATTCAGAGAGAGAGAGAGAGAGAGAGAGACATAGAGAGGGAAAGAATGACAAATCCTAGCAGCCAAGAGGATAGAGATAGGGAGGTAGAGAGGCTAAGAGAGAGAGAGAGAGAGAGGGAGAGAGAGAGAAGAGGAGAGAGAGAGAGAGGAGAGAGATGGAGAGAGAGAGAGAGAGAAATAATTACAAATCCTAGGGAGAGAGAGAGAGAATGAAAAATCTTAGCCGCCATGGGAGGGAGAGAAAGAGAGACTTGAGATAAACTAAGAGAGAGAATGAGTGGGATGAGGACAGAGAGGGAAACACATAAGAGTTGTCAGAGAGAGAGAGAGAGAGATTAAGAGAGAGAATGAGGTGTCTTGACCATGGCTATAGAGAGATTTAGTAGTCGAGAGAGAGAGAGAGAAAGTAAAGAGAGTTTTATATATTTACATGTTTTATATTATACTTTTAAAAAATTATAAAAGAGTGAATTTATGGTTTGTTTTTAAGGTGAAATAATATTTATATATATATTCATCTTTTAAATTGAAAAATGTTAACTTTTCTTTAAATACTTGTTCTTCATTTCTCTCACATGCAGGTTTAGCCTCTACATCAAAACCCCTTCTCTTGCATATTTAAGCCTCTTAAACCCCACAACATTAAAATGAACACAGAAAAAGAAATTATTTATTGCTTTTCTTTGCTTCGACAGTTGGTTTAGCATAGTTTAGCATAGATTAGATTGCCTTAGAGGAGAGAAAATTCTCCAAGTTGCCAATCGAAGCCATGCTCAAATTTTTCTAACTAGTTCCTAATCGTTGTCAGTCCCTTCGCTCACATGCGGTTTAACACTCATAACATGCTATTAAATAAGACCTTTTACCATTTACCAAGAAGTTTATCAGTGGGCAGATTGCATGAGCAGATATCAGTGGACAGATTACATATATCAGTGGACAGATTACATGTCATGGGACATATTGGAGCTTGATGATTATTGGTTATTTTTATTGCATTTGTATAAATATTTAAGCTCAGTTATTGTCATAAAAAACCTTGTAAAGACTTCTATGCTATTTTTAACATTTATTGTCATATGAATTGCCTTGTAATAAACCCGACCATCTCAACCATTCACTATTTAACGAGTATCAGTGGGCTGCATAAGTGGATATCAGTGGAACAGTTTTTAGTGGGTAGATTGCATCAGTTGGGTATCAGTGCACAGATATCAGTGGATGGACAGATTATATGTCATCACGAAGATTAAAGCTTTATGATTAGAGGGCAAATCAATGGATGGACAGATTACATGTCTTCACGAAGATTGAAGCTTTATCACTAGATGACATTTTATATTATTGTAAAGCTTTATTGGCTAATTTTTTTACATTTGTACAAATATTTAAGCCTTGTAAAGCCTTCTAGGCTATTTCCCACATTTATTTCCATATGAAGCCTTGTAAAGCCTTTTGGGCTATTGCCCACATTTATTGTATCAAGCGTTGTATATTGTACTTTACTTGTATGTATCTAAATTCTTCATTATCTTTTCTTATAGGATTATGGAGCAATCAATTAATGTGGTGGCTATCCTAAATGACTCTGAGATCAAAGAATGGGTTTCTGATGTCACTTTGAATTTGAAAGGAAAGGAATATAGCCCCAATGGCTTTAATAGGTGGACTCGATATCACATGGGCAGAAGAGCTTGGTTTCTTCATCAAAAGGAAAAGAGACTCTTTCTACTTATGTCAAAAAGGGAGTTCAATGGTGTTGAAGATCCATGGGATGCTACTTTCTTCAAAAAAGATATGACTTCAAGCCTTGTAGTAGGCATAATGATAGAGCCAAAAGAGACTTTTATGGATATTTTTACAAAGAGTTCAGATCTTGAAGTTGGCGGTCTTCATTTTGTTGTGTCAAGGAGAGACTCAAAGACCTTTGTGATGCCTCCTCCTCAACCATCAAAGTTTCCAGAGCTGCAAAGTGCATTGGAGGCTCTTTCATATACTTGGGAGCAATTTCCTAGTGTGGTGGCAAAAAGGATGCATGCAAAGATAATGTTTGAGTACTTTCAGGATGCACAATATGCTCCTTATATTCAAGGATCTTCACATGGAGATCAAAAAGCTCAGACTTCGATGTAGGGACAAGAAGAACAGGCACACTGTCACAAACATGTAGAACATGAGCGCAAACTTCTAGAGCAAGAAATGGTGGATGTAACTAAGGATGATGAAACACAAGCCTTGAGTGCACGGGAATTAAAAAAAATTGAAGAAGATCAAGGTCGATCCACTGCAGTTATGCTAGAAGCTCTTGCTAGCAAACCATGACGTGAAATGCAAAAGGCTAGTACTGCAAGAGCCACGGTTTCAAGCAGTAAAAAAAGGCATCGTCCCACTATAGAGAGAGATAATGTGGATGAAAAATGGTTAAAAGAAGATAAAGATGAAGAAGACTCAGAACCCGAGGCTGAAGACGATTAGGATGAACTCACATCAATCAAAAATCTTAATCTGCGTCTTAATAAAGCAGTTACAGATGATGATGTGGGATGTATTTGGGATCAAAGGATGTGGTTTGTGAATGCCAAGGATGTGGAAGCTGCAGTTGTCTTTACTAATAGCTAAAGCCTTGATATATCCTATGCACTGCAAATATACGAGGCTTTGAGAGATGGTAAGAAACCTGTGGCAAGCAATGTGGTCTTGCACCCAATAATGTTTTGTCCAATCAAAAATAGTTTTTTAGATCAAATAACATTTACAGGGCCTACACATTTCGAGGAAACCTTCAGTCGATTCTTTAAAGACACTCTTAAAAATATTCCACATGAACAAGGCGAAGAGGCACAAGGTGAGAATATGCTAAAGGAAGGAAAGAAGGAATTCCTACTTCATTGCAGATTCCAGCCCATTGATGGTCAACATTGGGCTTATGCTTGTAATCAGATCACAAAGGAAGCAAAGGAGGTCAAAAGACTCACTTCAAAACAATTTGCAAAGATAAGTTCATTCCATTATTATTCTGCAGCAATCTGTATATTCAAGCATGAGATCAAGTATTTGATTGAATTCGAAAGACTTAATCATTATGTCCATGGAAAGCATAAGATATCCTCAACATCAGAGGTCTTACAGAAGGGGTTATATGGACAACATTTGGTTCTCCAAATCCTGATTTGAAGCAAAAGGTCACAAAAGCAGAACTTCTATACTTCTTTGAGTGCAGTTGTGCCTAGGGGAACTCAAGAGTGAGAAGAAAGTATGACAAGCCTCAAGGTGATGAGGGACAGATATGCCAACTACACTTCTATCATATTTTATCATGTTGAAGTGTTCAATGAGATGCTTGAAACGTGCATTGCTTGTGAGCGTGGACAGTTGACCTATGAAGCTCCTTTGTTTATCTCCAGAAAGTCAAAGGTAATGGATAACAAGGATTTGACGGCAAGGATGTGGAGGCCTATAAAGTACTTACCTGACAAGTATGCATCCATGGCAGCACAAAAAATTTTAAAGAAAGAATGGTTTTTTGGAAAAAAAGACAAAGACCACTGCATGGAAGAATGCATCAATGTACAGGTGAGGCGTGATGCAATGCATAGTGCCATTAAGTATTTGTTGTCAGAGAAACAAATTCCACTTGCTCATTGTAACATTGACTATAATGTGGTGAAGCATATAGCTTCTTTGTCAACACCCAAGGTAAAGCTATGGACAAACAGGTGGATTAAAAAGGATGAAGATGGGTCAAAAATAGTAACCTCTTATATGAGAAAAGAAATCCCACAACAGGTGGTTGCATATGTGGAAAGATTAATCAGCGAGATAAGGATGCTGACAGATATGCACCAAAGCTTTCAATTCAATGTAGAGGTTACGGAAGAGTCTGGAAAGCTTGTGAACTTCAGGGGAGTCTCAGAAGATGACTTCTTCAAGAATGAGTCAGCATGGGATAAGCCACAACTATTCTTTATCAATGAAGTTTCTAGCGATGATATCCATAACTTCATTGATAGAATAGTATATACCACCATTAGCAAAGTGGCAATTTGCAACATTGTCATTTTTGTTGATAAAAAAGACAAAGAAGCCATGCAGGTTACTCTAGAGCGAGCATATTCATCAGATTTGAAGATCTGTAGTGGTGTTTATGCAGCAAAGAGAGGCAAGAGAGAATGTGGCATAGCAATTCAATCTCTTGAATCATTCTTTTGTGTATGCGGAGTCCCAACCCTAATCACTCCTTACAAAAGAACATAAGAGGGAATTCAAATAATTTGAGATTGATGCTAGAAGAGCAAGATACTCCCAGGTCCATACATTATCAAAAAGACAACTATGGAAGTCCTGCAAAAAGTGGGAGTCTCTTGCTTACCATGATGGAGAGTTTGCTACCGGCAGGTTGGGAGGTCACCTTATGCAGGATGGGATATTTATTCGAGGATCTCCTCAGAAAAGGCAACTCCACAAATATTATTGAAAATAAGCATTTCATGGCTTATTTTTAGCTTCAAGCAGATCTAACCATAGGCTATGAAAAAGAGATAGACCACAAGGACACTGATGACATGGATGATTATCTTGAAGATCATAATGTCCCAGTTGATGATGATGAAAAGATGGATGTACATGACCTGTTCAAAGAGGTTGGTGGATGAAGACAAACATGATGATGCCTTCTTTGATAATTATGGCTCGCAAGGTTATGAAAAAAGGCCACTACGACAATACTTAGCGGTATGAACTCTCTATTTCTCAACTAAATACAATTTTTTAAATAAGATTTAAATTTAAAGATAATGAATCTAATCTCTCATATTTGTTTACAGGCAATAGAGGGAGAAGAAATGGATGATGTCAATATGGAGGCACTCCCTTCTACTTCAACAATGCAACCACCTCTAAATTTGATTGAAGAATCCCATGAGCACAAGAGCTTTAAAGACACCATGGAAAAGCAGAATGACCCCAAACATAGAATACAAGCTATGACAGAGACCCATTCTGCAAATTTAGCTGCATTGGATAAAATGGAGAGCTCATTTGAAGTTAGAATCGTTTTGAAACGAGAACCTTAGTATTTGAGCTTTGGTACAGAGGAGGTTTCAATCCTCTCCAATCCTTTAAAAGAGGTTAATGACAATGTTATCTTGGCCATTTTCAGGTAACATTTGTTTATTTGTTGCTACTTCAATGAGCTAACATTTGTTTATTTATTTACAGTGTAGTTATATATCAGTTTTCCAGTGCAGAATGCAAATCAATTCTATGAGCTAACGTTTGTTTATTTCTTGGTGTAGTGTAGTTATTTCTCAGCTTCCTAGTGCAGTGCAACATCGTGTCTACATGCTTGATGCTCTCCTTTCTTCTATTCTTAGCTCTCCTCAAAAGACTATAGAAGATGTTTGTACCTGGTTAAGCCCTTTGAATTTAGATGGGGTGCAAGTCATCTTTATGCCTTATCATGAGGCGTAAGTATCAACTCTAACCTTATTTTTACTATTTCTTTGGCAATTTTATGTAAAACAATAATCATTTTTATTATGGTCGTGTAGCTCACATTGAAGTCTGATCATCTAGGACCTTGAACTCAACCGTTTGTGGTTTGTGAATTCAATGGAAGTCTATCATGCCAACTCCCCAAGGTAATTATTCTCTTAATATTTTTGATACTTTCTTATTTTGTATCTTATGATCATGACATATTAATATATTTAATATGTCATGATGGACAGTGCTGCATATCGGCTAGTATCTACTGTCAGAACAACCACGGAGCAACAAGACCAAGTAGAATTAAAAAGACGTTTACCAGTGGAGCAAAAAGATGGGCACAGCTGTGGGTGGAGAGTTGCCTACAACTGCATGTTGTTTCTTAGAGAGATTTTTGATTTGGAGTTACCAGTCAAAATGGAATCATATACAGAAGCCGATCTGCTAGCATTTCGAGGTGAGAGTATTCAGCATCTAATTACTACCATTGGGAAACAACCTGAAAATATGACTACATTGCAGCATGTATAAAACCTTATCTTTATACTTGTATGCTTGTTCAAGCCTTTAATTGGGATGTGTAAATCTCATAACTTTTTTATATTTTCCTCCAAGAGGAGAAGAGACTGAGTCTAATGAAAGCATGCTATCTTTATACTTCTATGATTATTTAAACCTTTATTTTTATTTGGGATGTGTAAATCTTATAACTTTTTAAATTTTTCCTCCAAGAGGAGGAGAGAATCACTCTAATGAAAGCATGTATGAAACCTTACTTTTTAAATTTTTGCTCCAAGCGAAAGAGAGACTCACTCTAATGAAAGCATGTATGAAACCTTATCTGCTTGTTTAAGCCTTTATTTGGGATGTGTACATCGCATAACTTTTTTATATTTTTATAGTAGAAGGAGGATGTAGAAGACATAGCAAGTGAAGAAGAATACGATGTATAGTAGAAGGAGGATGTAGAAGACATAGCAAGTGAAGAAGAATACGATGTAGACTACTCTCTCAATACGATGTAGACTACTCTCTCAATAAGATGAGTCATGAAAATATGAATCTATTGGAGCAGATTGGAAGTTCATTCACCGCTATGTTGTTAATTCGACAACAACCTCATTTTTTTGAATTTGGTGAAGAAGAAATTTCAATCCTCTTGAATCCTAAGAAAGAGGTTAATGTCAAAGTCATTACAACCATCCTCAAGTTTGATGCAGCCTTTTCCTTGGATTTATACTTTGCTTATTCTGATTAAACCCAAGAAGCTAATACTTTTTTTTTTAATATAGTAATGTTATAGCAAATTTTCCGCAAAATATACAAAGCGTTTCATATATGCTCGATCCTCGTATTTCGGAAGTGCTTAGCAACAAAGAAGAAACCATAGAGGATGTTTGCAAGTGGTTGAAGCATGTTCCTATGAATGATGCACGAGTTATTTTTACAGCATATTATGAGAAGTAAGCATCAAAACCTACTTGTTTTTTCTATTGCATTGCTAGAATTGTCTCAAACACAATAATTATTCTTTATTGATAATGCAGCTCACATTGGAGTCTGGTAGTTGTGGACATCTTTGCGAAGAAGTGCTTCTTTGCCAACTCAATGACATCCGTCCATGGCACTGTGTTAGAGTAAGTATAGACTACACTTGTTGTCACTTCTTGACATGTAGATTGATATGCAATGCACATATTCACTGTTGTTATATGTTTTGATGTGCAGATCAACTCGAAAGTTAGTAGGTGCTATCGACACAGTAATGCGGCAATGTGACTTGGCACAACAAATAGAGTATATAACATGTCAGGTATCACATCAAGAGAATAGCCACATCTATAATTGTGGATGGAGGGTGGGCTACAATTGCTTTTTGCTACTTGGTCAAATTTTTAAGATACAAAATGACACCACACTGTCAACATATACGGATTTGCATCTCTATGCATTTATAACATGTACCATTTGAGCAATCATTAAGGGCGACATTATGGACCCTCCCACAAGGCAAATAGATAATGGCTGAGAGGAGTGCGAAATGAATGCTGTCAAAGAGTCAAAGGGGATAGAAGACCTCAACTCTACAAACATGGCTTCATTGGAAGAATTGGGAAGCTCTTTTAATGTTAGGGTTATGATTCAACATAGACCTCAGTATCTTGAATTTCGGGGAGAGGAGATTTCAATCCTCTCTATAGCTTCAAATGAGGTCAATAACAACGTTACGATGGCCATTCTCAGGTTTGATATAAACTTTTTCTTTGCTTGATAATTAAATATTTTGACTAAATCTAATAAGCTAATATTCATTTATTTGTTGGTGCAGTATAGTTATCTCACGATTTGGTAGAGCCGTACAAAACCGTGTGTATATGTTGGATTTCCTCCTTTCTCCTATACTTAGCGATAGCAGAAAGACGATAGCTGATGTTTGTAAATGGTTACAGCCTTTACATTTACATGGCGTGCAATTCCTATTTATAGCATATCACAAGATGTTAGTATCATGGCAACCTTTATTTTCATCTTATACTGGCAACTTTGTGTTAAATAATAATGGTTCTTAATTATTCGTGTAGGGAACATTGGAGTCTGGTGGTTTGGGACCTTGAAGACAACTATTGTTGGTTTGTTAACTCGATTGCAGGCTTTCATGGCTCAGTGCAAATGTAAGTATTTTATTAATTTGTTGTTACTTTTATATTATGTACCTTGTAATAGACACACTAAGTTTTTTTAATATGTCATGATGAGCAGGTCGATTGAGAAGTTGGTATCTGCTATCAGAGAAACAGGATAGTACAAAGACTCACTAGAACTTCCAAAAGCATTTAGTAGTAGAGTAGGAAGATGGGCATAGTTGTGGGTGGAGAGTTGCCTACAACTGCATGTTGATTTTCAAAGAAATTTTCTCACTTAAGCCACAGATCTCATCGGAAGACTCTTTGAAGCTCAAATATTCAGAGGAGGATATACAATTGTTTAGGGCTAAAATCATTCGAGACCTAATTGCTGCCATTAGAATACAACGTGCAACTGAAGCAATATCAGGAGACTGAGTCTACTGTGAAAGCACTGCACACTACAGAAGAAGTAGAGACTCAATGTACACCTACAGCACCACAGCCTCCACTGGAAGCATCAGAAGAGTCGCCACAGCCTCCGCTTGCATTTAAGGAAGAGGATACTGAGTCTACTCCAAAAGCACTACATACTACAGAAGAAGTAGAGACAGAGTGTACATCTAGAGCACCACAACCTCCATTGGAAGCATCAGAAGAGTTTCCACAGTCTCCACTAGAAGCATCAGAAGAGTTGTGATGCATGTATGATGTTGTGTTTGTATATATGCATGAGGAGCATATTCTCATGATGTTGTTTACTCCATGAATATTATGGTTGACATTTATTTGTTGCAATTTATGAATCATGATGTAGTTTTTGTTGATTATACACTAATTTCTGACTTATTACTTAAGTGGCATTTAGTCATGATATTTATATATTTATTTCATGCGCACAATTTTATGATATGAATGTGTGATGATGTGATTATTAGGAAATATAACCTATTTCATGGCAAAGTATCAATTCCCAATGCTCTACTCACTTAAAGTATAGGATTCCCAATGCTCTGCAAAACTTTATTCAGTTGGACAGTCTCCACAAGTAGAGCATTTCCAATGCTTCTCTCACTTTATTCCAACCCTTATCCTTATCATAGCGAACACATCGTGCCTTAGTGCACTTGTAATCTTCCATCATAGTCCTTCCACAAACACTCTCTTATTTCTTACATCCTAGTCCTTCTGATTACACTTTACGTCTTCCCTCACTTTCTATCACTCTTGAAGGAGGGGCAGCTCACTGGTGAACACATCGTGCCTTAGTGCACTTGTAATCTTCCATCGTAGTCCTTCCACAAACACTCTCTTATTTCTTACATCCTAGTCCTTCTGATTACACTTTATGTCTTCCCTCACTTTCTATCACTCTTGAAGGAGGGGCAGCTCACTGTGCATCCCTCGCTATCGCTCCCTCACTCTCCTTCTCCCACTTTCCCTCTAAGACAATGACTACTTACTACCCGACTTCATTTACTGAACTCAAATTCTGTCTTAGATCTCTTTTGTATGGACCAATGAAGGGAAAATCATTTGAGGAGGATATGTTACGCACATGGCTGCTTGATTTGAACTCAGCAGAAGAGGTGAATATCCTTAGCTTTCTTTTTCGCTTCTTTTAATCACGTACTTCTTATGCGAACGAGTTAAACTTTCGTACAGGATATGGCGGTGGCTAGAAGCTGTATTGAAAAAAATGGTGAAGATGAGGAAAGCCAAGAGAGAAAAGAAGAGTTGTTGAATGCTTACAAGTCGGCAGAAGATTCGAAACCAGTTGTGAGGAGAGTCTGTGAGGAGATTTGCGATGCCAGCCCTGGTTAT
This sequence comes from Dipteris shenzhenensis, assembly GCF_047967505.1. Lineage (NCBI taxonomy): Eukaryota > Viridiplantae > Streptophyta > Polypodiopsida > Gleicheniales > Dipteridaceae > Dipteris > Dipteris shenzhenensis. The sequence continues at coordinate 48,644,281 of NC_141611.1, read as the reverse complement.
GCATGGCCTGCAAGTTTAAAGTCTGCTTGTTTTCATGAAGCCAATGCCATAGTAGGCACTTTCGAGGACATATGCTCTCTCTAATGACTTAATAGTCAAGTGATGTAAATTTAATTCCATAGAAATTTAAAGTAACTGTGAAATTTAATTCCATAGACTTATGTGTTTTCTAAAGTAACTTTAATAGACAAGAAATAAAACTACAGTTCCACAAAGACTTTTTAGTTCTCTAATGTAAAGTTGTAATAGACAAGAGAGACAAAGATGACATCTTCTAGGCTGAGCTAATGGAAGGTGCTTTTTAACACCATATGGCTTTGAGTTATATGATCTACTTCTTGTACAAATGTGTCATGCTTTTTTTTAAATGTACTCTAGTTTTTTTTCTAATTTGATTTTTTTGAATGTTACTTTTTGTCTCTTTTAACAACATGAAGTCCTCTTTTTTAATGTACTCTAGTTTTAATAACATGTCACGTCATTTTTTCTAATTTGATTTTTTAAAATCTTACTTTTTGACTCAAAGTTTTGTTTTATAAGAGCCTCTTTTTTTTAAATGCTTTATCCAAAATTATCTCACAAAACGAATTTGGACAGTGCACTAGTCCAAAATTAATGAAATAGGTGTTACATGGAAGGAGATGGAGAGACAAGTGTGGAAGAAAACATACCACGATTGGGACACCTACAAGCATTAATCATACATTTTTTGAAAAAGCATGACACCTAAAATTTCATTGGATGCACATAAGGGTTTGGAGGAAACAAGAACAAATAATCTTATTGTTGCTACAAACATACTTGAAAACATGGCACCAAGCCGTTCGAAGGAGTCAACCACTAGAAACTTTGAGGTCAATCTGGATCTACATCCAAATCCAACATCTTTGGATAAGCCAAGGCTCACTACGATATTCGACTTCATTAGCTTGCTATTGGATTGTTGCTTGTTCAAGTCATAAATACACCCCTCTATTATGTATGGCCACAATATTTATATGGTTATTAAAAATAGGTCCATTAAGGATCCTTTTAGAAAGTTTCAATGTAGGTATTTGGTCAATATCAATGGACCATAATGTCCTTGAGATGTTAGAAAAGCTACAAATATATGCAGAGAAGAGACTCCCTTTCTTTGTGATATGGGCTAAGCAAGGATGCTACACCTGAAGCAAGAGGAGGGTAAATAGTTCTGACAAAGTTGGTGTTGAGGCAATGCTCAAACCCTTAGCCAAAATCTCAAAGGTGATGCTAGAAGGACAATACTTATTGATGGCTCTCCATAAAAGGCTAGCTTCAGTCCTCCATCAAATGTAATGTACTCTTAAATGCCAATTTTGGGTCAAACATGGTGTCATCCTGGGCCACATAGTGTCCGGGAATGGAATCTCTATGGGCCATAATAAAATCAAACTCATCTTGGAGTTACTGCCCCCCACCAATACCAAGGGAAGCCCGCCCATTATACAGACTGGTAGTATCCTTTGAGTGGACCAAGAAATGAGAAACATTCTTTGAAACCCTCAAGCTAGCTCTAGTAGCATTGCACCAGTGTTGAGGTCACTCAACTAGAATTTAATATTCCATGTCCATATTGATGCCTCCAACTTTTCCATCGGATGTGTGTTAGTCGAGCCCTGGGAGTATAATTTAGATTACCCGATATACTTTGCGAGCCGCCCACTAAACGAGGCCGAGTTCAACTACACTACCACTAAGAGGGAAGGTCTCGCCATGGTCTATGCAGTCAAGAAGTTCAGGCATTGCTTGTTGGCTAACAAGTTTGTCTTCTTCATGGACCAAAATGCATTGCTATACTTGGTCAACAAACCCTGCATGACTAGATGCATCACTAGGTGGATGGTGAAGCCCCAACGAGAGTAGAAGATGATCTCCTTGATGCTTCTCTCTTCTTCCTTGACATTATTCCTGAATGGGCTGTCGAAATCAGCCACTACTTGGCCAACAGATTACCCCTAGGCTAGGCCCTTAAGAAGGATAGAACCTGCAAACTGACTAAGGATGCATCACAATATCAACTAATAGTTGGCCAACTATACCACATGGGCAAGGATGGCATCCTACAAAGATGCGTGTGCGAATAGGAATACATCGATATGCTTGAAGAAGCCCACTCAGGAATCGCAAGAGGTTATTTTGCCATTGATGTTACAACACATAAAGTGCTGCAAGCTGGTCTTTGGTGGCCGAAACTCTTCGGAGATGTGGCTGAATTCATCAAACGATGTGACCCCTACCAGCGTATCCAAATCCCACACAAGGCAGACATGATGCCCTTGACCGAAATTCTCACCAAGGGAGGACTCATGGAAACCCGCTTCTCCCAAGAAGATGGACCATGCCGCAACAACTAAGCTCAGCGCAAATGTGCCCCTGGTGTCCAAGGTAAAAAACAAGCTGGACACTTACTCTACGTGGCTCCTTACATGCTATGTAGCACTACAACATCTGCCTACACTGCATTCCTCATAATCATCGAGTCTAGGTCTAGGTGAGTCAGTATGCTAGGCATCTCATCTGACACACAGCGTAGCCCACGAGTCCCTACCAAAGACACCACATGCACACCCACGGTTAGCACTAGGTGACTAGGATCGACTGTCCACTTTTGCATTTCTTCACCACCTTGCACGTTGACCTCACAATCATGCCTGCTCCGCACAAGTGCACTCTACTCACTCACTATTCCCCCCCCCTTTTTTCACCCCCCCCACCACTCTCTCTTTCTTTTACTCCTTTACACAGTCAGTATCGCGTTGTTCGTCACCATAGAGGTATCCCATCGGTCGTTGCCATAGAAATATCCTGCCAGTCGTTGCCATAGAGGCATCTCGCTGACCGTCGTGATCCCAAAATCCTGCCGATCATCACCCAAGAAGTATCCCACTGGTCGATGCCAAAGAAAGACCCCGCCACCCGTCGCCATCGTGAGATCGCACCGACTGTTGCCATTGCATATCACGTCTTTGCTAGATCGCACCAAACTTACCGCACCGATCGTTGCTAAAGAAAGACCCCACTGCTCGTCGCCATCATTAGATTGCACCGACCATCTCGCTATACCCGTATCCCACTGGTCATGGGGATGTAAAATCTATATAATAGGTTTATCCCATTGGGTCGTCACCATAGCAGTTGCCCCCAAACTCTTGCAAAATTTTCCCCAAATTGTGATAGTTTCCTACCCTCTTCCACTACCATCTGAACAGCCTGTTTATGTCCTCCCACTCTTCCTTATCCACCGACTCCCTCATCACTCAACTGCCATCCTCTTTTTTGATGGATTCTAAACACGAGTTCTTTGAGTTTGAATCAGACTTGGGACTCCCTCGCCCTATCCTAGATGCCGCTGGCCCCTCAAACACCCAAAGCACTGCATCTACCACGATTTGCATGCCTTCCAAGTTTTGAGCTCCCCTTGGAAGACTTGCAAGGAGAAGAAGAGACATCCATCGGGAAGGCCACTCAGGAGGGTACAACTGCAATAGGCACACCTCCCTCAAGATCAAGAAAGTACACCTCGGCACCATTAGCAAGCAAATATAAGATCATGTGCTCCCAAGCACACTCACCAGTTGGAGAAGCATGGCTCCAAGAACTGGATGTTTGTACACTCGCACTTCGCATACGAGAGTCACGACTACACCCTCCACTAACATACAATAGTAGCATATGCTGCAGTAGAGGATGCACTCAAAATTGTCGGATTGAGCAAAGTGGCAGACCGCCTCCCATGTCACTTGGACATGAAGCTGCTAGCAGAATTCCTCCAGGCGTACAATAACAACACCAACGTTGGCACCCTATGAGATGCAGCAGGCAATCTCTACCACTAGCAAATCAATCAAGATGTAGTACGAGCAGCCGTCAACCTACCGGTCGTCAGCGAAAAGTATTCCATAAAGAAAAAGCTAGATGCCCTCAAAATGGTCTGTCATTATGACTGCAACAAGAGCAAGGGCCGCCTCCAATTCACAAGCATCCACAAGCCCGAGGTGGAAAGACTAGCAAGAGCTGTGTAATGGCTCACACAAGTCAAGCACATGGACCATCATTAGTCTATCATGCCAAATATCCTATTGTGCATGGTGGAGCCCTAGGAGACCGATTGGGCTGACTACTTCTGTAGCCAAATGAGGGACGACCTCAGCACCCACAGGGAAGTAATCGGCAATCCCATGTTGTACATGCCGGTTATCTACTACTTGCTGCATCAACATCCGACAGTTGACTTTGGGCTAGCAGAAAAATCTACCACCAGTCCAGTACAAACAGAGCCTGAAGAAATAAAGGTGAAGTCCAAGAGAGCAAAAACAATGCCCAGTATCACTCTGGCCATTCATGGGCAACTAGACACAAGTCAGCTACTCGAACAATACGAGGACTGCCAGATGCAAGAAGTCATGCACCAACAGCTGCGACTCTAGTAGGGGGATCCTCAAAACAAGGGTAAATGGGTTTAGGAGGAGCCCATTCACATCGAAGACCTCTAGGGCGATGAAACAGTCGACATTGGCATCCATCCAGGAGCCAGAGCCATGTCTACCACCCCCACTGCTCCCTATGTCTCAGTCTCCACAACCCCTCAGGAGACCACATCCTTCGCCATTGGCACCTCCTCCTCTCCATGGGTAGGCCTAGCAGATGCTTTACAATTTTGCAGCATGTCCCAATATAGGGCGTCAAGTGGCTATAGCCACATGTCGGTCAAGTAGTTATCATGTGCAGATTCGATGGAACAGAACCTCTTTGAAGCCACGGCAAAACTCCCATAGGTCACCTGCACAACTTTGCAGAGGAGGTAGGAACAAGCCTCACAGCTCTCAGCCAGCCTCCTATAGGCCTAGCTCTCCGTGCATGACAGCCAATCCATAATGGTTGCACCTCAAGCCATAGGCCATGCACCAGTACAAAGAGCAAAGGAGTACCAAGACAAAGCTGAGGAGCTCGAGCTAGCTCTTATGAAGCTAAAAGACAACCTCACCACAAGCAAATACCTGATCCATATGCTCATGGACCAAGACGACACAAGGCAGAGTCGAACCTGTGAAGAACGCTAGAACAAAAAACACAGGCAGAGGCACAGTACGCTCAATCACAGGAGCACCAAGAACAATAGATCCGATCTCTACAGGATCTCCTAGCGCAAGAGAGGGAACTTATAGTTTCCCTCCAAGCAAAAAATGAATGCCAGTGCGCCACTGGCCAATTCGAGGAGTCAAGATTGGAGGACCAAGAGCAACAGGAGTTTAGGATGTACAGGGGGTCTCCGCATAGTTCGCCACATACACACTTGCACCACACATCATCCCCAAATACTTCTCCTTAGATCTCCAACCCACTTCTTTATCTCTTCTCTGCTCCTCTGATCTCCAAACATTATCCGCCCATCCCATCCTCCTCAATTTTCAAGCCTGGTGCCGCATCATCACTGAGTCCCTTAATTATCCTATGGACAATGAAGTGATGCAAATCACAAAGCCTGAGGAACTCATGCTGTGGGCCTGCACACCTAAAAGTCTGCATGCAAACATCAATTGGATGTAGGCTTACGGCTGAGCCTCTGCCATCCAATCTCAAGGGCACCTTGCGGCCTACTAGTCCACAACCTACCACCCCCTTGGCATAATAATCCTCATCAATAGAATGCTATAGGCTCTCCAAGACTCACTTGAGTCCTTGGTGAGCAATTTTGAAACAATTCACATAGCCTACCCTAAGGAAGTCATCGAGGAATAGGGAAATGAAGCAATCACGCTCTTTAATACTACCGCCCCCTGTTGAAATTCCACCACTGCCTCTAGTAGATCCCGCCCAACCAACCCAACAAGCTGCCCATCCTCCCCTCCCTTGGACAACACTGTCCGAGTACTCATCTAACGCCTCTAACACCACCACTGCATAGCATGGGACCTCCCTGCCTCTAATGCTCCGATCGACCTTCCTGATGCATCTAAAAACAAGAACAAGTAACATTAGAAACACATTTGACTCAATCAGAGTCAATATTTATAATGTTCTTCACGACAATAGCAGGTGCTTTTTTCTCTCTTTTCTAATGGCTCACTTGTGTTCTTTCATTCATACATTTCACTATGTTGTAATTGTGGACTTAACACTGGGTTCTCCTAAATAATCCTTTTCACTACTACCTAAAAACAAATACAAAAATGAGAAATTGCAAGATTATAGAGAAATGAGCTCTTCAAAGAACGTCGAGGACTCTTCCTAATTGATGAATTTTTTAGCAAGCTTTCTTTAGGTGGCTTGCTTAAACAAGCACAACCGAAAGGACTCAATTTTGGAGTGGGCGGTGATGCACTCTTGTCCATGTATGAGCAAGCGGAGGCCACTATGCCCACTAGAGAAAAAGGACAACAAAAATGTAACACATACAAGTTCATGAATTTCGTCAAATGAAAGTAAAATATAGTCTGTCATTGAACCGCTTGTATTAATCAAAAGAAATTTGTGTTCATCATATACAAAGTTCTTCAAGGTTGCAAAAGTCTTTGGATGTGCAAATTGCGAAAGCTCTTCAAGCAATGCTCAGTGCAGGCAGCCACAAGCAGTAGAAGCACACACGCTCCACTCTATGAATCTATGCAAATGTATATGGGGACTCTACGTTAAATAAAGTCTATGTCTTTTTGTATGCGATTAGCATAGGTGTAAGCTACCCACAGCGTTGAAGTATAAATTGTCACCATATATTGGCTAAAAGATGAAGGTTTCTGGAAGTGCATACATGAACTATCCAGAAAGACGAATACAACAAGCATTCCGAAAAACAAGTTTCGCCACAGACGTGTTGTGTACACTCTACAGTCCGTGGCCTATGAGCTCGCTTGCTATTTTGTTTCAAGCATTCATCATTGAACAATGAATGTCTTGCCCCTCGAAGGTAGAATTAAAAGTCATTGTGTTGGTCATGTCAGACGCAGTTCCAAGTTTTTGCAATTGTTTGTTTATTTCACACCCACAAAAAGGAAAGAAGACAAGCAAAAGTGAGCATTCACGCTCACAATTCATGCAATTATGGGCACTCTATCGAAGGTAGATATGAAGTGGCTGCTAACACCTTCCCTTCATCTGTCCCAGAAGACAAGGAATTAGCAGATCCCCAGCAACAGATGGGCTGGCGAGGATAGGTGGGTTGTGTAGGAGTGTCGCTTGTGTAGCAACAGAGAAGCAAGTAGTGTGCATAAGATGGGCTGGCAAGGATAGGGGGAGCATGTAGGAGCGACGCTCGTGTAGGGCGGAGCTGAAAATGTGCAAGCGGAGAAGCAAGCAGATGCGCATAAAAACCTGTGGGCACAAGGAAAAGCAGCAAGCATGGTGACTCGCACTCATCTTTGACAAAGAGACAGAAGCAAATAAGGGAAGTAGACTACGAACGATTTAAACAATGTTTGATAACTACTGTCAGTTGCATGAACTTCCTTGAAAGCAATATCCACATGTTTCTGAGTGCCGGGAGTCTAGGAAGAGCATTTCAATACCGGAGGACAGACCTTAGCAAGTCCTGCATACAACATTTTACAAACGAAGGTTAGTGCATGCGTACAATTTAGGAAGGAAGATAAGTGCAAGCAAAATAAGGAAGGACGAATTTGCAAAAGAAGAAGACAAGCGGAAGATCACAACCCTTCACAAACGTTCCACTGTCGATCTCCTTCGAGTCTCCAAAGCATTCAGCTGCCATATTGCTATACTAAAGCAAGGAAACAAAGAGAGAAGATGTGACACCAGAGTCTTACAAGTCCACTTTTATAGAGTATGGGAATCCACAAAAAACAATGAAGAATTCAACACACCAAATCCAAGGAAATATTCTTTCCAGAACTGCTTAAGAGCTCTATCTATACTCGGGTGCCTCACAAAACTTGATTGTTTTTCAACAATCACTATGGCATACATCTATGTGTGTTGGAGCTTTTCTTTGCCTGTTGGTATAAAGATAAACTAACTTTCTTTAATGTTGTACATGATTGGGAACCATGATATCATCGTAGTTCATTACAATGCCTTGTTCTTGATATTCTACTTGAAAGGTTATGTTATTTGTATTCCACTACATTCATATGCTTGGTGCTTTATTCACAATGATAATACATGTTTTATTATGTTTTTCTAGCAAGTTTAGCTATAGCTTCAAGTTTCCATAAATCTCGGTTAAAGAGACTTGCTAAATATTCTATATCCAGCTTTACTTTCAACATGAGCTCATTGATTCAAAGGAGCTTCCAAAATATTTTGTATTATTTTGAAGACTAGATTTTCTTCGATTATCTGATCATTTACTTTTGATTTCCTAAATGTTTTATGTTATGTTGAAGATGAGAGTTACTTTCGATTATCTTATGATTTTGAAAGCAGGTTCTCTTTCATCTTTGTTAATCAAGCATGCCTATAGGCCATCCATTGTATTTGATCTAGAGTAGGCTAAATATCATGTAGGTATGCTTGATATGCAAAAGAAAATGTCGATCTAATGTTTCTTTCTCTCTTATAACCTAACATCTTGCTTGACTTGCTCATCATGTATTCAACACTAGCTTCACTTTCATAAGTTGGTCCATCCTATGAAAGAAAACGACTTGCTGAATGTTTTATGTTGTTAACATTTTAACATGTTTTCTTTCAATGTTTCTTTTCTATTTAGCTTTGATATTATTACTCCTTGGATACATTACTTCACATATGAAAAGGTATTTCTCACATGTTTTCTTGTCGTTTTCAAGGCACTCGTTTATTTCCAAGGTGAGCTCATATATTCTCTTTCATCACACTCAGTTGTTTCTCTGAGTACATGCAGGTTTGCACAGATGCCTAGATACAACCCAAGGGATTAAATGCACATTCGATACCTACAGGATGAGTATATCTACTTTGTTTTTCATAGTCATCTATATTGAGAGTGCATGCAAGGTCTTGCTAGACCAATGATTTCTTCCTTCTTTGTCGATTAACTTATTGATGACTTATAGTATGTATTTACTTATTGGTTCAAGAAAGGCATACTTTTATTTTGCCCTTTATGTGGTGAGGTATACTTATATGTCTTTCATGATGAACACCTATGGCTGATTTAATGAGTACTGGTTTGGTCGTGGCATCTATGGATTACTTATTGCATACTCGTTTGAACGTGGCAAGATTCAATGTCTTTCACGTGACAATATTTATGAACACATATGGATAATTGCTTGAGTACTTATTTGGACATGGCGTATGGCTAACTACTTGAGTACTCGTCTGGACGTGGTACATGGATTATTACCGACTCCTCATTTGGATGTGACACATATTTACTTGTTTGGATGTGGTACATGGATTATTACTAAGTCCTCGTTTGGATGTGATACATATTTATTTGGCTTTCACGCTGGACACATATGGATTACTTATTGAGTACTCATTTTGACATGGTCATATTGCATACTCATTTGCACGTGGCAAGGTTCAACGTCTTTCAGATGAATACATATGGATTACTTCTTGAGTATTCGTTTGCACATGGCACATATGGATTATTTATTAAGTACTCGTTTGGACATGGCACATATGCATTACTGTTAAGTACTTGTTTGGACGTGATCATTGTTCCCGGATGCCCATTTTCTTGGTTATCTCTAGATGTTCTTTGTAATCTCGAATGCTCATCTTTCCAGTTGTTTGGTATTTTCGGATGCAAAGAGGTTATTTCATTCCCGCTATGACAATGTAAGTTGTGTCTTATCCACACAAGCTTGCCTCTTGTCATACGTTTGTGGTTTATCCTTGTTGTATTTTTTGTTGTTCGATACTTCTAGCTGCCCAGTTGTTCAGTACTTCTGGGATGCCTAATTGTTCGTATTTTTGGCTGTTCGGTACTTCTAGCGGCCCAATTGTTCGGTACTTTCGGATGTTTGGATGCTCATTGTGTTTCTAGATTATTGCTTCTTGATTTGCAAGATCATTATGGGCTCGTATTTTTGGCTGTTCGGTACTTCCAGTTGCTTAATTGTTTGGTACTTCTGGGATGCTCAATTGTTTGGTACTTTCAGATGTCCGGATGCTCATTGTGTTTCTAGATTATTGGTTCTTGATTTGCAGGATCATTATGGGCCTTTTTGTTGTGTTGGTATGGCTTTCTTACACTACACAAGCGACATTTCAGCCTTGGCTTTATGGACATATCAAATTTGATACTTTAGGATGCCGGAATGCTCATGTTTTTGGATTATTGGTTCTTGATTTGTAGGAACTTTATGGGCCTTCCTATTGTGTTGCTACGGCTTTCTTACACTACCCAAGAGACATTTTAACCCTAGCTTTGTGGTGAAATCGCCCCTCCATACTCATCTTTGGAGTGACTGAAGCAATTTCCTCATACATTCATCCTTGGTACAATAGAAACGGGCACTTGAATATTTGTTGTGTTCATATACACTGCATGAAATCGGTCATTTTATGTGGATGAGTTGTGCAAAACATGAAGACATGATTATAAAGGTTTGAGGAGGTTTGACTAGATTGAACTTGGAGACAACAAGCTCTACTATTCAGATAAAGAGCTAAAACATCGAACTTGAAGATCTCAAGCCCTAATTATGCATCATCACTATGTCAAACAAGTTGAGATTTCCAGGAAGATTTTTCTATTTTTCACACATACTTTGCATTGTATCATGCTCCAAACATAGTGCCTACACTTTGCACTGTACTATGGACAAGTGCTTGTCTTATGCCCTTGTACTATCCATATGCAATTTGCACTGTATCATCCAGCATTACACTGTATCATTCAAATTGGCATATGGCCATCCTTGTATATATGTTTTCACATAGATATATATAGTGGCTCGGGTTTTTCCCTTGTACTCTCCAAGGGTTTTTTCATCTATAGCTAGATGGTCTACTTTGAGTGGGGGTGTTAGAGCTATATATAGCTTGCCCTAACTCAGCCTAGTCCTCAACTATATATATGCCTATGATCTATGAATAGAATCACTTTCTTGGGAGCAACTCTTGTGTTGGCCTCTCTCCTCTTTCTCTTCCTCTCAACACAACTCTTCTATCCATCTCTCTCCTCTTTCTCTTCCTCTCAATAAGTGGTAGCCCCATGTGGATTTAGTATGAATTACACGTCTGTGTTTGCACCCCATAAGTTTGACAAAGCGGGATTGAAGTTGTACATGTAAATATCTTTTTAGTTCTCTTCTTGGGAAAAGTGTTGGCTACGAGATAGATGAATGTAGAGCCAATATGAATGTCTCTTCAAATAGGTGAGTTGCTACTAAGAAACTATCAAAGGTCATTGATAAACTAGTATCTTGCAACAAGATGGATGTAATTAACTTGAAATGTTTCTTGTGATTGTCATTATTGGAAGCTTCCTCTAGTAGCAATAGTATTTTTGTTGCTCGCATTGGTTTTTGTGGAAATTCGAATCTACATTTACTCTTTTTTTTAAAACATGTTTTTCGATGCTTTTGTGTTTGGATATATCTTTGGTTGATAAGGAATTTGCAATGTCTATTGAAATGTATTCGTCCACAAATTTTTCTATGTCAATATTTTGTGATATTTCAAAAATTGGTGCGTTTTCAATCCAAAGAAGACCGTGATCATGCTGGCTTCCACTGTTTTGGAAATCTATGACGCAGTACTAGTCCATTACTTTTCCTAGTATGCTATTGTCTTTTTTGAGCAATGTCTTCAATGCTTAAAATTTGTGCACGTAATATTGAGCCATGGTGTGACAGGATCAGAATGAAGGAGATGTTGTATTTCAAGGTGTTCATTGGGAAAGCGTTGTGCCTCTGTTCTTGGATTCAATTTAGCAATGCATTCAAGTAAAGGCTTCCACAGTTTCTTTGCTGCTCTATAGAGAGGGTTACAAAGAAGCATGGCGGATCGAGCTGTCTAAGCATTGCGAAAAGGTTTTTCTTTAAATAGTAATTGTAGTTTGCAGATGTTCTAATATGTGTAAAATCTCTGAAGCCTATATTTGAATGAAGAATTTTGTCTATATTTGTGTCTAGGAGAGCACATTTGGCTTGGAGCACTGTTCCTTTTGTTTGCGCTTTACACAAGCGTACCCAAGAGAATGAGAGAACTTCTCTTACCCAAATTTTCATCATCTTGAAAAAAAGGTTTTCTATGGAAAGTGTGAAACTACAATCCACGTTTGATAATTCCCACCTAGCAATATCTTGATACGATGTACGTTTGATAATTCCCACCTAGCAATATCTTGATACGATGTACGTTCTGGAATGCTATAATTCCGTGGGCTGCCAAAGGAGGAAATGAGAGTACTTCACAAAACTTATCTTTGAATATGCTCAAAGGGGAGAATCCCTTAGATGGTGTGATTCCAATAGTTTGACCTTCCAAGTCTACGACTTGTAGGCTATTGTAAATTCCATGAATGAAAGTATCAGTAAAAGCTTCATCTTATAGAATTTGTTTGAGTTGATTGTCATTATTCTCCTTTTCTTTGTCTTTGAGTTGCATAATTTTAATGTGGTCCTCCCAAAGATGGTTTATATGTATGTTGCTTTGTTCGTAAAGAGGACTTTTTAATCATTCTTTCAACGCAAGCATTGTAAATGTTGGCCGTACAATACCACTCATATAATTATGTTTGAAGGACATCTTTCGCTTGATGGCAACCATGACAGTATCATTTTCATTCAAAAACCTTGGCAACACTCTTTGTGCTCGATCAACATCAGTGAATATATTCACAACGCTTTCATCTAGTCCATATTGACCTTCATATGTTAGTTCTCTAATTTGAGCGAATGGTATTCTGATAGAGACTAAGCGTGCTTCAATAGGATTCAAGTTGTTTGTCCACTTTGTCTTTGGAGTCATTTCCATGTTCTTAGAACACATAAGTGGAATTTTTTCTTTCTTCAAGTCTTTGTAACATAATGAACACAAGACTTTAAGTGCTTGCCATGCAAATGCTATGTTTATCTCATTAGCTTGCATAAAGACAACCATGCATGGTTTTAATTTCTTCATTTTTGATCAAAATTTTTAGGAACCACAACATAGGCATGGGAAACTTCGAGTGTCTAATATTTTTTTGAAGGATTGGTCTTTGTATGGCTTTTGTTTTCTTTTACTCGTGTCCACAAAGAGTTTGATCAAATGATGATGTTTCCATAAGAATTGTAGCATTTATTTTCTTCCCTGAAAGAGATCTTCTCAACTTGTAATGACTTTTTTTGGTGTAAATTGGATATTTTTGTTGCCATTCAAAAATATACTTGAAATAGCTTTTGCAACAAGTGTAGGGTTTTGTCGAGAAGGTGTTCCAAATATGTTTGATCCTCTTGAGCCCTAACTTTGTAAGTACATTTTACATCCAAATCAATCAATGGAATGATTGTGCAAACCTTGTTTGTTTCATCTACCCAGAAATTGTATGTATTGCCCTTCGTGTATTTCCCTATTGTAGCCCTCTTTGAAAGTTTGAGGCCATCATTAAAAAAAGAGAGCTATTGTTGGCCCAAAAATGGAGTGAAAGCATCTAAGCTGGATGTCCATATTCATTACGCATGATGAAGTTGAATTACCAATGTAATGTCGAAGGTTGTTTATTGTAAATGTGTTGAGTTTGTTTATGGAAGTGAGTATGTCCCATGTTGTGTTACTACAAGTTTGATGTGGTGATGATGCTTTCAAAAATGGCTTGCAACAGTCCCTCGTACTCTAAACTTGGAAGAAATTCCAAAAGACCCTTGAGAACGTTTGTGTTGTTTGGGTTTGAAAGTATGAATGAAGAGTTTATAGCTACTTGTTTTTGTTTGAGGACTTCAGCTATGCTCATTTTGTCGAGTGGAAATTTCAACTTACAAATAAAGTTTGCAATGTTGCAACATAAATTTATGAGTAAGATGAATAAGTTGAAATCTAAAATACCAATATGATGGAACATATACCTCTTACATCGAGGAGAAAAGATCATGCATCTACCTCAAATGCAATTACAAACCTGGAGCTATTAATAGTAAAGATTCCACTAGGTTTTAGTATTCTTTAGTTTTCTTCTAGCCATTATCATGTCATCTTCATATAGTTTGAGGAATGGCCAAGGTAAGCAAAGAACAATGTCAACATGTGGTCCTCTAATATGAACTGGCACTTGCTCCCCTCCATGCTGCACAATATCTCTTGTTAGAGGGGACTTGGTCAATGGTTTGACGGCTCTTGCAAGAAAAACAATAAGGATTGAGGGGGTCTTTGCTCACATGAATTCCTCCTCATCTGTTGCAAGAATGCTGAATCAAATCAACATTCACATTTGTGAAGTGCAAAACTCCAAATACTTGCAATCACAAGAAGTTGATGAAAAACTTTGTTTGGAAAGGAGGACCTAAAAATCAAAAGTTGAAGTAGGTACCTTTTTACCATAGCCCAAGTGTGAGACCTGGCTAACAAATGCTTGTTTCAAATCATCCTTCATTGGGCCATTAGGAACCTCAGCTAAAATGGTGAAATCAAACACACAAATCGTGCCCTTTGCTTTCAAAAATGAAACATTTATCAAGATGTACATTACCACACCTTCTTCATTGAATTCTTGTATAAGTTGAGTGAGAGTTGATTTTCTTTCATTGACAAATGACAACTGCAAGGCACACGTTTTTTTAAATAAAGATAAAGGAAAATGAAAACTTTTGCACATAAATCGGAAACCACTAAGCAATGACAAAACTAACTCATTGCACCTCTATCTTGGTCTCGTGGTCCGTCAGCAACAATGATTTGATCTCCCATGCCATCATCGCTTGCAACTTTGATGATGACAATTGCAATTGTGCCCATGACATTAGCCACATTAAGCTTATCAAAGTTGATCATATCCGCAACCCATGGTATGTACATGCAAATAGAGTGATCAGGGAGTAGATGAAGGGTCTCCTCAAAAGGTTCTCCCCTAATGATGCATGTAGTAGCATCAAGAAGTAGAGAAAATTTACAAGTTCCACCCTTAGTTGTACCTCTTGGCACAACACTTGCCCCCTCTATTCTATATAATTCTTCAATTTGTAAGAAGTTCACAAATTGATTGATGTAAGCTGATGGTATGAGCAATGTCACTGTGTGGGAACAAAAATTATCTGTAAAAACTGCTTTGAGGAAGCTTGGGTACTTAGCATTATTGACTTTGTAAGTACCATATTTGCAAAGAAGTTTTCCCTCAAAGACAAATCTATGAGATGCACAATAAGACAACTGAGTGATACTTAAAGAGATGAATGAGTTACTTCTGCCCCAAACAAATTTGTCTTTGGATGGAATTATTGCTTTTAAAATGCTTGGATTATGTGGTGATGGTAGGAAGTTCTTAGCATCTTCACATCCTTTGTATGAGTTCACTTCATCATTATTTTCTTTGCACACAAGCTACTTGCTTGCTACAAATACAAATATGAAAGCAAGTAAGGTTCAAAGTTCAAATTGTAACTATTCTTTGTCAAACATAAAATTATGTAAGGTCGTGTGGACCATAACTACATTGCATTCATAGTACAATCAAATATGGGAAGTAGCAAGCTAAGGGTGTCCACTTTTTGTTCACTCCCCAATCCTTAGGAGGTGGAAAAACAAGCTTTTTAGCACACAAAAATGCAAATCTCACGTACTTCCCTATGGATCTAGTCTTTGAAGTCTTTAGACACAATATCACATATGCTATTGTGCACACAATGGTATAGTCTGATCGAAAATTCGATACACACAAAAAATTTCTTTGTGTCACACGGCATGGTTCTAGGGCAGTCACACCTTTGTCACGAACAAAGAGTGTCATATTAAATTCTAAATTTTTCACTCATTTTAGATTAAATGTTATTGAAACTTTGTAGGTGGTCTCTTTACATTATGTAGAGCTTAACTTGATTTATTGGTAATTATTCAAATGATTTATCTAATTATAAATAATTATTTATAATAAATAAAGTCATAAAATACATGCATTTTAGTAGCACACCACATTTTTTTAGTATTTTGAATAATTAAGCAAATCCAATTCGGTGGACGGTGAGTAGGCACATAAGGGTGTGTGGTTCAATCATCAAATCCCAAATCCAATGGTTAGATTTAGGAAGATTGAAGTTTCATTTTTACTTTTACACCTTAGAGGATCAACAAAGAATATTAAAGATAAATCTAGTAATTCTCAAACATGACCAAAAATTTAAAAAATGTCACTATTTTTAGTCCTCCACATGATGAATAAGAGGAAAAAATTTTGGTTAAATTTGAGTAAGGGAAGTCTACAATATGGCCTCCAAGAGTGAAATCTCCCTTTTGTGGGGGAAAAAGGGCCAGGTAGTCTTGGTATTAGGCTTGGTGAGGTAGGCTAGGAGCATCATCGACCCTAGTGGCAAGACATTGGAGTGTGCATCCTGCCCATGTGGAAGGCTGGTCATCTATTTTTGTCTTGCAACCATGCCACGTTGTTAGACCGCATGATGCCATGTCATCAAGGAGATGTGACATCACTCCTTGCCATGCCACCTTAGATTGCCACACATGATACCACATCAGCCACATGTGCCACCTCATCATTCCATATCATAGGGACTGTTGGAGCCATGTTATCACACCTTGCCACCTTGGCATACCTCATCAACATTACCACGTCACCAATCCCTCCATCTTAATTTGCCATGTCAATCTACCACCTCATGAATGCCAATTCATCATGCCACATCACATTTCCACATCATGGAAGAGACTCATATATTCCACACCATATTGCCACATCATCACCATGCATGGTGCCACATCAGCCACATGTATGCACATCATGATGATGGCGAGCCACATCATCAACATGCATGGTAAGTTATACATGCATGTGATTTCAGTGCTTGAGGCATAGAATACCTCGATCGAGGTTTATGACCAGGATGTGCATGAGGTAAGAATACCTCAATTGAGGTTTATGATTGCGATGTGCATGAGGCATAGAATACCTCGATCGAGGTTTATGATCGAGGCATAGAATACCTCGATCCAGGTATATGACCACGGTGTGCATAGAATACCTCGATCGAAGTTTTTGACCGAAGCATAGAATACCTCGATCGAGGTTTATGACCACGATCGAGTTATTTGGAGTAACCACAAAAATTAGTTTCAAAACAAAATCCAACGTAATTTAGTAGCCAATTATTTTCAATCTTAGCACCTTCTCCACCAATAATAATCAAGAGCAATCTAGTGGATGAGTTGAGGCTCTCTATAAGACACCACATTTTGGTTCATTTCACCCATTCTTAGCCATTCTTGCCTCCCCATCACTTTGTCACACCTTCCATCCTACTTTCATTGAGAATGGGTTCTCAAAGCCATAGAGCTAGTAGATGTGAAAGATGTAGGAACCCCCCCCCCAAATCTCATTGACGAGGAGTGCAAGCGGAAGGCACGTGAGCGCAAGAGAGCCTCTAGAGCTAGAGCTCATGCTGCCACCACCGATCCACCTCCACCTCTACATCCCACCTCCACCTCCACCCCCACCCCCACCTCCATTGTCCCCCCCTCCACATCCTCATTTGCTCCCCTACCTCCAGCCTTCGCCCTTCCCCTAGCCACCTACATTTTTCCCTCCACCTCTACCTCTTCCCCCTCCACCCTCCCCCCTCCCCCTCCCCCCCTTCCCCTTGGCACCTCCCTTCCCCCCTCCACCCTACCATCTCCCATTGATCCCCTTGCCCCACCTTGCAGTAGCAGTGTTACTTCTGAACATGACTTGCCGAAGTCCACTATCCATCGTCGTACTAGCAAGATCGTGCAGTATTTTTTTAGTGACCTCACGCCAGCTTCGCAGTCTGCTCTTCTCACATCCCTGATTGATCACCCTGACTTGGTAGAGTGTAGGAGGCTTGCTAGTCTTGGTGCACATAGAGATAGGGTTGTATGTAACGAGGTCCTTAGTAGTGTTCGACGTTCCAATACCTCTATTAAGCATAGGAACTCCAGTGATGCCTTGGCAGCACATCATGCTATTGTGGCTACCATTAGTAGACCTCATATGATAGGCCATGTGCATACCGCTTCACGTCTTCTTCAGATTGCACTGCACACATTGCAAGCAGGCATGAGTAGGAGGCAGAGTCTAGAGGATAGTGAGACTGATGCTCTTTGGGCTTTAAGTGGTCGTGCACCTCGTAGCGATTGATTGTTGGATGATTCCACTAGGTCCTTCATAAAATAGTTTTGGGAGGAGCATTGCAGAGCATCCCCGGTGTTCAAGAAGGCATTGCAGAAGAGGGTGTCACACGGTGTGTACATTGAGCATGGTGCATGTTTTTTAGAGTGTACCCAGACTGAGTTGTACACTCAATTTGTAGAGGCGCACCCGGAGTTTAGGATTGGGCAGAGGTCGTTTGAGTGATGCATGCCATGGTTTGTGCGATGCTCTCAGAGCGTGACACATGCTGTTGTCGCTACCATGTGGATTTTGGATTGATGTATTACATATTCTGTTCCCTTGATGGTCATAGGGGAGTGGTTCCTGCTAGCCCTCATGACTTCATTCATTCCATATTGTGTACACGAGATGGTGATGCTTTATTCCACTCCCTTGATTGTGTGGAAGGTAGGTGTACTTTGTGTGGTGACTTTGCTAGAGTGCCATGAGTTGCACTAGATACTTGTGACATGCAGATGGTTCATTGGTAGTAGTACGAGTACAGTACCCTGACTTTAGATAGTGGTGCACAGTCGAGGAGGTCGCAGCTTGTGGGGAAGGAGACACCATGTGTTGTATTCATTAATAGTTTTTGAGGGAAGCTGTACCGCTACATATGCCATCGCACACTGCAAAGTGGGAGGATCATCAATTCCATGCATGTTTGAGGACATTTCCTATAGGGGTGCTTGTCTCAGTGGTGGACTTTGCGGAGAATTATACCTTTGCACCACAGCATGAGATCCAATCGGAGTATTATTTCTCGGAATAGGTGACGTGTGATTGAGTTATTGGTTTTTTTATGGACTCATTATATTGAATTATTTCAATAGTCATATTTTTTTTCAATGCCATATTACAGGTTGCTATATTTGTGCACATTAGCTATCATCATGCACAGGCTCATGTGGATGACATTGATAGCACCATGGACTCATGCATCATTGTGTGAGAGTATCACTTCTACATTAGTGATGATCGATCGCATGATGCCCATTTTGTGCAGCATTGCTTCACTTTGCATGATAGTTTCTTGAGGGATCATGGTGTCACATGGCAGTGGCACTGGATCTAGTCAGACGGCTATGGTGGTCAGTTTAAATCTGCTAGACAGTTTTATTGGTTCTACAGATGGCACTGTGAGACAGGCATTCTGATCACATGGAGCTACTTCGAGACAGGGCACGGTAAGGGAGAGCATGATGGTGTAGGTGCTTGCATGAAGCATGCTTTGCGTCGATACCAGTTGTGTCACAGTGCCGATCGCTTCAAGGATGCACATGATATGGTGCGGTGGTGCAGCCAACACTTATCCACTAGTGCTATGTCCTCCTTTAAGCGCGTGATCATAGGGTGGTGAGCTGGTATTTTTGGTGCATGGACATTGGGAGTCTTGATCAATCTATGCCTTTTGATTATCATTCAGTGTCTAGCACTCTTGATTTCCATTCCATCAGGAGCATAGGTGAGTCTCACCCCGTGATCTTTTGTTGATGGTTTGCATGTTTTTGCTCTGCATGCATTGATGATGATTGGGGAGGGTGCTCCATGATACCATGGGCCGATCCATGGGCACGGCAAGTGCTTTCTCCCTTCCAGCCTTGGGAGGAGGTACATGATGATCAGGATGCGGGATTCAGTTCCTCTAGAGATTATGACTAGCTTATAGATATTTTGTGTATTGGTGATATCTTCGTGGTCATTGCTTCGGAGGGCAATGAGGAGGGTGTGGATTATTACTTATTGCGATGCTCTATGGTGAAGAGTGTGCTGAATGAGGATACAATGGATGGGCATGGGATGCACTTCAATGCTCATAGCATGATCGTAGGTGGCCACTATTTTCAGCAAATACAGAGGCGTGGTCGTTATATTGAGTTCTAGGAGTACATGGTAGATCAGGAGGCATACATGTATTCTCATCTTGTTGTTGCGATCAAGATTACTTTGAGTCATGTTCGTACTCCCAAGGTGACATCCACTCCATGATGGCACCTTGCAGTGGAGGATTACGAGAGCATACTTGCAACTATTGGCATGAGAGCCCATCTTGAGGAGTAGCACATTACATATCATAGTTTTGGGATCATTAGTTAATCAGATAGATTTTTTTTGGGTATCACCAGCTGATTACATATTTTTGTATTCGATATCTATAGGCTCACTGTGTGACCGTACCATTGTAATTTTCATGGACTCATATTTTGTATTTCACTATGATGGTTTTATACATTTTCATACACATCATTGTATTAGATTCTATTTTATACATGATGTCCATTGTCTTATCAATGGGATTTGTTGTTTTTGTAAAACAAAAAATTGTTTATTAGTAGTAATCTTGTAATTGTGTTTTGTGCTTTAGGACATTATAAAAATGTGACGAAGAAAATTCGCACATGTACTAACCAAATACGCATGTGGACTTATCTGTTGGGGATGAAATTCTGCCAGGTGGAGGTATAATGCGTACATTTTTTCAATCCCTACTAGTGACTACGCATGGAAAATGGCGCACGTACTAACCAAATATGCACATGGACTTATCTGTTCGGGATGAAACTTCGCACGACTCTTAGGCTACCCTAGACATACATCCATGCAAGATTTGGTCTCCAATTGATTTGGTATGTGCCACATGGAAGGTATAATGCATACATGTTTACAATCCCTACTAGTGACTACGCATGAAAAATGGCGCATGTACTAACCAAATATGCACGTGGACTTATCTGTTGGGGATGAAACTTTGCACAGCTCTTAGGCTACCCTAGACCTACATCCATGCAAGATTTGTTCTCCAACTAATTTTGTGTGTGTCACGTGGAAGGTATAATGCATCATTTTTACAATCCCTACTAGTGACTACATATGAAAAATGGAGCACGTACTAACCAAATACGCATGTGGACTTATCTATTGGGGATGAAACTTTGCACGGCTCTTAGGCTACCCTAGACCTACATCCATGCAAGATTTGGTCTCCAACTAATCTGATATGTGCCATGTGGAAGGTATAATGCATACATTTTTGCAAGCACTCCCTACTAGTGACTACGTATGAAAAATGGCACACGTACTAACCAAATATGCATCTTGACTTATCTGTTGGGGATGAAACTCTGCACAACTCTTAGGCTACCCTAGACCTACATCCACGCAAGATTTGGTCTCCAACTCATTTGGTATGTGCCACGTGGAAGGTATAATGCGTACATTTTCACAATCCCTACTAGTGACTACGCATGAAAAATGGCGCACGTACTAACGAAATATGCACGTGGACTTGTCTATTGGGGATCAAACTCTGCACGGATATTAGGCTACCCTAGATGTACATCCACACAAGATTTGGTCTCCAACTCATTGGGTATGTGCCATGTGGAAGGTATAATGCGTACATTTTTACAATCCCTACTAGTGATTACGTATGAAAAATGGTGCATGTACTAACCAAATACGCATGTGGACTTATCTGTCGGGGATGAAACTTCACATGGCTCTTAGGCTACCCTAGACCTACATCCATGCAATATTTGGTCTCTAACTGATTTGCTATGCGCCACATGTGAGGTATAATGCGTACATTTTTGCAAGCACTCCATACTAGTGACTACGTATGAAAAATGGTGCACATACTAGCCAAATACGCATGTGGACTTATCTGTTGGGGATGAAACTCTGCACAGCTCTTAGGCTACCCTAGACCTACATCCACGCAAGATTTGGTCTCCAACTAATTTGGTATGTGCCATGTGGAAGGTATAATGCGTACATTTTTACAATCTCTACTAGTGACTATGCATGAAAAATGGTGCACGTACTAACCAAATATGCACGTGGACTTATTTGTTGGGGATGAAGCTTTGCACGGCTCTCAGGCTCCCTAGACGTACATCCATGCAAGATTTGGTCTCCAACTGATTTGGTATGTGCCACGTGGAAGGTATAATGTGTACATTTTTACAATCCCTACTAGTGACTGCGCATGAAAAATGGCGCACGTACTAACCAAATACACATGTGGACTTATCTGTTGGGGATGAAACTCTGCATGGCTCTTAGGCTACCCTAGATGTACATCCATGCAAGATTTGGTCTCCAACTGATTTGGTATGTGCCACGTGTAAGGTATAATGTGTACATTTTTACAATCCTTACTAGTGAGTATGTATGAAAAATTGCGCACATACTAACCAAATATGCATGTGGACTTATCTATTGGGGATGAAACTTCGCATGGCTCTTAGGCTACCCTAGACCTACATCCATGCAAGATTTGGTCTCCAACTTATTTGGTATGTGCCACGTGGAAGGTATAATGCATACATTTTTGCAAGCACTCCCTACTAGTGAATACATATGAAAAATGGCGTACATACTAACCAAATACGCATGTGGACTTATCTATTGGAGATGAACCTCTGCACAGCTCTTAGGCTACCCTAGACCTACATTCATGCAAGATTTGGTCTCCAACTGATTGGGTATGTGCCACGTGGAAGATATAATGCGTACATTTTTATAATCCCTACTAGTGACTACGCATGAAAAATGGTGCACGTACTAACCAAATATGCACGTGGACTTATCTATTGGGGATGAAACTCTGCACGGCTCTTAGGGTACCCTAGATGTACATCCACGCAAGATTTGGTCTGCAACTGATTTGGTAGGTGCCACGTGGAAGGTATAATGCGTACATTTTTACAATCCCTACTAGTGACTACGCAAAATATAATGGCACAGGTACTAGCCAAATATGCACGTGGACTTATCTATTGGGGATGGAACTCTGCATGGCTCTTAGGCTACCCTAGACGTACATCCACGCAAGATTTTGTCTCCAACTGATTTGGTATGTGCCACATGGAAGGTATAATCCGTACATTTTTACAATCCCTACTAGTGACCACGTATGAAAAATGGCACACATACTAACCAAATATGCATGTGGACTTATCTATTGGAGATGAAACTTCGCATGGCTCTTAGGCTACCCTAGACGTACATCCATGCAAGATTTGGTCTCCAACTGATTCGGTATGTGCCACATGGAAGGTATAATGCATACATTTTTACAATCCCTACTAGTGACTATGCATGAAAAATGGCACACATACTAACCAAATATGCACATGGACTTATCTGTTGGGGATGAAACTTTGCACGGCTCTCAGGCTACCCTAGAAGTACATTCACACAAGATTTGGTCTCCAACTAATTTGGTGTGTGCCACATGGAAGGTATAATGCATAGATTTTTACAATCCCTACTAGTGACTACGTATGAAAAATGGCGCACGTACTAACCAAATATGCACGTGGACTTATCTCTTGGGGATGAAACTTTGCACGGCTCTTAGGCTACCCTAGACGTACATCCACGCAAGATTTGGTCTCCAATTGATTCGGTATGTGCCACGTTGAAGGTATAATGCATACATTTTTACATTCCTACTAGTGACTATGCATGAAAAATGGCACACGTACTAACTAGATACGCATGTGGACTTATCATATGCACGTGGACATATGATAAAGTTCATAGCAAAAGAGAGAGAGAGAGAGAGAGAGAGAGAGAGAGAGAGAGAGAGAGAGAGAGAGAGAGAGACCTTATACTTGAACACCTTTTCAATGCTTAATGTTTACAATTACTTCACATGGCATTATTTTTAAAATACCTTATGTATTAGATGTGTGAATTGAGATATCTGAAATTCAAAATCATACTCCTAATTTTAAATATGCACATGGGGATGAAACTTCACACGGCTCTTAGGTTTAGTGTAATAATTGCAAGCATTGATATATACGAAATTCAATGATATTCAAAATGATAAAGTTCATAGCACGACACAGAGAGAGAGAGAGACAGAGAGAGACAGAGAGAGACAGAGAGAGAGAGAGAGACCTTATATTGGAACAACTTTTCAATGCTTAATGTTTACAATTACTTCACACGGCATTATTTTTAAAATACCTTATGTATTAGATGTGTGAATTGAGATATCTGGAATTCAAAATCATACTCTTAATTTTAAATATGCACGTGGGGATGAAACTTTGCACAGCTCTTAGGTTTAGTGTAATAATTGCAAGCATTGATATATATAAAATTCAATACAATATTCAAAATGATAAAGTTCATAGCACGAGAGAGGGAGAGAGAGAGACAGAGAAAGAGAGATAGAGACCTTATACTTGAACACCTTTTCAATGCTTAATGTTTAGAATTACTTCACACGGCATTATTTTTAAAATACCTTATGTATTAGATGTGTGAATTGAGATATCTAAAATTCAAAATCATACTCCTAATTTTAAATGTTTATGTTAGATTTGAACAAACTATAAACTCAAAGTAAGAAGAACATCATGAAAGTACCAAAATGCTCATACATCATAAAAGTAAGAACAATATCATGAAAGTATCAAAATTAATGTGTACATCATCATCATCATCGTGCAGAAGTCCATCCCTAAACAAGATGTGTGAAGCCTAAACAATCATCATGAATCAGAATCTGATAAATCCACTTATGATCCTCTAGTCATCCTCTCACGTGGCTCTTGTATGACCCACTGCCCAACCGTCTGCTGTGTGCCCTCAGGTAAAGCCGGATCAGATGGGCCAGCCTCATCTCCTGCATGAGATGGGCCAGCCTCATCCTGATGAAGAGGAGGGATATTGAATGAGCCACCGCTGCCATCTTTGCCTCCCTCGCCTCCTCTATGTATGTGTGCCTCAACTCCCAAAGTCATGCATCAGCGAATACTCGTGCCTCAAATCCAACGCAAGTAATCATCTCTACATGTTGAAGATGTTGGTCTCAGCCCCGCCGAAGCTGCTGCTCCACCCACTACTGCAATGATATCTGAAGCTCTACCTCTTGCTCAATACGGCATGACTCCTCTACTCATGCCTCGTCACCTGGCATAAAATCATCATATGAGAAGCGTCGCGGAACACACGTTGCAACCACTGACGTATTAGCACCCTCCTGTTGCAGCAAAGCTCTCTGTGCCTCCTCCCTGTAGTGCTCTGTCAAGACCACGTAGGAAAATGGATCAATGGCCTAACGATGACCACGATATAGATCATCGGACATGCCTAGTCCTCTGTATGTGGCCACATCAATGTCAGCAAAGCATATAGGGCACACTGATCATGCCACCATGTGGTAGGTCATGCAATGGAGATGTGCGATGTGGCCGCACCCTAGTCCAAACCACCCTACGGTGTCAAAATCCTCTTGGCAAAGGACGCAAGTGGTAGTAGGAAGCCTGGCTATGATTGGTGCATCTATGGATGTCTTAATCGGCACATCTATAGGAGGAGCAGGGTACAGGGCCACATTGGGGTCGATCCTATGGTGAGATGGATCATGACTAATATGTCTCAACTGCAAAATATAGTGCTCCGCTCGATGGTAGGCTATGCGTGTCTAAATCCTCTACTCCTCCAAATCTGCCTCCAATAGTCATACAGGAGACTGCATATCCTAACACAATAGATGTGCCTGCAATGCAAACATGTCGCATACATGGTGAGAATTAACCAAAAAACTTCAGTTCAAAACACGCAATAAAAAAATAAACTAAAATAATCAAAATAACTAACCTCGTCCCTAGACTCAGCCAACAATGCCTCCAACTCTGCAATCCATGCATCTCGAGTCTCCAACTCATGTTGAGGCAGTGTGTAGATGTGGGAGGTGGTGTAGATGTGGGAGGCTCCATAGATGTGGGAGGTGGAATCGAAAGTGATCTCGATAGGATAGAGACCATGTCGTGCAACCTTGGATGAGGCCACTGAATGAACATTCCCCCTAATCCATCCTCCAACAGCTCACAATATCGGTGCAGGGATAGTGTGCAGCTCTAGTGCCTCGCATCGACGCTGAACACCTGTAGTCTGATGCTCCTGATGCCTCATCGTACCATGTCCTGCTCCTGTGATCCTGGATGGGTACTAAGGTAGTCTACCAAATGACCAAGCACAAACTCGACGTATAGTTGCATGGCAAATGACCTAGCTATATGCTGGTTGTGAGGCAATCGACCACCATTCGTAGCGAGATATCTCAGATAAATGTGTGCTGCTATGACGGGGTGCCTACAACGTAAAATATAAAAGGGCTACCCTGATTGTGGTCGCATCGCCTCAATGTGACCATCGGAAAACATATCCTCTAAGGCCTACCTGTGCGGTGACTCACGCTCAAACAACTCTCGAATGGCTCTCCAATCCAAGCCATGACCACTAATCTTTGCCTCACTGACTCGGTATCCAAAACATCCTCAACTGTGTCTAATTGACCTAGAGCATCAACGATTGAATCTAGGCTCGCAACCAAGTGAGGGGGTGCCCTAGCATCCTACAGTGCCCTCATCTCAGCTCTCAAAATCGCTATCTGCATAAGAACAGTGGTGCTAGAACTTGCGCGGTGGCTGGCGCATGCACAAAAAAACACACGGAAATTATTATTCTATTTGGGTAATGAAAATTAATATTCTATTCAATGGGACTTAATAATCTATCTGTGTAATGAAAACTTTTAGCTAGCCAATTTTGATTAAATTTTTGCAAAAACTCATGACAAGGTTTCATGGAATCACATAAGTCTTTGTAACTATCTATGTAACTATATCCATACATAGATCTACAACCTTCCCTAGTTCCCTATTTCTATAGTTTCATGTGCCACCTAAAGGGATTGCTAGCCACATGATCTACCCTCTCCTTGCATCAACCTCTCGCACCATATGATTTGAAAATGATGTGTACGCGAATGTGTTGTTCAAATCATCCTATTTATTTGATTGATTACACTTAGTCACGTACTCCTTGAAAATATTATAAAAGCTACTTTAAACTCTTATTCTCTTTTTTTAAATAAATGATTTCTAAAAACGAAATTTAAGTGTTTTTATATTTAATTCAAAACTTCAGTAATTTAAAAGCTAACATAAAAACTACTTTGATCTCTTTTTTTTCAATAGCTGACTTTAAAAAACAAAAAATATATGTTTTTTACATTTAAATAAAAACTTCACTAACTTAAATAATATAAAAGCCACCTTAAACTCTTATTTTCTTTTTTTCTTAAAGATGATTTTTTTTAAAAAAATTTAAACATTTTTTTATTTAAATATAAAAAGCACTAATTTGAAAAATAACATAAAAACTACCCTAGTCTCTTTTTTTTTTTAATAGATTCAATTTCAGAAAACAAGATATATAAGTTTTTGACATTTAAATAAAAACTTCACTAACTTAAATAATATAAAAGCTACCTTAAACTCTTATTTTCTTTTTTTCTTAAAGATGATTTTTAAAAATAAAATTCAAGCGTTTTTTTATTTAAATAAAAAAAGGACTAATTTGAAAAATAACATAAAAACTACTTTATCTCTTTTTTTTTAATAGTGATTTTAAAAAACGTAAATACGTTTTTTACATTTAAATATAAACTTCACTAACTTAAATAATATAAAACCTACTTTAAACTTTTATTTTCTTTTTTTCTTAAAGATGATTTTTAAAAATAAAATTTAAACATTTTTTATTTATATAAAAAAACTAACATAAAAACTACTTTAATCTCTCTTTTTTTAAATAGATGAATTTAAAAAATAAAATTTATGAGTTTTTTACATTTAAATAAATACTTCACTAACTTAAATAATATAAAAGCTACCTTAAACTCTTATTTTCTTTTTTTCTTAAAGATGATTTTTAAAAATAAAATTTCAACTCTTTTTATTTAAATAAAAAAAGCTAACATAAAAACTACTTTAATCTCTTTTTTTTTTAATAGATGAATTTAAAAAATAAAATTTATGCATTTTTATATTCAAATAAAAATTTCACTAACTTAAATAATATAAAAGCTACCTTAAACTTTTATTTTCTTTTTTTCTTAAAGATGATTTTTAAAAATAAAATTGAAACGTTCTTTTATTTAAATAAAAAAGCACTAATTTAAAAAATAACATAAAAACTACTTTAATCTCATTTTTTTAAAAGATAATTTTAAAAAATAAAATATATGCATTTTTAGATTTTAAATAAACACTTACATAATTAAAAATTTAATTAAAAAAAAGTTTAAAACACATTTTAAATTTCAAAATATTTTATAATCAAATTACAATTCATATAAACTAAAATTTAAATAAATTATTGCAAAAAAAAATGCTACATTAAAAAAACTTTACTTGGAATCTCTCGCTCCGTCCATCTCTGTCGCTCTGTCATTGTCCATCGGTCCTTGTTTGTTACTCCCACAATTCCGTCGATTTTGATGAGGAGGAGCTCGATCGAGGTATAAAGAATGAGGGGGTCCCTCTCTTTATATACGAAAATTTAGAGTTTTAATATCACGATCGAGGTATGGGGATGCCACGTACCTCGATCGAGGTATTGGACATGCAACATACATCATCGGTCCAGCATAATACCTACGATGCCATATACCTCAATCGTGGTATTTCATATGCCACATATACATCGCTCCATTATACGTTGATCGAGGTATAGACATGCCACGATACCTCAATCGAGGTATTTCAACTGTGATGTCGGATGCCAAATACCTCGATCGTGGTGTTTGACATGCCACATACACATCGCTCCAGCATACCTCGATCGAGGTATGTCAGCTGCCTAGATACCTCGATCAAAGTTTGTCAGCTGCCATGTCGGATGCCAAATATCTTGATCGTGGTATTTGACATCCAGCCAAGTCATCGGTCCAGCACACCACGGTCGAGGTTATTGGACTAGCCATGCTACCTCGATCGAGGTATGTCATCTGCCATGTCAGATGCCAGATACCTCGATCATGGTATGTGACATGAGCGATGTCATCTGTCCACGATACCTCAATTGAGGTATAGGTGGCTTGCCACGATACCTCGATCGAGGTATGTCATCTGCCATGTCGGATGCTAGATACCTCGATCATGGTATGTAACACGAGTGATGTCATCTGTCCACGATACCTCGATCGAGGTATAGGCTCGGTTCAGTGAAAGTAAGTCTACAACCTCGATCGAGGTATTGGCTTGGTTCAGTTGTCCTCGTGTGCGAATTTCATTGGAGAGGATACCTCGATCGAGGTATTTCACATCGAAGCGAAACCTTTGTATTTTCACTCGAGCGGGTGTGACACTCATCCGCAAGTGGTCCGGAAGTGGACACCCTTCGCTTGCTACCTCCCATATAAATAAGTACCTTGGGCATATGCCTCTTGTGCAACCTCTTGAAATGAGCTCGTCAAAGAACGTCGAGGACTCTTCCTGATTGATGAATTTTTCAGCAAGCTTTCTCTAGGCGGCTTGCTTGGAGAAGCGCAAATGAAAGGACTCAATTTTGCACTCGGTGGTGATGCACTCTTGTCCATGTACGAGCAAGTAAAGGCCGGCCGTTGTGCCCACTAGAGAAAAAGGACATAAAAAATGGAACTCATACAAGTTCATGAACTTCGCCAAATGAAAGTAAAATAGCAAAATGGGAAATTATGAAAAATAATTTGTAGTTACATTACTAAAACTATAGTCTGTCATTGAAACACTTGTATTAATCAACAGAAATTCGTGTTCATCATATACAAAGGTCTTCAAGGTTGCAAAAGTCTTTGGATGTGCAAATTTTGAATGCTCTTCAAGCAGCACTCAGTGAGGGCAGACACAAGCGGTAGAAGCACACATGCTCCACTCTGTGAATCTATGCGAATGTGTATGGCGACTCCGTGTTAAATAAAGACTGTGTCTTTCTGTGTGCGATTAGCATATGCGTAAGCTACCTACAGTGCTGAAGTATAAATTGTTGCCATATATTGGCTAAATGATGAAGGTTGCTAGAAGGGCATGCATGAACTATTCAGACAAGACGAATACAGCAAGCATTCCGAAAAAGAAGTTTCACCACATACATGCATTGTGTAGACTCTACAGTCTCTGGCCTGTGAGCCTACTTCCTATTTTGTTTGAAGCACTCATCGTCGAACGATGAACGTCTCGCCCCTCGAAGGTAAAATTGAAGGTCATTATGTTGGTCACGTTAGATGCAGTTCCAAGTTTTTGCAACTGTTCAGTTTATTTTACACCGATGAAGAGGAAAGAAGACAAGTAAAAGCAAGCATTCACGCTCACAATTCGTGCAACTGTGGGCGCTCCATAGAAGGTAGATACAAAGCAGCCGCTAGTACCCTCCCTTCATCTATCCCATAGGATGAAGAATTAGCAGATCCCCAGCAATAGATGGGCTGGCAAGGATAGTTGGGGCATGTAGGAGCGACGCTCATGTAGCAATGGAGAAGCAGAGAAGCTAACAGGTGTGCATAAGATGGGCTGGCAAGGATAGGGGCAGCGTGTAGGAGCGACGCTCATGTTGGGTGGAGCTGAAAATGTGCAAGCGGAGAAGTAAGCAGGTGTGCATAAAAACCTGTGGGCACGAGGAAAAGCAGCAAGAGTGGTGACTCGCGCTCGTCTTTGACAAAGAGATAGAAGCAAACAAGGGAAGCTAACTACGAACGACTTAAACAGAGTTTGATAACTACCGTTACTTGCATCAACTTCCTTGAAAGCAATATCCGCATGTTTCTGAGTGCCAGGAGTCTGGGAAGAGCATTCCAATACCTGAGGACAGACCTTGGCAAGTCCTGCATACAACATTTTACGAACGAAGGTTAGTGCAAGCGAAATAAGGAAGGATGAATTTTCAAAAGAACAAGACAAGTGGAAGATCACAACCCTTCACAAACGTTCCACTGTGAGTCTCCATCAAGTCTCTAGAGCGTTCAGCTGCCATATTGCTATACTAAAGCAAGGAAACGAAGGGAGTAGACGAGTGACACCACAGTCACTACAAGACAGGCCATTTTCCGACAAAAATACCGATGCTTTTTACATTAAAATTTTTTTTTCACGGGCGCAAACGTCGCTATAAGTGTTGCTAAAAGCGTCGAAAAAGGACCGTCGCTATAAAGCGTCGCTATATAATGATACAAAATGTCGTTATATAGCGACACTGTCAATCGTCGCTATATAACGACACTGGTAAACATCGCTATATAGCGACGATTAACAGAAGTAAAAAAAAAGGGTTAGTAGGGCTAAACAGGGCTTCCTTTTGGACCTGTTTAGCCCCACTAATCCTTTTTTTTTTTGTAATTACAAGACAAAGTTTTTTTATAACAAAATTTCCCTTGCGAAAAGGGTGATACAAAATCGCTCTTTTGAAATGATGAGCAACAAAAGCATATACATGTCGAACATATACAACATTGTTTGTAACAAAATTACCCTTTCGAAAGGGCGATACAAAATTGCTCAAACGAGCGGATATACAAAATGCTACTACCACTACTACTCATCCGAATCCGAATCATCCTCGTCTTGTTGGCCTGTTCCTTGGTCCTCGACACCTGCGTCTTCTCCCTCGTCCATGCCACCTACGTCTGATCCTTGGCCCTGTTGATCGCTCGCCTCCGATGATGGGACGCTTGAGCTTTGACCCTAAGAGTGAACCATATAAATCGAAAATTAGATTGGAACTTAAATTAAAAAGTGAGATTACAAGTAGGAGTAAACTTATACCGTGCGAGCAGCCACCTTAGCCTAATCGACTGTCGCTCCCATTACCTCTTGCTCAATGAACCACGGCTTTGTTCTTATCCGAAATACGCGTCATGTCTCTGCATCTGTAGGAAGACGACCCATTGCAGCTTGTTGTGGATCCAATTTACGAGAGTTAGAGTTAGCTAAAGTGCATGTAATATGTAGTAAAACAAATAGAACAATACATTAAATGAGAAAAAGTAGACTTACCACGGTTGCCTCGAATGCATACCATCCACCTGCATCAAAGTGCGAAGTACCTATGACGGTCAGCCATCTCTTCGTAGCCCTCCTCTAACCCTCGAACAATTCAGGATGGTCCTTATGTTGCTTCTTGAAGTACTTCCAATCAGCTTTGTCTGCCCAGCTGGGTTTAGCCAACCCCTTTGTGATGGAAGTACGCAAGGTTGATCTACGATGCTTCAAGACCAAACCCATGCGCTCTCGCATATAATCGTCATTAAACTCCATATTTGGCAGATTAGGGTATCTTTGTTTTAACTCATCGATGACCACCTGCTTCTTTTGGGCATCTTGATACCGCCAATCAGTATTTATGCCGCTCTTGAAGTGATGACTTATCAACCTCCTCATGGCGGCCATCACTGCTTTGCCCTTTCTATCTTCAATTATCTCTCTGGTAGCTGTGATTTGATAGGAGAGATCCCCTGATGAGTAAGGAGGACTGACGGTAGCAGAGTCAGGAGTGAAAGCTGCGCGAGTGCTTCCGGAGCAAGGAGTAGCAGTGGGAGTAGGAGAGGGAAAGGGACCTGACTGATACTGTGTCTCCGGACCAAGTGGAGACCTAAAGGAGCGTGAGTGTGTTGACTCGTCTACATCTCTTGAGTCAGCACAACATGAGCCGCCCATCCTACTCTTCCTTCCCTTGTGAGAGGCATGTGCAGGTGATGACCCCACGGTCGAAGGGACATGAGGGGATGGCTAGGCAGTACGTCCACCCGTTAGTGTAGGGAAGGGAATTGCTGAGGTCCTTTGAGATAGCAGAGAGAAGAATCTCGCTGCCTCCTCATCGCTCATCTGCACTACAAACTCGTCGGGACTCCCGACAAAGCCATGCGCGGCTAGCAAAGGAGTTCCCCAAGGGATAGTCGCAGTGCTACATGGAAGAGGAGTCAGACCAGGGGTTAGTCGTAGTGCTAGGTCCGAGAGGAGTCGGACCAGGGGTAGTCCTCGGGGTAGTCGCCTGAGAGGAATCAAAGTCCTCTGGAGCATAAAGATCATGAGCTCTTCTCCTGCGAGGCTGTCCGTACTCATCGAATGAGCGACGTGATCCCATGTCTAACATAGACACAAACACGAAAACAAAAAACAAAAAAACAAACATAAGCATAGGCATAGGCATAGGCATAGGCAAGAAGAAAGAAGAGGGAAAGGAAAGAAGAGGGAAAGGAAAGAGAAGAGGAAGAAGAGGGAAATAGGGAATAACAGTTAGAGAGAATAAGCTCATGCTTATGCTTATGCAAAAATAGAGAATGAGAGAAGAGGGAAATAGAGAAGGGGGAAAGAGAGAAGCTAGAGAATGAGCTTATGTAGAAATAGAGAATGAGAGAAGGGGGAAATAGAGAAGAGGGAAAGAGAGAAGCATAAGCATGACCTTATGCGAAAATAGAGAATGAGCTTATGCGGAAATAGAGAATGAGAGAAGCATAAGCATGAGCTTATGCGGAAATAGAGAATGAGCTTATGTGGAAATAGAGAATGAGAGAAGCATAAGCATGAGCTTATGCTTCTCTCATTCTCTATTTCCACATAAGCTCATGCATAAGCATAAGCTTATGCGGAAATAGAGAATGAGAGAAGGAGGAAATAGAGAAGGGGGAAAGAGAGAAGCATAAGCATGAGCTTATGCGGAAATAGAGAATGAGCTTATGCAGAAATAGAGAATGAGAGAAGCATAAGCATGAGCTTATGCAGAAATAGAGAATGAGAGAAGCATAAGCATGAGCTTATGCTTCTCTCATTCTCTATTTCCGCATAAGCTCATGCATAAGCATAAGCTTATGCAAAAATAGAGAATGAGAGAAGGGGGAAATAGAGAAGGGGGAAAGAGAGAAGGGGGAATGAGCTTAAACATAAGCATAAGCATAAGCTCATGCTTATGTTTAAGCATAAGCTCATGCACATGCTCATGCATGAGCATGAGCTTATGCGGAAATAGAGAACGAGAGAAGGGGGAAATAGAGAAGAGGGAATAGAGAATGAGAGAAGGGGGAAATAGACAATGAGAGAAGCATAAGCATGAGCTTATGCTTCTCTCATTTTCTATTTCTGCATAAGCTCATGCATAAGCATAAGCTCATGCTTATGCTTATGCATGAGCTTATGCGGAAATAGAGAATGAGAGAAGGGGGAAACTTAAGCATAAGCTTATGCGGAAATAGAGACTGAGAGAAGGGGGAAATAGAGAAGGGGGAATGAGAGAAGCATATGAGCTTATGCTCATGCATGAGCATGAGCTTATGCGGAAATAGAGAAAGAGAGAAGGGGAAAATAGAGAAGAGGGAATGAGCTTATGCGGAAATAGAGAATGAGAGAAGGATAAGCATGAGCTTATGCTTCTCTCATTCTCTATTTCCGCATAAGCTCATGCATAAGCATAAGCATGAGCTTATGCTTATGCTTAAGCATAAGCTCATGCTTATGCTCATGCATGAGCATGAGCTTATGCGAAAATAGAGAATGAGAGAAGGGGGAAAGAGAGAAGCATAAGCATGAGCTTATGCAGAAATAGAGAAGGGGGAATGAGAGAAGCATAAGCATAAGCTTATGCGGAAATAGAGAATGAGAGAAAGGGGAAATAGAGAAGGGGCAAAGAGAGAAGCATAAGCATGAGCTTATGCAGAAATAGAGACAGGGAAATGAGAGAAGCATAAGCATGAGCTTATGCGGCAATAGAGAATGAGAGAAGGGGGAAATAGAGAAGGGGGAGGGAAAGGAAAGAGAGAAGGGAAAAGAGAGAAGGGGGAAATAGAGAAGGGGTTAAGAGAGAATAAGAGAACAGGGAAAAAAGAGAAGGGGGAAAGAGAGATGCATAAGCATGAGCTTATGCGGAAGTAGAGAAATAGAGAGGGGGGAAATAGAGAAGGGGGAAAGAGAGAAGCATAAGCATGAGCTTATGCGGAAATAGAGAATGAGCTTATGCTTCTCTCATTCTCTATTTCCGCATAAGCTCATGCATAAGCATAAGCATGAGCTTATTCTTATGCTTAAGCATAAGCTCATGCTTATGCTCATGCATGAGCATGAGCTTATGCAGAAATAGAGAATGAGAGAAGGGGGAAATAGAGAAGGGGGAATGAGAGAAGCATAAGCATGAGCTTATGCGGAAATAGAGAAGGGGAAAATAGAGAAAAGGGAATGAGAGAAGCATAAGCATAAGCTTATGCGGAAACAGAGAATGAGAGAAGGGGGAAAGAGAGAAGCATAAGCATGAGCTTATGCGGAAATAGAGAATGAGCTTATGCTCATGCATAAGCATAAGCTTATGCGGAAATAGAGAATGAGAGAAGCATATGTGAAAATAGAGAATGAGAGAAGGGGGAAATAGAGAAGGGGGAAAGAGAGAAGCATAAGCATAAGCATAAGCTTATGCATGAGCTTATGCGGAAATAGAGAAAGAGAGAAGCTTCTCTCATTCTCTATTTTCACATATGCTCATGCTCTCATGCTATGCAGAAATAGAGAATAAGAGGGAAAGGAAAGAGAAAGGGAAAAGAGAGAAGGGGGAAATAGAGAAGGGGGAAAGAGAGAATAAGAGAAGAGGGAAAAAAGAGAAGGGGGAAAAAAGAGAATAAGAGAAGGGGGAAGAAGGAAAGAGTTTGAGGGGAAGAGAGGGTTCCTACGCCCATCACTGCAACAAGCGATAGCTGCAGGCCAATGCAAATAACAAAAATAATAAATGGAAAAAAGAGGAAACACTTACCTAAAATAGTATGTCCCACTCGGTGTAGTGAACTGGCCCTACAAAAGAGAGAAAACAACCCATTTTTTCAAATAAGATGTTAGTGGAAGGAGGAGATCACAAAAGCAACTTGTTAAAGGGAGGAGATTGAGAAGACAAGGAAAGGAGGAGATTGAGGAGACAAGGAGAAAGAGAAGGAAGAGAAATACAGAAAAAAGAGGTGAGTTTTCTTTCTTTCTTGAAATCTCGTTTTTTGTTTCAATCCTTTCAAAACAAGCATGAAAACTAGTTTATAGGTTTAGCAATACAAGAAGAAACACTCACAAAACTAAAGCTAACAAACAAACAACCTACATTATTGAAACAAACTCACCTCTTAAAGAACTTCCTTTCAAGAAACCAAAGAGGGAAAAGGGTAGAGAGGGAGTACAAGAGGTAGGAGAAGGATGAGGAGTGGAAAATAGAGTGGGAGGTTGCTTGAAATAGGTGGGAGGTCGTCGAAAATAGGTGGGAGGAGATATTGGCTTGCTTACTTGAGAGATTAGGGAATAGGATGAAGAAAACGCCACACGATTAGAGTTTCGGGTTTTACCACAGCGTCGCTATATAGCGACGCTAATCCGTCGCTATATAGCGATGTTTTTAATTAAAAACATCACTATATAGCAATGGAACAAAGCAAAAAGGTCGCTATATAGCAACGCTTACAGTCACTTTTTTGTTGTAGCATCAAAAGAAGCTCAAACATGCTATTTTATAACTGTTGATATCTCTTCTTCATGCTTATGTTGTGATTTTATAAGTGTAGATGGAAGGGATAAGTGAAAGCTCGTCCGATGATGCACCAATGCCCGGGAGCACGAAGTGGCTTACGAAGAGGTTATACTATCATTGCACTCATTGCAAGCGAGAAGTACGACATCAACGTCATATTATCATGCGCCACTTGCAGATGTATGGGGAGGAGCCGGAACCAGTACCCCCCATTGGTGTTGCACATGTTGATGGACCATCGGTAAGTCAAACCTATTTAAGTTTGCAATCTTATTGTATACCAGGAAATAGAAGATCTTATATTTACACAAAATCTTAAAACAAGATGAGGAGGGTGACGAGGGTACACATATACCTTCTCACTTTCAGCAAGACTATAGTCTCCCGGATGACGACGAGGGTATGGTCGACATGATGGATTCCATTTTTAGGGGCACTACATCCCACGTACATGTGATGTCAGAGTCTGAGGTCAAAATGCGAGAGTTGCAATCAACACAATTGTACGAGGGTGCTAGGATGTCTAAACTACGTGCTTGTCTCTCAATCTTGAATCTACAAGTATAGTATGGATGGTCGGATACAAGTGTCTCGGCCTTAATGAGGTTAGCAGTTGCATTAATTTGACTCATTATTTGGATATTTTTTGTTTTGAGAATCATCATTTGGATAGTGTCTTTGTCATAGGTTGCTCCAGAAGATGTTGCCTGCACCAAATACCATGCCCGCATCAAGAGATGAAGCGAAAAAGATGCTAACAACAGTGGGTATGGATTATAATACCATCCATGCTTGCCGTAATGATTGTATTCTCTTTCATCGTGAGCATGGAGATTTGGCTAGTTGTCCAAAGTGTGGGGAACAATGATATAGAGATGACTTGCAGGGTGAGCGGATACCAGTAAAGGTCTCGAGACACTTTCCCATCATTGCAAGAATACAGCACATGTTCCGATGCAAATCCATAGTGGAGTTGATGACATGGCATGCATCTCATCGGTCCACTGATCACACATTAAGGATTCCCGTAGATTATGCAACTTGGAAGAACATAGATAATCAGTGGCCGGACTTTGCGAGGGAGCAAACTTACATCTTGGGCTAGCTATGGACGGTGTGAATCCTTTCAGGTTATGCTTGACATCTTGGTCGACATGGCCCATAGTCGTGGTGAATTACAATATCCCACCATGGCTAACAATAAAAAAGGGACACCTCATGCTTGCACTACTTGTGCCAGGAAAGTACAAGGCAAAAAACATGGACATGTACATGGCACCTTTGATAGAGGAGTTATAGATATTATGGAGAGGAGTGCAGGTCTTTGATATTTCCAGAGCTCCTAGACATACCAATGATATTTTGGTCAGGGGTATCTTGATGTGGACCATGCATGACTACCCAAGATATGGAGAGTGCGCAGGTACGTGGTTGTGTCTTTACATGTACAATGAGGGATTATGCTTTTCTTACTCTCTTTTGCACGCATGTCTTGTACTAACACATTCATGCACGTGTGCAGGACTTATTACAAGCGGGTACCATGCTTATCTTGTTTGTGGATCGGCTCTGAAATTGCTTGCACGCTACTCCAAACATATGAGGAAAAATGTTTATGAAGGTCATGCTCGATACCTTCCGCTCGACCATCTCGCACGTGGATTCGGAGGTTAGCTTGATCCACCACCATCATATTTGAAGGCAAGTGACTGGATTCAAGCTTGGAGGGCAAATGGAGAGGAACCTCCTCCTGGTATGAAGAGGCTATCGATCTTTCATGAGCTTCCTTATTGGGGTCAATTACAAATCAATCATCTCTTGGATCCCATGCATGTCTTC
The DNA here is from genome assembly GCF_047967505.1 of Dipteris shenzhenensis. Taxonomy (NCBI): domain Eukaryota; kingdom Viridiplantae; phylum Streptophyta; class Polypodiopsida; order Gleicheniales; family Dipteridaceae; genus Dipteris; species Dipteris shenzhenensis. Next base: position 48,605,892 of record NC_141611.1, on the reverse strand, counting down.
AAGAATGTGGGGGCTACTATTTGGGCACACTTGGTTGGTTCCAAGGACTCGAGAAGAGTGCGAGAAGACTTGCGTGCTATGAATAGGATGTCTCGTTTGTGGCCCCAAGTGCATGCTTCGGGAAAAGTTATCCTCCCGAAAGCAACGTGGATCCTCTCTACGAGGGAGGAGGCAGCGGTCAAGGCAGACATTGCCTCTTTTCAAATACCGACAGGGTACATGCGTTGCTTGAAAGGAGCATTTTCAAAGGACAATAAGCTTAGTGGGCTCAAGTCCCATGATTGGCACAAGGTCTTATAGGTATTCTAAGTAGAATTAGTGTACCGATAATCGTGATGCGTTAGTGTAATTATTATTATGTTATATTGTTGACATGACTTCATTGTTGCTTTGATAGTTCATCCTCCCAATTACAATAAAAGGGTGCTTACAAGAAGATGTTAGAAATGCTATATTCAAGATTTGTGGTATTGTGAGGTATGCTTACTATCAAATCGCATTATGTATTTTCTTCATGGACATGTGAAATAGGTGGATATCTCAAATATCTTACATATGCATGGACATGTGAAATAGGTGGATATCTCAAAAAGAAATCTCTATATCGAGCATCGAGAAGGCTAGGGTGGAATCCATCGAAGCTGTATGCTTGCTTGAGAAGCACTTTCCTCGAGCATTATGACAACTCAAGTCCACTTGCTTGTGCACATAGTTGATGAGGTGGCTATAGCAGGTACCGTTCATAGTCAATGGATGTTTTTTCTCGAGCGGTTTATGAAAACTTTAAAGGGGTTTGTAAGACAAAGAGCAAGACCAGAAGCAAGCATGGCAGAGGGATGGCTTGTGCAAGAGTCCTTAGTATATCTCACAGAGTTTCTTGCATCCAGGGATCCTGATATGTCGCAAGCTTAGCACAACAAGGATGACGATCGCATCGTTGGCGAGGTTCCCCAAGGAAAAGGGATTGAAAGAAAGATGAGCGAAGAGCAAATGGAGAAATTCAATAAGTTTTGTATCCTCAATAGCCCTGAGATGCAGAAGTGGATTAAGAGATATGAAGTGGCCAAAGCAGAAAGAATAAATGCAAGGATGAGATTCAGAGTAATGTATAGGCGATCACAACCATATCCACAGGATCTGGCTCTTTTCCCTACTCACATGTCACTTGATTGGCTACAACTAGCTCTACGTAAAGCCGAACGTGATGGAGAGACAATAAACGAGCGCGAGCGAGAGTTATCATCTGGATGTATGGTGCATGTAAGTTTCTTACCTCTTGACGTAATTAAGTAATTATTTATGGCAATATATGCTATAAAATAGATGCATCTTCATTGTTTTAATGATGCTCTTTTACAGTACAAAAAGTATAGTGCATTATGGTCATATGGATGACATTTTCATGTGAAACGCATCGATTCAAAGAGAGTCACGTATGATTGTGGAGTCATGGCTAACTTCACACAAGATAGCCGAGCAAGTGCTTCAGATACCAATCTTCTCTCCTCACAGTTGGATTATTGTGGAACCATACGCGACATCTATGAAATTGATTTCAGACAATTTACTATTTTCATTCTTGATGTAAAATGGTTTAGAACTACTTACAACGGTCCCCATGCGACAGTGAGAAAAGATAGTAGCGGTCTCTTTGCAATAGACTCCACCAAACATTGGACCGATGAAAGTGATACTTTTGTTCTTCCCGAGCACTGTGAGCAGGTGCATACTAATTATTTAATTAGTCAAAGCTTTCGTTTTTAAAGTCCATTGATACATGTACTTGAGCATAATTTCACATATATAATTGACGACATTTGGCACCCATCTTCAATATAGGTGGTTTTTCATCCGGATCGTTCTGATCCAAGATGGTGGTACGTGATCCAAGTTGCACCACAAAGTAAGCAAATTTTTGAAGATCGAGATGTGGATATGGAGATGCCACTACCAATGCCGGGTCCAATTGATGAATCTAGCGAAGAAGATGTAGATCACCATATGAGCCTCAGGGGGATCACTATGTATAAACCCTCTATATCACGTGCATTCAAGGCCTATATTTAAAATCCCTTATCTGTAAATTTTTTCATTAATAAAATGTACCCCTTTTCTATACAAATTTGTAAATTTTTTCCAAAACTATTTTAAATAGTCCCTTATGTATATTTATTTCTATAAATTTTAGAAATTAAAAATATCCTTTTGTTGAACTCACGTGATAGGGTTACATATGATGAGTGACCCCCCCGAGATATGAGCCAAGAGGAAGATGCGCATAATGACATCGCACGGGAGGAGGATGGAGATCACGATATTGAGGAAGAAAACAACAATCATCAAGAATCACCACACTTAAGCTTTATTGAAGAAGATGATCAAATACTTTTAGGTGAACGTACGATGCTAGAGTACGATGATGATATAGGAGATCAACTCGGTATAGAGTTGGAGATAGACTTGTTTGGCACCTTAGACTTGGCTCAAGATGAAACAGTTGATGTAAATGCTCTTATTTGATTTTTCTCATCTCAAACTTGGACATGAATATATGAGCTTCAAAGGCTTGATGTACATGCTCTCATTTTTTTATTCTCTATGAGCTCAAACATGTATGAAAATTTAAAAAATTTTGTCATTGGAAAAAACTAACTTTTAAGGCCTATTAAAAAAAAAAACCTCTATGTAATAACATCGCTATAAATTTATATGTCAGTGTCGCTATATAGCGACACTTAAAAGTCGCTATATAGCGACTTTTAGTAACAGTCGCTATATAGCGACGATTTAGGAAACCCGCTTTTCATACCGACAATTAACGCTAAGTGGGCGCTAAACGTCGGTACGTAAACGTCGCAATAGGATCCGTGTGTAGTAGTGAGTCTTACAAATCCACTTTTATAGAGAACGGGATTCCACGAAAAACACTGAAGAATTCAACACCACAAATCCAAGGAAATATTCTTTCCAGAACTCCTTTATGCCAAATGCCATTCTGGATTCATGGCAGGACGACGCTACTCACATGATGCATAAAATTTTATTAGGTGCGGCCCTCCTCATCCTTAATTGACTAGCAAATAGATGCTGCCACACACATCACCCAGTTGGTGTCTCATTGATAACTGGCAACTCATACATTCATTAGTACTTAAGTGGACTAATCGAAAAATAAGACAATTGCAATTTCTAAAAATTCATATGTTCAGCTTTGCAAAAATCGATTGAATGCTCATTGCTAAGCCTACTTAGAGGGCAGGCAAAAAATTACTCTCTCTTTGTTCATAAAATATGGTCTATAAAACAAGGTGAATGATATTCAATCATTCATAAGGCCTGCTCAAGATTGAAAAAGTAAACAAAAAGCAATCCACAGAAAATGGTGTGAAGGAAGAGGAGATAAAGAGGAGAGAGAGAGAGACGGGGGGTGGGTGGGGGAGAAAAGGTGGAGATCGTGTCTAAGAAGACTTAAGGAGATAAAGAAGGGAAGAGAGAGAAAGAGAGCGAGATGAGAGAGAGAGAGAGACAAAGTCAACCACTTTAAAGTCTACATTCAAGTCCAATGAAGAAGAACCAATAGAAAAAATGAGAGAGAGAGAGAGACAAAGTCAACCACTTTAAAGTCTACATTCAAGTCCAATGAAGAAGAGCCAATAGAAAAAATGCACTTCCAAAAATTCAAGAAATGCCTAATTTCTGCTTTGCCAAAATCTCAGCGTTGGGAAAGCTACCAAGGCTACCAAGGCTACCCTAAGGGCACGCCAAAAATGCTGATGTGATAGGTCATGGGCAGACTGAAAGATAAGATAGGTCACGGTCAGAGAATGGCACTGAAAGATAAGATACCTGAGAATACTTTACGCGTGTAAAAGAGGCATTGGAGTGGAAACAAGGCTGGTTTTGTTAGAGACCGCGCTGGTTGCCACTGGCTGCCACTGACTGCCAGCCCGACACCGCGGGCGTAACTCCTAGGAGCAACAGGCGCAGGTAGAACGAATTTTCCACTAGGGGCTACCGGTGCATTTAGGGGAGCTGCCAGGGGCTACCGGTGCAGGTGCCTTTCAAAGCATGGACTGGTGAGCTTCAGTATGCAAGAGCAATTTTTCTCGTAGCTGTTGAGTGAGACGAAATGGGTAACAAGCTTTTAGCGGTGCTATTGGTTGCGGTTCTGGTGGCGGTGGCTTTCACCCCCAAAGTTGAAGCTGTACATGAAGGTCCGCGCGGAACTTACCGCCATGACCACCCCAAACGTGTTGCGCATGAAGGACATCACGGAGGCAAACTCTCGCTATTTGATGTTGTATTCCTTGTTCCGCATACCCAGCTCAAAACCATAAACCATGCTACACCTTGGGATCTTTTGATTCAAGACGCCGCTCCTCAGCTTCCCGTTGATTTTTGTTTCTGATCGTAGGTCGCAGGCGTTGTGAGGATCGTAACGCAGGCCGGCTTTCTGACCGGCCGTCACTGCAGCGTGCTAGATGATGTGTGAATATCCATGCAGGGAAGCAGTGCGTGTTGGAAAAGCGGTTGGCTCTAGACCAAAATCTAGTCCATAAAAGAGGTCTGCTGTAGTCCATAAAAGAGCCTTGCTCTAGCTCATAATATCTAGTTCATAAAGGGTGCCCGCGAAAATGTTCAATTTGTAGATTTTCAGAATGGAATCGTGTTCCTTGCATTTGACAATGTCGTGGTTGTAACTTCTGTTTAATATCTTCGTGTTGCTGTCCAGAGTCGGTCGACTGTATGTAGTTTTCGATCGACGAAACCATTTGCTGTTCGCGCAGCGACGTTTGTGTATGCGACCGGAACGTTCGAATGTGGACATTTAGAATTTTGACGAGCATGTTGACGTTAAATTTTGAACGGATGTTGATCGTACCATAATTTTATTTTAAAAATACAATGGCCGATAAATGTTGTTTGAGTTTGTTTGAGACGAGAAATTTTGCTCTTACCCAGAGCAAAATCGTTTGGGAATAGACGGTTAATGAAATGCGATGGAACAACTACAACTACTCTACATAAGATATACTAATTCTACAAATTGAAAAAAAAGAAAGATTAGTATTCAACTTGAAGAAAGTGAAAATTTACAAATTTTATTATGACCATTGTGTTCTAATAGTTTGCTGTTTTACGACTGGACGTAGACAAAATGAATTTATTAACAAGAATGGATGGACGTAGTGTTTAATTCACGAACAAAATGAAACAATACATAAAACTCATAATTGGAGAAGAAAAAAGTTAGGATGTGATGAAGCATCATTGCATATTAATGTTTTCAATATATACATCCACGCATTCTAGAAAGAGAATGGCAAAGTATAATATTTGTTAAATAAAATTTGAAGCGCCTTTCAAATAGCCGCACTTTTTCAAAATTCATTTGTTAATCAAACTTCATGATTGTAAGTGAAGGATTGTAGAATTGAGCATATACATCATTGTACATTTCAAAACATGTTGACGTTAAATTTTGAACGGATGTTAATCGTACCATAATTTTATTTTAATAATACAATTGCTGATAAATGTTGTTTGAGTTTGTTTGAGACGAGAAATTTTGCTCTCACCCAGAGCAAAATCGTTTGGGAATAGACGGTTAATGAAATGCAATGGAACAACTACAACTACTCTACATAAGATATACTAATTCTACAAATTGAAAAAAAAGAAAGATTAGTATTCAACTCGAAGAAAGTGAAAATTTAGTACAAATTATATTACTAACCATTGTGTTTTAATAGTTTGCTGTTTTACGTCTAGACGTAGACAAAATGAATTTATAAACAAGAATGGATGGACGTAGTTTAATTCACGAACAAAATGAAACAATACATAAAACTCATAATTGGAGAAGAAAAAAGTTAGGATGTGATGAAGCATCATTGCATATTAATGTTTTCAATATACACATCCACGCATTCTAGAAAGAGAATGGCAAAGCATAATATTTGTTAAATAAAATTTGAAGCACCTTTCAAATAGCCGCACTTTTTCAAAATTCACTTGTTGATCAGACCTCATGATTGTAAGTGAAGAATTGTAGAATTGAGCATATACATCATTGCACATTTTAAAACTTGAAGACTCACTACTCTCATTATTCACAAGTTCATCATAGATCACGATTGTAAACGATCGAAAGATTATAGAAGTTAATAGAAACTTTCAACAAAAATATGAAGATATACTTTTATGCAAGGTAGTGTTGATGGTGGTAGTCGTAGACAAGTGAACACCATATTAAATATTTTAGGAAAATCTCATGTCTGAGAATGATAGTGTTGGGAGAAATTATAGCCTTTTTTTGTGAAAAATAAAGAGAAATAGGAAAATGAACTACATTTTCATTCTCAAAAGTACGAAATATCAATTACATTTTGATTACATACATAAAATCTTTATTTTATAAACGACATTCTAAATATCACAAAAGTATTGATTTCCAAATTCAATCAAGTGAAAATCCTCTTGCAGTGACCCTTAATAAGCATCTTAATAGCTTTTACATTATCAAGACTTGTCCTTTGTTGTGAGCATATTCATCTCAAAATCTCCAAAGCTACATAAAATCTCCCATACTTATTTATGTGATATGTCATCATGCCGTAATCCCTAGTGGTGTTCATAAAGAACCCTTAAAAACTCAAAAGTACGATTGATTACCATGGACTTGTAATTACATTCTACCAAATTCTAAACTTCACTGCCTAGGAAAAATCATTGTAGTCCACAACAAGAGAAAACAACTTCATTTAAAGCAATAATGCCTTGTTGTCATCACCTAAGAAACGTACTTGCAACTTCAACGATCATTAATCAACATCGTTTGTGCCTCTTTTGGGAGGGTTAGCTTTTGTCTTTTCATGTCTTAACACTTATTTCATTAATTTTGGACTTGTCAATGTACAAATTCATTTTAATAGATACTTTTGAACTAGTTCATAAATAAAATTTAAGGAAAAACTCACGCTTCAAAACATAGATAAAAACATAAAAACAAGGAATTTTTAAGAGTGTTTTGAAGGAAATAAAATCAAAATTATAAAACAAAGATAAGCTACACCAAAAAGATAAGAAACAGTAGAAAATAAAACTAAAATTATGAAAATTAATGTAACTTCTTACATAGACTGGTACACGGTTTTAATAACTTTAATATGTTAATAAACACCTTTCAGAGTTTCAAAACTCTAAAATCTCCAAGAGTTAATAACGGTGCCAATAAACACCATTTAGAGTTTCAAAAAGCAAAAATGGTATAATCTCAAAGAACTTTATAATGGTGCTAATAAACACCGCGTACATATGTACATACGTATGTATGTACAATACGTACATACGCACATACATACGTACACACATACATATGTATATATATATAAGGTCCATGCATTAGATTAATTTACCATGAGAGTCCTCTAAAATCTCCAAGACTTAATAACGGTGTTAATAAACACCTTTCAGAGTTTCGAAACTCTAAAATCTCCAAGAGTTAATAACGGTGTCAATAAACACCATTTAAAGTTTTAAAAAGCAAAAATGGTATAATCTCAAAGAACTTTATAATGGTGCCAATAAACACCTTGTAATAGTTACAAAGATTTTTTAAGCAAACACCTTCAAATGACGTATCTTGATGGAAGCAAAAAGAGTAAATTTTTTTAAAAATTTAAAATTAAAATTTTTATTTTATTTTATTTTTATCGCCGCCTCCACGCTATCGATCTCTTGGACAAGGGAGGGAGGAAGGAGAGGAGAAGGGAAGAGAGAGAGAGAGAGAGGGAAGGAGAATGGGAAGAGAGAGGGAGAGAAGGGAGGAGAAAGGGAAGGAAGAGGGAGAGGGCGAATGGAGCACAACGTGATGGAGAGGGAGAGGGAGGAAGAGAGGGGACCACGATGGGAGCGAGAGTAGAAGAAAGAGGGAGAGAGGAAGGGAGAGGGAGAGAGGAAGGAAAGAGTAGAGGAGGGAGTAATAATTTTTTTAAAATAAATTTAATTAGATAGGTGGGTGATAAGGAGGAAGGGAAGAGAATGGAGAGGGAAAGAGAGGCAAGAAGAGGGGGAAGGAATGAAGGTAAGGGAAGAGCGAGCGAGCGAGCGAGCGAGCGAGAGAGAGAGAGAGAGAGAGAGAGAGAGAGAGAGAATCGCATTGCCACAGTAGTGTGGCGACGGTGTTTTTTTTTTGGGGTCATCGCATTGCCGCGACAGCGTGACTCTCTCTCTCAGTCTGTGTGTGTGTCGCCACCCCACATTATAAAAGAAAGGGAGGGAGAGAGGAGACGAGAAAGAAGAGGGAGAGAGAGAGAGAGAGAGAGAGAGAGAGAGAGAGAGAGAGAGAGAGAGAGAGAGGGAGGGCGGGAGGGAGAGATGGGGGGGAGAAAGATGGAGGTAGAGAAGGGAGGAGAAAGGAAAGGAAGAGGGACAGGGAGAGGGAGAAGGGAAGGGGAAGGGGAAGGGGTGCGCAACACGAGAGAGAGGGAGAGGGACAGGGAGAGGGAGTGCAACGCAACGCAAGGGAGAGGAAGATGGAGAGGGAGAGAGGAAGGGAAGGAAGGAGAACACGATGAAAGGGAGGGTGTGATTGAAAAGGGAGAGGGAGAGGTGAGAGTCAATATACTTCCCTCAAGGAATTCAAACTTCCCCCTCTAAAATTTACCCTTTCCCATTCCCCCATTCCCCATTGCTCAATCCCCCCTTCCCCCCCCCCGCCCCCTCCTTCTCGGGGGGTTCACTCATCATATGTAACCCTATCACGTGAGTTCAACAGAAGGATATTTTTTATTTCTAAAATTTACAGAAATAAATATACATAAGGGACTATTTAAAATAGTTTTGGGAAAAATTTACAGATTTGTATAGAAAAGGGGTACATTTTATTAATGAAAAATTTACAAATAAGGGATTTTAGAAATAGGCCTTGAACGCACGTGGTATAGAGGGTTTATACATAGTGACCCCCCCGAGCCCTCCTTCCCCCCTTCCCCCCTTCCCCCCTCCCTTCCCCTCCCCCGCCCTCCCTTTCCTCCCCCCCTTCCCCCTTTCCCCCCATTCCTCCCCCTCTCCCCTTTTTCCCCCCTTTCCCCCTCCCTTTCCCCCCTTCCCCCCTTCCCCCCCCCCTCTCTCCCCTTTTCCCCTCCCCTCCCCTTTTCCTCCCCCTCCCCCTTTCCTTCTCCCCCTTCCCCCCCTTCCCTCTTTCCTCTCCTCCATTCCAATAATTTCCTTTATTCCCTACACTCCCCAAGATAAATTTTTAAGGGCAAATATTTTCCCAAAGATGAATTTAGTAGCAACTTCTCCAAACTAGTGTGGCTAATCTTTCAATCTTGAAATTTGATAAATTCACCCAAAAATTAACATAACTTTATCGTATGAGGTCCAAATTTAGCCCTCCAAGTAGTCAAATCGATTAGCATAAGCAGTCTAAAGTCATCTATAGGGTTAGAATTTTCAAATTCCACCTTATTACCTGTGAATGAAGTTTAATTATACTTAATAAATTCACCCAAAAATTAACATAACTTTATCATATGAGGTCCAAATTTAGGCCTCCAAGTACTCAAATCGATCAGCATGAGCCATCTAAAGTCATATATAGAGTTAGAATTTTCAAATTCTAGCTTATTAAAAACCTATGAATGAAGTTTAAACCAAATTCACAGGCTAATATTTATAACTCTATGCCATATCCTAAATCCTAAACCCTGATCCATATAGCCTAAACCCAAATTCCTATTTCCTACAACTTAACCCCTAAAACCTATACCTTAAATCCTAAATCCTATACCCTGTATCCTAAACCTTTAGCCAAAAAATAGTATTTGAGGTGTGTTATTTGACTGTGTACATAACCGATGGGCATTGTCCTTTCAACATGTGTCAATCAAATCTATGTTAAAGCACATGCAAAGTATCATATGCATCGGATATGCTTTTGATGGTCAAAGTCCCCACAAATTTCATTTTTCACCAAGTGTTATGCACAATCGTCAAAAAATAGTATTTGAGGTGTGTCATTCGAACGTGCACATAACCAATGGGCATGATACTTTCTACACACATGAATCCAACCTATGTTAATGCACGTACAAATTATCATACCCATTGTAAATGCTTTAGATGGTCAAAGTCGCCACAAACCCCAATTTCCATCAAGTATTATGCACAACCGTCAAAAAATATTGTTTGAGGTGTGTTATTCGTATGCACACATACCCGATGGACATGATAATCTTCACTTATGTCAATCCAACCTATGTTGAGGCCTGTACAAAGTATCATGCCCATCGGATATGCTTTGGATGGTTAAACTTGCCACAAATCCCATTTTTCACAAAGTGTTATGCACAATCGCCAAAAAGCATGCTCTGTGTTATTCGAACATTCACACAGCTGATGGGCATGATACTTTGCACGTGTATAAATCTCATATAAATATAATCTATTTTGAGCTGTCTGCAAAGTATCATGCCCATCAAATATACTCTAGATGGTCAAAGTCGCCACAAACCCCATTTTTCACCAAGTGTTATGCACAACCGTAAAAAAATAGTATCTAAGGTGTGTCATTCGAATGCACTCATACTCAATGGTCATGATACTTTGTACACACATCAATACAACTTGTGTTGAGGCATGTGCAAAATATCATGTCCATCGAATATTCTTTGGATGGTCAAATGCACCATAACCACCTTTTTTCACGAAGTGTTATGCACAACCGCCAAGAAATATGTTGAGATGTGTGCAAATTATTGTGTCCATCCAATATGCTTTGGATAGTCAAAGTCAGCACAAACCCACTTTTTCATCAAGTATTATGCACAACCGCTAAAAATAGTTTTTGAGGTGTGTTATTTAATTGCACACATACCTAATGGGCACTATACCTTTCAATCATGTTAATTTAACCTTTGTTGAGTCTTGTGCCCACATGCGCATATAGACGTGCAATTAGACGCATAGATAGACGTGCTTATAAACGCGTTTATAGATGCACATATAGACACCAGTCAAATAGACAGACATGTATATAAATGCGTTTTTAAATGCACTGATAGACGCACTTTATTTTTTAAAAAAAAATTTACAGAATACTGTGTATGTTGTGTATGCTATATAGTTACAAGAATCCCATATCCACATTGTGTAATTCAATTCTTACAGCCAACCGCATTTTAATTACAATTCCAAATAAAACATTACAACTCCAAAACGCAATAAAATTGAAAGCTCAAAAAGTGCTTGTATATACATATAGCACAAAGTTAAGCCATGTCATGTGGCTTCAAGTACAAAAGATAAGAGGAGTGTATATACAAGAGGCACAAAGCCAAGCCAGTGGCTTTAAGTACAAAAAAGAGTAGCTAGCACTACTTATACGACTAATCTATGTTCTTCAGGTCCTCGCTCCCTTCCACGCTCCCTTCTGCACTCCCTTCTGCACCTCCTTCCTCGTCTTCCTCATCGTCTTGTGCACGGGCCTGTAAACAAGGGAGAACATATATCAATGTATGAAAAATCAAATCTTTACTTATAATTTTGGCATTATTTAATTACTTTCAAATACCTGGGGGGACGCTCCAGTAGCTCTGGTATACTGCTCCTCAGTAATCAAGCCGTCATCATAGAAGTGCCTCCATGTATCTCCTCTGCGATGGTGGCAGTGGTAGGTTGTCTCCACTGGAGTAGGGTATCTGCCCACGATCTCAAGCTGCATGACCGCGACACACTTTGCGGAGGGATTTGTACAAAGAAACAACCTCCTAATAAACTACATAAGCAATATAATTTGAGATCGATACTTACAAATTGGACCTTCCATGATTCAACACCCCCTGCTCCAAAATGCGCGCTTCCATATTGCTCCATCTGGATCCTTCGTGCCTCCACGTGCTGCAGACTGGGGTCCTCCCTCGCTGACTTCATTGCCTTCTTCCACTCACGCTTGTGAGCGGTGTGGGGCGGGCCCCTTGGTGGTTGACCTGCCTCAAGCCTGGCAAGCTCCGCTAGTGCCTGCCTCTTAAGTGAAGATCTTTTATTGCTAAGTATCCTAATAATCTTTGACTTCCCCCATTTATCTGTGAACTCGCGATTGGGAGGGTTAGGATACCTAGAGCGAACAGTAGCGAGGGTCTCATCAGCCAACCTCTTTGGGTGGTCTTTGTAGTGGATAAAGCAATCTCTGTAATTGTTAGCAATTACAGAGCGCATGAAGGCCATGATGTCCTTCCCCCGCGCATCCATCAAGATGCCTCCTGTCTGAGTAATGTCATAATAAATCGTACCATCACCCAGAGGCACGTCTAAATCATCTGAATCATCATCCTCTCCACTGCCACATGGCCCAAAGCACTGTGCCATGCATCCCTCACCGCTCTCCCTGCTACTACGCCTGCTACCCTATCGTGTCGAGCTCGTATGCTAGCCACTCATAGCTGGGGACTGCACGGGACTACGCTGACCACTCGTAGCTGGAGAACCGAGTCTCGACGGCAGAGGAGTACGTCGACGGCTCACCGAGACAGAAGGACCTCCTGACGGCATGGGGGAAGGGGCATAAGACGGGATGGCAGAAGGGACATAAGACGGCATGGGGGAAGGGGCATAAGATGGTATGGGGGAAGGGCCATAAGAAGGGGCATAAAACGGCTGTGCTGACTCCACTGGGGTGATCTCAGGCGGTGTGGGGTGGCTTGGAGTCTATAGTGCCGACTCCTGGGGAGTGTTTAGAGTACCCATCATATACCCATATAACTCCGTAGGACTAGGAGGGTGCCCTAAAAGGTTATATAAGTCCTTCCCAATAGATTCCCGAGGATCAGGTGAGCTCGAAGCGCTTCTTGGCCACATGTTGAACTAGAAAAAAGGAAAAAAATCTATTACTAATGAGCTGAGAAGAAAGGGGAAGGGAAGAGAGGCTTACTGTCAGAGCTCATCTATAGACGCGTCTGATTTACGCGTCTATAGACGCATCTTACAGAGCGTCTAACAGCTCGTCTAACAGAGTGTCTAACAACACGTTTAACAGAGCATCTAATAGAGCATCTAACAGAGCATGTATAGACACGTCTATCTGTGTTTGCAACAAGCTAGACGCGCGTTTAGATGTGCCTGTAGACGTGCTTTTAGACATGCTCTGAGACGCGCCTATAGACGCGCTCCGACAGACGGGATTTCTAAAAAGTAGAAAAAGACATTGCGCCCGACACAAAAACGTGACACTGATACCCAGATCATGTGCTTCTTGGATACGAGAAAGTACAAATCTAGAGAGAGCAAACTTCCAAACAAGATCAACTGCAAAAAGACTTACTTGGATAGAGGTATGGAAGGTTCTTCTTTCTTTTTCAAAGTTGCTTCTCCTCCTTGTTCGTCCTCCTCTCCTTTAAGCTTAGAAGTAAGTATGGATGCCTTTCTCTTGAGTGTAAGCTTGGAAGTAAGTATGGGAGCCTCCCTCTTAAGCGTCGAAACTATGGATCTGCTAATAAAGAAGGAAGCAAGCTGCGTGAAGTATAAGTAATGTGAAGAAAAGCAAAGCGAGTGGCATGCCGAAAAGCAGGTTTAAAAGCCACGTCTATAGTTGCGTCTAATAGCACGTCTATAGGCACGTCTAAATACACAGAGTAGGTGCGCATTTAGACGCACCATTAGACGCGATTTTAGACGCGATTTAGATGTGCTTTTAGACGCACCACAGAGTTTAAATTAAACATTTGAAGAAGAGCAAATTTGGTGGGTTGTTTGTTTGTAGGATGTCTTCATCTTCAACAAGTAGCTCCAGTGGATGAATCTCTACGTATCCAGCATCGCGAAATGTGGTTGGAGCAAAAAATCAAATGTCTGTGTGATCGATGTCGAGGAAACATGTATCGTGCACGCAGGATTACATTCAATCATATCTCAAAGTATGGAGAATGGGATGTGACCGTAAACAGGGTAAGGGTTTGTAAGTTAAGGTTGATTGAGATACCTATGGGTGTTCATATGTTTGAGTTATGATCCCATTTTAATTTGATACAGGATGCAGTGCCACACCTGCATATGTTACCCTATGCCCATCGTGAGGAGGCAAAGTGTCGGCGATATGAGGTGGGATCTTCAGGAGGGACCGTTACGGATGCATGGAGTGATGGTGATAGTAGCCCTCCACCATTACCTCATGAAGCCGTGGAGGAGGAGGTGTTTGATGATATGGTGCGGGATTTATATGTCCATCAAGGGAGGGATAATAGCATGGAGCAGGATGATCTTTTTACTGCAGCATCGACTCCACTGTTTGAGGGGTGCACATTCTCTGTTCTACGTGCCTCCCTTGAGTTACTAAACTTGCAAACCATCTATGGATGGAGCAATGCAAGTTTGAATGCATTACTCAAGTAAGCTTTAAAGTCGATTTTGCAAACATGGTGAATTATGCTAGTGGGTCAATTACTCGAATGCTTTTCCTCATTTATGGTCTTCACGTGCATGCTATTGTGTAAAATGCTTCCAAGGGAAAATAAACTACTGACCTCAAGAGATATGGCAAGGCAACATGTGACCTCTCTTGGACGATTAGATTACAAGCGCATCCATGCATGTGTCAACGATTGCGTTTTGTTTCGTGGACTACATAAGGATGCAAGAGAGTGTCCTACTTGTGGAGAGGCAAGATATAGAGCAGATCTCAAAACCTTGGATGTGCCTCGTAAGGTATTGCGACATTTTCCCATAATCCCTCGCATCCAACATATGTTTAAGTGCAAATCTATTGCAGAGCTCATGTCATGGCATTCCTCCCATCAATCAACCGATGGCAAGTGGAGAACTCACGCGGATTCTCCTGCGTGGAAGTATATGGAAGACACATGGCCAAGCTTCAAGGAAGAACCTACGAGCTTGAGACTTGGATTGGGTATGGACAGTGTGAACCCATTTGGTCTCAAAAGCACGTCTTACAGTGTATGGCCAGTGGTATTGGTGAATTACAATCTTCCACCCTCTATGGCTATTAAGAAAGGACATGTCATGATGTCCCTTCTAATTCTAGGGAAACATAAAGTCAAAAACCCTGATTTTTATTTGGAGCCTTTGATTGATGAGCTAGAGATACTTTGGAGAGGTATCGAGGTGCATGATGTGAGCAGGCCTCCCTCGTCACGAGACTTCAACTGCAAAGCAATCTTGATGTGGACAATGCATGACTTCCCAGGCTATGGCGAGTGTTCAGGTAAGCATTGCATTTTTAATTATGAATAGGCAAAGGATGTGGCACCCTAAACCCACCTTCCACTCTTAATTGCATCTATTGTTCAGGTCTCACTACATCGGGTTACCATGCATGTCCTGTTTGTGGTCCTTCGCTAGTTGCCTCATGGGCAGATGCATTGAATAAGGTCATCTATGAGAATCACCATCGATTTCTCCCACCTGATCATCCTAGATATGTTGGCCCTTGGAATGAATTCCTCCCACAATCACTCACCGTGGGAGATTGGATGAGAATTTGGAATGGTTCCATGACTCCTCCACCACTTGGCATGAGCGGGTAAGGGTTTGTAACTATTGGCTAGAAGTAAAGATTGGCTATAGTGGCTGAAAGTAAAGATTGCACGCTAACACTTTATTTTGTTTAGATACTCCATCTTTTATCGTTTACCATATTGGTCCCACCTCAAGATCAATCACTCTACCATTTGGGAGCATTTGAATGGGACACGAGATTCGGCAGGCATAAGGGAGGATCTACGTACCACAGGGAGGATGCGTGAGGCTTGGCCTCAAGAGAGACCAAATGGGCGTGTTTTTTTACCTCGTGCATCGTGGATGTTATCAAAGCTAGAGATGGTGACGGTGAAGTGCGCTATTACTACAATTCGTACCCCCACTGGATGCATGAGGTGTTTGAAGGGAGCCTTTACAAAGAGCAAGAAAAGAGGTGTAGAGCAATTATATGGCTTGAAATCTCATGATTGGCACAAGATGCTCCAAGTAAGTATTTTATATGGATAATATCTTTTTCCTTTTAAATTTGTGAGTGAATAGCTATAAGCAACTAATCAACCACCTCCTCGCGGGTTCAGTTCATACTACCTACTAGCATTTCACGTAGTGCATCGAAGGATGTGAAAGATTGTATTTACAAGATGGGCGAGCTTGTGAGGTATGTGAGCTCAAAGGAAATAGATCCCACCATGCTTGAGAATGCTCAAGTTATGTTAGTGGAGGCGGTTTGTTTAGTGGAGGAGACATTTCCACGTTCTATTCTCACAAGCCAACTACATCTCATAGTGCATTTGGTGGATGAGATTGCTATATGCGGTACTATACATGCACGATGGTTGTTCTTCCTTGAGTGCTTCATGAAGACCTTGAAGGGCTTCGTGAGACAAAATGCAAGACCCAAAGGTAGCATGGCCGAGGGTTGGTTGGTACAAGAGTCACTTGTATATATTTCTGAGTTTCTTGTTGATGTGGATAGCTCTCTCCCACGACTATGGAGAGATGATGAAGACCTAAGGATGACCTCTATTGTGCCTCAAGGGAAAGGACACAACAAAGTAATAGACACGGAGTTGCATAATAGTATCAACCTCTTTTGCGTGCTTAATAGTGATGTGATGAAAAGATGGGTGACAAGATACGAGGATGCAAAGGCAAGAAGACAAGAAGAAAGGGCCCTCTTTTGTACACACCACGGATCTCGTGTGCCATACCCTCAGCATCTAAGAGCACTTCCAAAGGATATTCATGTGGATTGGCTACTTGATGAAATGGAGAAAGCAGAGAAAGACGAGGGGATGCATATCACAATGGAAGAATGGGAGTATGCTAGGGGATGCATGAGCAAGGGTCGGTATATAGAATGTTATGCATAAGTTAGGAGCTTTCAATAATTTAGATTGCTTATTTAATTGATTTTTTCTTGGTGTAGTGCACTATGTTCAATGCTATATGGTGTGAGGGCAAGCATTTTCGAACACAACGGATTGATGATAAGAGAAACACACAAGATTGCGGCGTCATTGCTAGCTTTGAGGGAGCCAATGGAGCCATGGATGATTATTGTGGCATAATCCAAGATATTATTATGCTTGACTTTCGACGCTTCTTTGTGTATGTTTTGGATGTAAAGTGGTTTAAGGACGTGGTGGAAAGAGGCCCTAATGCAACAATCAAATGCCATGCAAGTGGCTTTGTAACTATTGACTCCACAAAGTTTTGGCAAAGTAGGAAGGACACACTAGTACTACCGCAACAATGTGAACAGGTACTGTGCACACATATAAAAATACTCGCTTTTAAATATTTGATGCAAGGAAAGTAACATGATTGTATTTGTGTTTGAATTAGGTTATCTATCAACCAATGGTGGATAATAATAGATGTTGGCATGTCATACCTATTATGCCACTTTCCAAAGTGATGTATAGTACATTTACTAATATGGAGCGTATGGAGGATGATCATGGCCATGGACGTGATGATGACCGTGATACAAGAGAGGAGGATGATCATGAGATAGGAGATACAGATATTGAGGCCATTACCCATGAGGACGAGCCTACCATTCGAGATGCTGATTTCGATGAGCACGAGTGGCGCAAGTAGTAGTGGGTTGAATGTATTTGTAGATCTAAACACTTGTTTGGATTTTGAAGTAGATAGTTTGGCAAGGGTTGATCTCATTGAGGATGAGATTGAACCGTAGCCCCATAATTGATATTGGCAAAACTATTTTACAGATTGTCTCATTCTCCTCATATCACCTAATTCTTGTATATGTGGGCTTGCAAAAAATTATGTGCTTTGGTAATCATGGGCAATGTTTGGAAAGCAATGATGTACACCAAAATCTCACTTTCTTTATTCTCTGGTTTGCATCTATTTACGCATCTAAATGCGCGTCTGATTCTCAGTGTAAACGCGCAAATAAACGCGCGAATACATGCGCAAATAGATGCGCTAATAAATAGGATGTTAGACGGGCTCGTATTTTCTCACGTTAGATGTGCACGTAGATGCATTAATTTACACGCAAATAGACGAGCTTTTAGACGCGCATTTAGACGCGCGCGTAATTCCTCTACTAAAGCAACGCCTATAGACATGCCTGCTATTTTGCGTGTCTACCAAGCATGTCTATAGTTGCTTTGTGTTGTTATGTATGTTGAGTCACACATTCAAACTATCGTGTCCATCAGATTTTCTTTGGATGGTCAAACATGCCACAAACTCCGTTTTTCACCAAGTGTCATGCACAACCATCAAAAAATAGCATTTGAGGTGTATTATTCAAATGCTCTCAAATCTGATGGGCACGATGCTTTGCACATGTATTAATCTAATATAATTAGAGACACATGAAAAATATGGTGTCCATCGGATATGCTTTGGATGGTCAAACATGCCACAAATCCAAATTTTCATCAAATGTTATGCATAATTGCCAACGAATAGTATTTGAGGTGTGTATTCAAATGCACTCATACCCGATAGGCATGATACTTTGCACACATGTCAATCCAACCTATGTTGAGGTGTGTGCACAGTATCGTGCCCATCAGATATGCTTTGCATGGTCAAAGCCGGCACAAATCCAATTTTGCATCAAGTATTATGCACAACTATAAAAAAATAGTATTTGAGGTGTGTTATTCAAGTGCACACATATTGGATGGACATGATACCTTGCAATCGTGTCAATTTCACCTTTTTTGAGTCCTGTGCCAAGTATCGTGCCCATTGGATATGCTTTGGATGGTCAAACTCACTACAAACTCTATTTTTCACTAAGTTTCATGCATAACCGCCGCCAAAAAACATGGTCTGAGGTGTGTTATTCGAGCGTGCACATACCTGATGGACATGATACTATGTGCATGCATCAATCCTACATATTTTGATGCATGTAAAAATTATCATGCCCATCGGATATGCTTTGGATGGTCAATGTTGCCACAAACCCCATTTTTCACCAAGTAATATGCACAACCGCCAAAAGAAACTATCTGAGATGTGTAATAAGAATGCACTCATACTTGATGGACATGATACTTTACACATGTGAATCCAACCTATGCGAAGGCGCATGTAAATTATCGTACCCATTGTATATGCTTTGGATGGTCAAACTCGCCACAAACACCGTTTTTCACTGTGTTATGAGAATCTAACGTGTGTCATTCGAATGTGCTCATACTTGACGGGCATGATACTTTACACACGTTTTTTATAAGCTGAAATTTGAAAATTCTAACCATATAGATGACTTATGCCAATCGATTTGAGTACTTGGAGGGCTAAATTTGGGTCTCATACGAGGAAGTTATGTTAATTTTGGGGCTAATTTATCAAATTTCAAGTTTGAAATATTAGCTAAACTAGAAGGGTTTCGAAAGGGGGGGGAGGGGGGGAAAGGAGAAAGGTGGGAGGAGAAGGGGGGGGAGGGTGGAAAGGGGGAAGGGGGGAGGGGAATGGGGGGAGCGGAAGGGGGAATGGGGAAAAGGGGGAAATGGAGGAAAGGGGGGAATAAGGGAATGGGGAACAGGGGGGAGGGGAATGGGAGAAAGGGGGAATGGGGGGAGGGGAAGGGGGGGAAGGGAGGAAAGGGGGAATGGAGGAAAGGGGGGAATGGGATTAAGGATTTAAGGTATAGGTTTTAGGGTTTAAGTTATAGGAAATAGTGTTTACGGTATAGGAATTTGGGTTTAGGCTATAGGGATCAGGGTTTAGAATTTAGGGCATGGGGTAGAGTTACAAATATTAGCCATGCTACAAATATTATCCTGTGAATTTGGTTTAAGTATAATTAATCTTCATTCACAGGTTTTTCATAAGTTGGAATTTGAAAATTCTAACCCTATAGATGACTTTAGATGGCTTATGCCAATCGATTTGAGTACTTGGAGGGCTAAATTTGGACCTCATATGATAAAGTTATGTTAATTTTTGGGCGAATTTATCAAATTTCAAGATTGAAAGATTAGCAGAAGCTCCTAAATTCATCTTTGGGAAAATATTCACCCTTAAAAATTTATCTTGGGGAGGGTAGGGAAGAAAGGAAATTAATGGAATGGAGGAGAGGAAAGAGGGAGGGGGAGGAAGGGGGAGGAGGAAAGGGGGATGGGGAGGAAAAGGGGAGGGGGGGGGAAAAGGGAAGAGAAGGGGGGGGGGGAAGGGGGGAAGGGGAGGGGGAAAGGGGGGAAGGGGAAAGGGGGGGGGAAAAAGGAGAGAGGGGGAGGAATGGGGGGAAGGGGGGGGGGGGAGGGGAGGGGGGGAAGGGGGGGGGAGAGGAGGGGGGGAAGGGGGGGGGAGGGGAAAGGGGGATTGGGCAATGGGCAATGGGGAATGCAATGGGGAATGGGGGAAGGGGGGAATGGGGAAAAGGGGGGAATGGGAAAGGGAAGTTTAAATTTTAAAATTTAGAGCGGGAAGTTTGAATTCCTTGAGAGGGGGGGGGGGGGGAGGGGAAAGGGGGATTGGGCAATGGGCAAATGGGGAATGGGAGAAGGGGGGAAGGGGGAAAAGGGGGGAATGGGAAAGGGAAGTTTAAATTTTAAATTTTAGAGCGGGAAGTTTGAATTCCTTAAGGGAAGTATATTGACTCTCACCTCTCCCTCTCCCTTTTCAATCACACCCTCCCTCTCATCGTGTTCCCCTTCCTTCCCTTCCTCTCTCCCTCTCCATCTCCCTCTTCCTTGCATTGCATTGTGCTCCCTCTCCCTCTCTCTTGTGTTGTGCACCCCTTCCCCTTCCCTTTCCCCTCTCCCTCTCCTTTCTCGTCCCTTCTCTCCCTCTCCTTTCTCCCCCCGTCTCTCCCTCCCTCTCTCTCTCTCTCTCTCTCTCTCTCTCTCTCTCTCTCCTCTCCTCTCCTCTCTCCCTCCCTTTCTTCCATAGTGTGCGGCAGTGACAGACACACAAACCGAAAGAGAGGTAGCGCGACGACGACGAGGGACAACCAAAAAAAAAAAAATCCCGCCATCGCCACACGCTGTCATAGTAGCACGATTCTCTCTTTCTGTCTCCTCTTCCCTTGCTCTTCCCTTACCTTCATTCCTTCCCCCTCTTCTTTCCTCTCTTTCCTTCTCCATTCTCTTCCCTTCCTCCTCATTACCCACCTATCTAATTAAATTTAATTTTTAAAAATTATTACTCCCTCCTCTACTCTTCCCTTCCTCTCTCCCTCTTCCTTCTACTCTTGCTCCGATCGTGGTCCCCTCCCTTCCTCCCTCTCCCTCGCAGTGTGCTCCTCTCCCTCTTCCTTCCCTGTCTCCTCTCTCTCTCTTCCCGTCCTCCTCCCTTCTCTCTCTCTCTCTCTTCCCTTTTCCTCTCCTTCCTCCCTCCCTTGTCCAAGAAATTGAGAGCGCGAAGGTGACGACAAGAATAAAATAAAACGAAACAAAATAAAATAAAACAAGCATTTAAATTAAAATTAAAATTAAAAAGAAAAAATAAATTTGTCTCTCTTTCACCCTCCATCAAGATACGTCATTTGAAGGTGTTTGCTTAAAAAATCTTTGTAACTACTGCAAGGTGTTTATTGGCACCATTATAAAGTTCTTTGAGATTATATACGAATTTTGCTTTTTGAAGAGGAATGGTGGGGTGTTTATTGGCACTGTTATTAACTCTTGGAGATATTAGTGTTTCGAAACTTTGAAAGGTGTTTATCAACACTGTTATTAAGTCTTGGAGATTTTAGAGGACTCTCATGGTAAATTAATCTAATGCATGGACCTTATATATATATATATATATATATATATACGTATGTATGTACATACATACATACATATGTACACACACACACACACACACACACACATATAGTTTATCCATGGATTTAAATGATTTTTATTTATTGATATTATTAATAGGTTAAGAAAAAGTTAAACTTTTAAATGAAGATTCTTTAAAATGAAAAATTATACTAGGATTTCTACAAAACTTTGAAAGGTGTTTATTGACACCATTATTAAGTCTTGGCAGTTTGAGTTCCAAAACTCTAAACTCTTCTTTCTCCTTCTATAGTCTGCCTCGCCTTGCATCTGGCGGTGACACGTGGCTTCATCATCCCTCCTCTCTTCCCGACCCTCCCTCCTTCTCCCCCGAACCTCTCCGAACCTCCCTCCTCTATTCCCGAACCTACACAATCCTGCCTAGTTGGGTTGGTATGCATCTCTCCCTCCTTAATATATAGTAAGAAGAGCAAGGAGGTACATTAATGCCAACATGACATTCGTGCTTTGACAATAATGTTATACTTTCCACGTTTCTCACAATTGACTCCACTACTGTGAGACGGCCCCAACTCAAAACATGCAGAGGAAGAGAACAAACCCATTTAAAACAAAGAATTAAAGAGATTCTACCCTTCAATGCAAAACCATGGAAAAGCAAGGAGAACAGCTGAAAGAACTCCAACCATGAAACCCCAATTAATAGCACATGCAAACAACCTCTCTCATCGAATAGCGAAATCACATGTGTATTTTCAGCTTTCCCAAAATGAGGTCATTGCTTAGGCCAGAAAACCTCGTTTTTCTCGGGGTGATAGGTCATGGGCAGAGAATGGCACCGAAAGATAAGGCTGGCCACCGAGCTGGTTGCCACTGACTGCCAGCCCAACCTACTCCAATGCCTCTTGTACACGCGTAAAGTATTATCGGAAACGAGGCTGGACACCGACACCGCGGGCGTAACTCCCAGGCAACAGGCGCAGGTAGAACTCCCAGGGGCTACCGAAGCAGGTGCATTTAGGGGAGCTGCCAGGGGCTACCGGTGCAGGTGCCTGACTGGTCAGTCACGATTCGTGTATAAAAAGACAACGGTTGCGAGCTTCAGTCTGCAAGAGTAATTTTGCTTGTAGCTGTTGAGTGAGACGTAATGGGTAACAAGCTTTTAGCGGTGCTACTTGCTGCGGTTCTGGTGGCGGTGGCTTTCACCCCCAAAGTTGAAGCTGTACATGAAGGTCAGCGCGAAATTTACCGCCATGACCACCCTAAACGTGGTGGGCATGAAGGACATCACGGAGGCAAACTCTTCGAGGAAGAACTCTTCCACCATGACCACCACCGCGAACATCATGACCAGCACCGCGAACATCATGACCATCATCACCACCACGACAAGGGCGGTCCTCACTAAGGTTTGGTTGTTGAATTCTCGCTGTTTGATGTTGTATTCCTTGCTCCGCATACCCAGCTCAAAACCATAAACCAAGCTACACGTTAGAATATTTTGATTCAGGACGCCGTTTCTCAGCTTTCAGTTGATTTTTGTTTCTGATAGTAGGTTGCAGGCGTTGTGAGGATCGTAACGCAGGCCGGCCTTTCTGACCGGCCGTCACTGCAGCGTACTAGATGATGTGTGAATATCCATGCAGGGAAGCAGTGCGTGTGGGTTGCTCTAGACCATAAAATCTAGTCCATAAAAGTGGTCTGCTCTAGTCCATAAAAGAGCCTTGCTATAGTTCATAATATCTAGTTTATAAAGGGTTTGTAAGCCTGCGAAGATGTTCATGTTGTAGATTTTCAGAATGGAATCGTGTTCCCTGCATTTGCCCATGTTGTCGTTGTAACTTCTGTTTAATATCTTCGTGTTGCTGTCCGGAGTCGGTCGATTGTATGTAGTTTTCGATCGACGAAACCATTTGCTGTTCGCGCAGCGACGTTTGTGTGCCACCGCATCGTTCAAATGTGGACATTTAGAATTTTGACGAGCATGTTGACGTTAAATTTTGAACGGATGTTAATCGTACCATAATTTTATTTTAATAATACAATGACCGATAAATGTTGTTTGAGTTTGTTTGAGACGAGAAATTTTGCTCTAATTCTACAAATTGAAAAAAATGAAAGATCAGTATTCAACTTGAAGAAAGTGAAAGTTTAGTACAAATTATGACCATTGTGTTCTAATAGTTTGCTGTTTTACGTCTGGACGTAGACAAAATGAATTTGCAAACAAGAATGGATGGACGTAGTACTTTTGTCCTCAAATTGTTAACGATTGTTTAATTCACCAACAAAATGAAACAATACATAAATTGGAGATGGAAAAGTGAGGATGTGATGAAGCATCATTGCATATTAATATTTTCAATATACACATCCACACATTCTAGAAAGAGAATTAATCTCCCATAATAATTGTGCACTTTTTCAAAATCCACTTGTTAATCATAGAGCATGATTGTAAATGATTGAAAGATTATAGAAGTTAATAGAAACTATCAACAAAAATATGAAATTATAATTGTATGCAAGGTAGTGTTAATGGGATTGAAAGATTATAGAAGTTAATAGAAACCGTCAACAAAAATATGAAATTATAATTGTATGCAAGGTAGTGTTAATGGTGGTAGTTCTAGGTGAGTGAACACCGTATTAGATATTGTAAGAAAATTCCATGTCTTAAAATGATAGGCTTGGGAGAAAGTATAGCCTTTTTCCATGAAAAATAAAGAGAAATAGGAAAATAAACTATATTTTCTTTACAAAAGGCTTTCAACTATGGACAGAAAAGTAAAATTATTTCAAAGCATTCAAAATCT
Source organism: Dipteris shenzhenensis (assembly GCF_047967505.1). Classification (NCBI taxonomy): domain Eukaryota; kingdom Viridiplantae; phylum Streptophyta; class Polypodiopsida; order Gleicheniales; family Dipteridaceae; genus Dipteris; species Dipteris shenzhenensis. Next base: position 48,581,345 of record NC_141611.1, on the reverse strand, counting down.
TCTCTCCTTAGAGAACGTTGTTGGTGTAAAAGTAAATGATTCCATAGCTTTATTGATGCTGTTGTAGGACATGTAGTCACATGAGCAGCTAATACTTCAATTTTGCTTTCTAGTAACTTAAAAGACCTTTTCATGAAAGGTACGAAATTACGATTGTACTCTTTTAAAGAGTCTCGCCTTGTAAAAGCTATCGATAAAGGAATCTCAAAGTTTGTTTTGCAATTAGAAACATGTTTAGGAGTTCAAAATATCTTAGCAAAATGGAAAGGAAAGATTTTGAAGAAAGTTGCTTTGAAACTAGAAGAGGTCTCTTCGGTTAATTGCTCAAAGCAAAGTAACCATCTTTCTAAAGAAGATGAAACTCTTCTTTGAAATTTTCATAGGAATTTTGTCATTTCTTATATGGACAAATGTTCCAATAACTTTGTTTTTATTTGCTAAAGGCATTACTTAGAATGTCTTTTGAGAGAAGTGAACTTGTATGCCAAAACTTATGCCCCTGCCTTAATTTTTCAAAAGGATTTCATCTCTGACACACGAGAGCTTTTGCAAGTCTTTTGGGTTTGTTTGCAATCCAAGTCCTTTTTTTGTGTTACTTGGAAGTTCTACAGCTCCAAAAATATTGCAGCCGCTTGTGAGACTACTTTGACGGATGTTTCTAAATGGCTGAGCTACTGCTTCAAAGCAATGTTGCCTAGTGTCCATGAACTTTGGAGCGACTTATTAAAGGAGGTAAATGTCCCCTTGCACTCAAGCTAGATTTTAACTGACTCTTTAGGAGTGATTCATGTTAATAAATTTTTTAATTCCTCTCAAATCATTTAGGAAAAAGAGTCTCCTATTCTCGCTCAAACGGATAATTTTACACGCTTTACACAAAGATTGAGCTGAAAGATGTGAAGTTTAGAATAAAAAAGCTAGTGGTTGAAGATTTCAAGCTGAGATTTGACAAAGATAGATGTAAAGTGCGGGAAAATAGCCTTATGCTTTGACTTTTGTGGCTAAAAAATAAGAATCATGACATCGGTTCTAAAAAGAAAAGATACACAAAGATAGTAAGTGTTGAATATGTTTGCTCTTGGATAGATTTTCTTTTAGATAATGTTTACATCACAATAGATGATTCTTTGTTTCAACAACTTATAGGAATTCCCATGGGCAGTAATTGTGCCGTCTTTTTTGCAAACTTTTATCTTTCCACTTATGAATTTGAGTTTATGCAACGTCGTATTTCTATCAATACCTACCCTATCATTTTACATAAGCTTAGCCAAGTTAGGCGTTTTATAGATGATTTATTTATACCAGATGTTCCTAACTTTCAAGACTTTATGTATAAAGACCCTTGTGCTTTTGGAGAAGGAATCTATCCTTGTGACTCTTGTGAACTGAACTGCACTTCAAGGGTGGATTCTTGTGTTTTCTTAGATCTTAGACTTTCTCAATCTACCATAGGATTAGAGGTCGATATTTACAATAAACGTGAACAACCTGAATATAGTGGTTTACACATTATAAAAATGCCTCACATTGACTCAAAACATTTTTGATTTGGCAAAATATGGAGTCATTTCTTTCCTATTCCATAGATTTTTCTGCCTTTGTATAGCTAAGGAGTCTTTTATCACTCAATGTAGTAATTTGATCACTTTACTATTACACAAGAGGTATAATTCAAGGAAAATAATGAAAAAAACGTACGCACAATCTTAGATATGAAGTCTTTTATCTATGGTGTATCGACCTTAGGTATGTTTAGAATGATTGAACATAAGTTGAAAACAAAAAGCGAGGAGCTGAATAGCCCGTTTTTCTTTTAGTTTCAAAAGAGAGTTTGATTGAGTATGCTTGTGCTTTCTAAGTTAGGAATGTAATTTTGCCTCTTTGTAGGAAGCGATACATAAGGGTAAAAGCTCCTTTTAGCTTTTTATATTGTAAATAAGAGAGAGAGAGAGAGAGAGAGAGAGAGAGAGAGCATTAATTCTAGTTTTTTGGAAGATTTTGTTTTTTGTTTCTTGACTTACTTGTTTATTTTTTCTTAGTCACCTTCTTCCTTTCTTGTTTTCTTTCTCTTTTCGTTGTTAAGTAAGCACTGGGTTTGCCTAAGAGACTCTGCGGGTCTTTAGAAACCCAATATAACTGCTTATGCTTGGGCACTAATGATGAGTGTCGCTTTGCTTGCTAAGTATAGTCTTTCTTTTATTATTCATAAAAGTTTTTGTTTACCTCTTTTTTCTTCTCTTTCATTTTCCCTTTTATTTTATGTGTAGATTTTTGGTTTTAGAACAACAAAAACTCTAAATTTGTATGATTGGACTTATTCTAGTCTTACAAAGGTATACATTTTCATTCACAAAAGTATGAAATATCAACTACATTCTCACTATATACATAGAATCTTCATTTTATAAACTACATTCTAAATATCACAAAAGTATTAATTTCCGAATTCAATCAAGTGAAAATCTTCTTGAAGTGACCCTTAATAAGCATCTTAATAGATTTTACATTATCAAACTTGTCCTTTGTTGTGAGCATAATCATCTCAAAATCTCCAAAGCTACATAAAATATATTCGCGTACTTATTTATGTGATCTCATGATCCTTAGTGGTGTTCATAAAGAACCCTTTAAAACTCAAAAGTATAATTAATTACCATGAACTTGTAATCACATAATACCAAATTCTAAACTTCACTGCCTAAGGTAGAATATGTGAGAAATCTACAACAGGACTGCAAGATTTGTAATTGATGTAAAGTCATGTGGATTTGACATGCAAAGAAAATAAATAAGTTTTTCTTGAAAATTTAACAATTCGTTGATGCACAAATGGAAACTATGAAATCAGCCATCCTTGGAGAAAAAAATTCAGTTTATAGTTCTCTAGGGGAGAACAAAACTTTACATTTTATTCAATCAAACATCATACACAACAATTAAGCACCAAACTCCACAACTATTTAAATTATTAATGAGTATATTTAATCAAACTCATAGTATGCAAATAGCTCCAACATTTGCATACACAACAATAAGAAGCAAGTAAGGCATCAACTTTCTATTACAATGTTATCTTCCTTGTCTACTACATTACATTTGATGGAGGACTGAAGCTAGCCTTGTATGGAGAGCCATCGATGAGTATTGTCCTTCTGGCATTACCTTTGAGATTTTGCTAAGGGTTTGAGCTTTTCTAACATCTCAAGGACTTTATGATCCATTGATGTTGACCAAATACCTACATAGAAACTTTCTAGAAAGATCCTTAATGGACCTAGTTTTAATAACCATATAAATATTGTGGCCATACATAAGGGTTTGAGATTTTGGCTAAGGGTTTAAGCTTTTCTAACATCTCAAGGACATTATGATCCATTGATGTTGACCAAATACCTACATAGAAACTTTCTAGAAAGATCCTTGATGGACCTAGTTTTAATAACCATATAAATATTGTGGCCATACATAATAGAGGGGTGTATTTATGACTTGAACAAGAACCAAGCCAATAGCAAGCTATTGAAGTCCAATATCGTAGCGAGCCTTCGCTTATCCAAAGATGTTGGATTTGGATGTAGATCCAGATTGACCTCAATGTTTCTAGTGGTTGACTCCTTCGAACAGCTTGGTTCCATGTTTTCAAGTATGTTTGTAGCAATAATAAGATTATTTGTTCTTGTTTCCTCCCAACCCTTATGTGCATCCAATGAAATTTCAAGTGTCATGCTTTTTCTAAAAATGTAAAATTAATGCTTGTAGGTGTCCGAATTGTGGTATGTTTCTTCCACAGTTGTTGTCTCCATCTCCTTCATACGTCATTGGTTCTTATGACGTGGAATACCAAAAATTTTTTGTCAAATGCACTTTCTTGAAAAAAAATCCCACCATGTATGCCATCCTCCATATGAGGTTAATAAGGAGAACTATATGATGTTATCTAAGTAATGTCTAGTGCCATTCATAGGGATTATTGGAAAAGAACTAATGATATTGTATGTAACCCCACATGAGGTTATCTAAGTAAGGTCTAACGCCATTCATAGGGATTGTTGGAAAAGAACTAATGATATTGTACGTAACCCCATTGGGGATTGGTATGACTAGTGGCATTTTCCATGAGAGGATGATACTAATGTATTAAGCACATTTTCCAATATGTAGTGGCATTCTCCCTATGTGCCATCGGGTTGTGTAGAATAGCACCAGTGGCATTCTCCCTATGATGTTAATGAGAATGGCACTAGTGCCATTCTCCCTATCAGGTTAAGGATATTTGTATGAAGCACTCTTGGGGGTTGGAGGGGGGGTTTTGCTCATATATATGTGTAGGTGTAGCATGTGGGTCCAACAAGAGTTTTTTAAATCCCATTTTAACACATTTTTCACATACATAAGGGTATCATTAATGGGGTAATTCACGGATTGAATATAACAAGGGTTTGTTTCATTCATAATAAATTGACACATAAGGGGTTTTACAAATAGGCCTCATGATACAAATAGGCTAGCTATAAGTCACATTTCCAATCTACAATGGATGTAATACATGGGAGATTTTCAAGTTCATGTGGTGGTACAAGAGGCAAGGGACCAATGACCTCACCATCTACATGTGGATTAGGTACCTACAATTGTTACAATCCAATAGTTTCTTGGACTCTCTTCTCAATGCTGGCCCAAATCTAGATTAGTGGATTGTTTGATGCCAAATCTAAACAGTGGACTTGATATCTCTAGCTTGTTGATTTATCATTACCAATACAACCACTCCTCTTAGGGACACCAATGCATGCCTTGACATAGCTCCTTTGGTTAAGCGGTCAACAATATATTGATTTTCCCTGCAAAAAAACATGATGCAATCTTTGATGATATTGCCTTTGCATTTTTCTTTTGCATCCCCCATCTCTTGACCCTCAAGATTAATAAAGTTCCAAGCATCTCAAAGTATAGTATAAGAGTTGAATAATTCCAACACGTTCTCATATCCTACAAAGCCATGCTCTATGCTCATAAATGTTAGGATGGAGAAGGTGATCTCCATAGGGAAAATCTCATCTGGATGGATGACCCCCACAAACATTTGAATCCAAAATGAATCCTCAATTGACCATATCCCACACATTCAATAAGGATGCAAATATAAATTGTGATGGAGATACTGTGGTCTACATGACACCCCTCTAATCGATGTCCAACTGCATCCTTATCCTATAAAGCCACCCTCTATGCTCATGAATGTTAGGATGTAAAAGGTATTCATAGGGAAATATCATCTGGATGGATGACACACACAAACATTTGATTCCAAAATGAGCCCTCATTCAAGAAGGATAAAAAATATCAACTATGATGGAGATAGTGTGGTCTACATCACATCCTTGTCAAATTGCCAAATGCATCCTTATTACATTGCACCTCTTTGGAAAAAATTTGTGTAGTGTCTAGTGCACACCTAAGCTAATTGGAAGTGGATCCCTGAAATGATGTGTTAAGAATCTATCACCCTCAGGCTTCCATCTCCATATTTACCAAAGAGACCGTGAAAATAAGACTTTGAGCTATAGGTGCCTTCTTCTATAACTATTATCCATTAATGTACTAGACTGCACATCGTGGGAAGTTTGGTGTTGCCTTGCCAACGTGTAGCTTGTCTTTGAGTGATGTCTCATAGTTCATCCATGCAAGCATTGATAGACTTGCATGCCAATGTTGAAATAGCTTGCAAGGTCATCCCATCATTGATATGTTTTTGATGGGTGTCAAAAGTTAAACACTTTGATCGACCTTTCATAGATGTCAGATGCCTCATAAGCTACCATATGGGTGTCCTTGGTGGTGAAGATGGATCGCATAGATACAAATTATTTATTAAAAAAGTCATATTAGATTAATCAAGACATGTAATAGCCAATTTCAACTCCATTCTCCCTAGACTAATAAGAGCTTTTGGAGATGCCATTCTCCACAACCTCATATGAGGCCATGGAGAATGGCACCAGTGCCATTTTCCCTATGAGGTTATGGAGAATGGAGCTAGTGCCATTTTCCATACAAAGTGAGAAATAATACTCTAAATAGAACATGGAAAACATAAGTGAAAACTTTATCATAACAAAAGAAGGTAGAAGTTATTCCTCACATCCAAGTTTTGGTGATCTTTACGTCCTTTTACAAGGCCATGAATTGGTTTCTTTGGTCTTCCAAACGCAACCCATTGTGCCTTTAGATGTTGCAAAATGTCAATATATGGATGATTCTTTAAAATAGTTTGGGCCTCCATGTTAGCCATTGGTGATATTTTGCAAGTTGCATCTTTAAGGGCATTGCCCACAATGCGTGCCTTCCTCCTTGTGTAAAACACTCTTTTTGCAAATGTGTCTCACAGTGCTAAACCAATGCTAAGATTTGTCACATATATATTAATTCTTTCAAACAAGAATCCAACTCCCATAAATTATTGGCTGATACCTCTCCCCTCTGCATTTGAGTATTTGTGCCTTCATGGAATGGCATGAGATAGGAACATGTAGTTTTTATAACATCATGGAAAAGATATTCACCAAGCCATTTCTAGAACTAGTAGTTAGGGTTATGTACACAATGAATTGGTGTTCTATAGCAAGGAATGATGACCTCATACTCAATTATGAATGGAAAGTATCTACATACTCTAGCATGATATGAATTTGTTCCTCAATGGATGTTGGGATAATATTAGTGTCCTTCTTTTGTAAATTTATTTGAATTGATTTAAATTCGAGACTGTGAGATGGTTCCTTGAATATTACATCATTAGGGGAGGATTGGAGGAAAAAGGGCCCTTTAAGAATGTTGATTAAGGAGATAATCCATTTTGATTAAGTTGGTAAGCAAAGTTTGACTAGTGCACTTTTTTAGAATATTTTATTGCACTAAAATCCAAGATCTCACCAACTAGGACTCCCTCCAAAATTTAAGTTAGAATCTCTTCTCTCTCTTCTACCTCTCCTCCCTCATCTCTCCATTTCACCACCCTCTCTCTTCCTCCTCCCCACCAACCACCACCTCCTCCTCCTCCTCCTCCTCCTACCCTTCCCTCTACCTCCTCCCTCCCGGCCACTTCGTACCCTCCACTCCACCTCACTCACCCTCCTACTCCTACCTACCCCCAGCTCCTCCTACCCTCCCCACCTCCACATCCTCCTCCTACCCTCCCTTACACCCCTACCTCATCCTCCCTTTCCTAGCCCCTCCTACCCATCTTCCCCTCCTCCACTACCTCTCCCATCATCCTCATTTCCCCCTTCGTACCAGCATTCTGCTCCCTTTATCCCATCCACTACCAAAATTTGCATCATGTCCCCTCCTCCATTTTAAGCCCCAAGCTTCCAAAGTTTCAAATTCTCTCATCCATTCCTTCTTTCTTTCCATTCTTAGGTGTAGATAGAATATGTGTGCTCTAAGTTTTTCACTTCATATGCTTCTCTTGATTATGTGTGTGTGGAATAAGGTAATGTGTGTGATTCACTTGACTCTATGTGTTTGTGGGGTAAGGTGAAGCTTATGAAGGTTAGCTAGTGCTAGGTGGTGACTCGATTGGAGCATTTTAAGGGGTGGTTTGGAGGAAAATACTTTGTAAGGATAGGAAAAGGCTATGCAATGGACTCTTGTGTTGGTTTCTCAATATTTAGTAGGCTCTATTTTTTAAATCTGAAAATAGTCAAGTGCACATTTTGTTAACTTCTACACAACTAACATGTGTTTTCAAGTCTATGCAATTGGTGACACGGTGTCTTTGTTGAATCTCAATATGTTCTCTCCTTTGATTGAATTGGTGACTCTATAAGAAAACAATACAACATCTGTGCTTAACAGATAATATGATCTCGTACGCAAGAGAGAAAAGCAGATAGTATGGAGAATAAAAAATTTGAATACTGTAGAACTGATACAATAGATGGCACTGCCTCCCAACCGTGCGCTCCTGTGAAAGAAGCTTCGATGGTGAGCTAGAAACAGTAGAAGATAGAGGCTGGATGCTAAGGAATCAGGGTTGCTGTAGCTAGTGATGAAATGGGCTTCACGGGCTTGCTCTTATATAGCCACCAGTCATAGTCAGTTAGACCCAATTGGGTGACCAACCCAGTCCACCCAAAACGATCGACTGGGAGTCGGTCTCGAAATAGGCCACCGACCACACGATAGAACCGGTGCGCAAATTAGAGCAACTTACCTACGGTTTTCGTTCAGCCCAAAGCCATCCGGGATCATCTGGGGCTCCAAATGGGCCCCGTAACCTGAGAGTGGGCTACCCAGGGAAATGCTCCATCTACCCTTAGTGCGGTCAGTCATGGGATGCCTCACCGCACTTGCATGTAGCCTAGTTGGTGGTGTGCCAACTCTATGTGAAGCCGTCCAGCCATCAGGCCACACATGGCCCCCATCTGGTGTCCAAACTAGGACCTACCGGATAACTAAGCTACTCAAATGACTTCTCCTCATATGGGGGGCTTACAAGTAGAGTTAGCTAGAGTGGAGCATTGATATCTAACACCCCCCCTCAATGTCCACCCGCAAGTGAACTTACTTTTTCAGGCCAATGCCAAGTCGATGAAGATGCCTCTCCAGCAAGTCTCTTCCAAGAGCCTTCGTGAAGATGTCCACATCATTCTCTGTAGTCGGACAGTACACCAAGTCAACCTCTCCATCCATGATGAGCTCGTGTACAAAGTGATATTAAATCTCAATGTGTTTTGTGTGAGCGTGGAACACAGGGTTCTTTGCAATCGCCATGCAACTTTGATTGTCACATGATAACTATGTAGGCTTGTTCTGCAATGCACCCATGTCCCCTAAAATCCTCCTCAACCACACTGCCTCACAAGAAGCAAAGCATGCTGATTTGTACTCAGCCTCGGTAGAAGAAAGAGCAACTGTGGGTTGCTTCTTGTTGACCCATGACATAGCTCCAGATCCAAGTGAGAAACAGTAACCTGTCACTGATCTCCTGCTGTCCATGTCTCCTGCCCAATCCGAGTCACAGAATCCGGTCAAGATGTTGCCCTTGGTATAGGTGATGCCATAATCAAGTGTGCCTTTGATGTATTTCAGCACCCGCACACAAGATCCAGTTGCATGGAGTGGTACCAAAATGTATGACAAAGTTTCATGCATGATCTGCCTCCCTGGCCATAACGCCTACTCTTTCCTCCTTGTGTATTTTACTCATACATAAATACCAATTAATTGAAAGGAAAGGAACATGCAAGTTCCAACATCATTGAAAGAATGGAATCCTTAGTTGTAATCAAGCAAGAACACCAATTAATGTGAAAAAAAAGCAACACAAAAATTACAACATCAAGGAAAGAATGGAATCCTTAGTTATGATCAAGCAATTACACCGGGACCCAATTCTAAAATATCTCAAAAAACCAATGTAAAAAAAGAAAACATGAGGTTCTAGGTAAAGAAAACATGAGGTTCACCTAGACCCATCACCATTATACCATCCTACATTCCAATCCCATAACCTAAACTTCCATTTTGACAATCCCAAGTAGGTTCAATGTCAAAAAAACAAGTTATAACATCAAAGAAATAATGCAATACATAGGATAAAAATTGTGAGAATACTGGCAATATATCCGGACAACCTGTTGGCAACAATGATCGACCCTCACCATCTTTCTTCCATAGCTCAATTCCCCCTTCAATGGGCATCCAATTCGGTGATTTTGGATGCACCTTGTACTGCATCATTGGGCTGTCACCTTGCATGTAAAATCGAAATTGTAATGGCTTTGCATGTCCAACTAGCATTTCTTGCCCATCACATAGGTAGCCATCCACATAATCCTTGAAGTTAGGAACCTGTGTAACAACAAATGATGCCGGTGAAGATGATGTACATTTTTTGAATGTATCCATCAGATGCGGGAAAGTGAATGTTTGTCCCACCCGCAAGCTCTCAGAAAACCTATTGAACATTGCATCAATGTCCTCATGTGTGTGCTCTACCATCAAGAAGCCCAATTGAACTGTCTTGAAAATGCCCCTTGCTACAAGAAGAGAAAGGTATGCAAACAAGTATCTATTTTTGTTCTCAGACCCACAATTATCTAGTTGGAGTAGCAAGTTCTTTGGCAACTTTTGGAATGGTGGCTCAATAGCAACACTCCCCTCTAAAGAGGGTGGGTTTTCTCTTGTATTTGACGGAAAAAAATTCATACATGTGTCTGTAGCCCTTGCAATGGAAGTTGTCATGGCCTCTGTGATAGACTTCGGGTCACTTTTCGATACAGTTTCTAGATTTGCATTTGTGATCGTGACATCTACATTTTCAGACAAGCTAGCTCCACTTGTGGAAACATGTGCACCTTTAGAAGTGTAATGGGAGTCCAAAGCATTTCTTGAACATAGAGCATTCAAAAGGCGAGCATTGCTTCTAGGAATCCCATTGGTAGCAAGGTCTCCAAGGTCATGCATATCCATCCTCTCGAGGTTGCGCAAACAAATTGAGAGCTATCCAATCATCCGGTTGGAATCACATGGCCACAAACCATTGAGGGTGAAGTGTCCATAATGACCGTTTCCATGCCCATGGGTAATCATTCCAATGAGTGAAACCTGTGATTGCCATGCAGAATCGGTGTCCTTGGACGTCACCCGAAGTCTTGGAATTGCCGTCTTTTTTTGGTCCATATTATCATGGATTATGCATACATACTTTTTTGGATCCATCTCGGAGTACCTACGCCATGCATAGTATAAGTTCCTACAACTTTGTTGCTGTATCATATACATTTTTCTCTCTTCCATCAGCGAATTGCACTCATCTTGACTATTTGTGGCTACCAATTAAGCCTTGATCCAGCTGCACAAGCTATATTTAGAGAATTCACTCGTCTTAGCAAGGGCTACATTTTTTAAGTCTGATTTCCAAATCCTGCCAAATGTGGATGTGGATAGGCTCTGATAACCACGTTGATTAAGTGAAGTGTTGACCTCATGTAGGACGTCTATCTTCTTACACTTCCGGTATCACTTGCTGTGTCTCTCTAGAACCATCCTGCATGGTTCTACTCTTGTGAGGCATATGCTCTATGCTATTATCCACAAAGTGTTGAATGAGAGCCCTTCCCATACCTATGTGCTCCTTGCTCCTCCTCATAATCCCTGAATTGCCATGCATATATCGTTGCACACCACTCTCAAATTGCTCCCTGTATCAATAAAATGATGTCCTTGGAATTCCATGCATCTCATACCATGCTCTACAACAGACATCCTGACCATTTATCCTGAAGTTGTAGCATATCCTCCCTGTGTAATCATGATGCCAAGCCGTTGACAACACATCGTATATAAAGTTTGTACGAGACTCCAAGGAGCTGCCCCAAAAGTTCTTCTTTAGATTCATTAAGAGATCTTGCTCTGCATGTTGGCAACACCTACTCCCACAACAATTGATGGAAGAAACGTGCTGCACCGAATCTAGTGACATTTTGTACATTGGTGTTGGAGGCTCTCTTTGTTTAGGCACCCTGTTAATGAAAGTGTACCTTCTTTTATTTGATGTTGGATCATCCCTTTTCAACATTTGATCATTGACCAACTCATCTATACCAGCAACGTGGTCCATGGGCACATATTGTTGCAATGGGCTTCCTTCAAGTAAGGTAATCTGCTTGATGGGCTACTTTATTAGGCTGAGAGAGCCGACATCTTGCATAGAAGACCCTAAGTCACTTCCTCTAATTCGTTCTTTCTTTTCAATACCCACACCAATGCAATCGTTACCCAATAGGTCAAAGTTTATAGGGTCTCCCGGGAAAACATATAAGATCACACCTTCCCCCACGGTCTTTGTTTTTCTCTCATCCCATTTTCTCTTTCCAAGATTCACGAATGAAATTGTCAATTTCCAATGAAGAAACTGGCATTGCCTCAACATAAGCTCGCTCAGGCTGACTTGGTGCAGCTTCTTCAATTACTGCATCATCTAAAGAATCACCAACATGTTTTAGAGAGCCCTTAGGCCACTTAACAATGCTCCAAATTGCCTCACCAACAAGCACTGCATCCATAGTGGGAAATGGCAAGAGCATTTCACTATTGATAGACTTCTCCACTATCACCGATACATTTTCTATCCCAGTCTTCAGTACACCACTACAGTAGGCCTCTAGATCTATTGCACACGAGTTGTACACACCCCACCAATTCCAACCACTTCATTCCCCACCATCATCATGACCTTGTCCTTGCTTCTGATAGCCATCCCCTGTCATTATGATTACGGAGAATTAATTATGAAAAAATTACAACCAAAGAATTTCATAAGACCATCAAATATGTCCTTTTAGAGGGGAAGAATGGCATTGGTGTAAATCTCTAGAATGCATGAATGAGTCTATACAAAATTTTCATGAAAGCATGAATTATTTCCCTAAAAATTTTAGCAATTTGATAAAACTTTTTCTAAAGCATGAATTATTTTCACCATTGTCATGACCTGATTCATGCATCTGATAGTAGCCATCCCCTCTCATTACGATGATAGGAAATTGATTATGAACAAACTACAACCAAAGAATTTCATAAGACCAACAAAGTTGTCCTTGTAGTGGGGGAAGAATGGCACCAGTGCCATTCTCCATGTGGGATTGTGGAGAATGGCATTGGTGCCATTCTCCATGTGAATTTGGCTTTCCTATGGAGAATTGCATATCCCAACTTTGAAAAGGGGAATGGCACCAGTGCTATTCTCCCCATGCATTGACTTGAGAAAAACATTTGTCTTCATAAGAGGAGAACAAACTAGTGCCATTCTTCCTTTGGAAGACAAAATTTTGACTTGGGTCTTTGCCTTGGCCAATGGTGCCATGCTCCCTTTGCAAAGCCAAAATTTTATATTAGGACATTGCAATGGGAGAATGGCATTGGTGCCATTCTCCCTTTATGAAGGCAAACTTTGAATCAAGACATTGCATTGGGAGACTAGCACTCATGCCATTTTCCCTTTGCAAAGCCAAGATTATGAATCGTGACATTGCAATGGGAGAATGGCACTAGTGCCATACTGTCTTTGTGAAGTAGAAATTTTGAATCACGACATTGCATGGGGAGAATGGCATAGCCAAAGTTTTGAATCAGGACATTGCAACGAGAGAATGGCAATGGTGCCATTCCCCCTTTGCAATGGGAGAATGGCACTAGTGCCATTCCCCCTTTGCAAAGACAAAGTTTTGAATTGGGACATTGCAATGGGAGAATGGAAGTGGAGCAAATTTAAAAATTTTTAGCTTTGCAAAATGGGGAGATTGGAGGATGGCAATAGTGCCATTCTCTCATTGCAATGCCAAAACTTGAGACCATAGACTTTGTGTGTGTGTGTGTGTGTGTGAACGTGGTATTCATTTGAAACCATACACTATTTTACTTCCATTTATTCATATATGTGGTAAATTTGATCGATATTACTTTATGAAACCTAGCTCGTTATGTGAGTTTATTCACGTTAGTTTGGTTATGCTAGGTTGGTTAAGTTACAAATTTTTATGTTAGAGAATGTTTTTCTTGATTAAGGTCCAAGTAATGTAAAATTTTAAGGTGTAGATTGAATTAGTTGACGAGCATGTGATTTTTCTCCATGTTTAAAAAAAATTGTAATCATACTCATCATTAGATCGCAAGCTATGGATTTTTTAAAAGGAAGATGAGAATAGGTTAAATAAAAGACGTGAGGACAATGTAAAAAAGGAAGAAAATGAGTGTGGACAATGTAAAATAGAAATAAAAGAAATGCATATGTTAGATATGTTAAATGAAAGAAATAAAATAAATGCATAGGGAAAATATGTTAAATAAAAGAAATGCATAGTTTAGATATGTCAAATAAAAGAAATTCATAGGTTAAGTATGTTAAACAAAATATATGCATAGGCTAATTAAAAGAAATATGTTAAATAAAAGAAATGCATAGGTTAAGTATGTTAAACAAGATATATGCATAGGCTAAATAAAAGAAATATGTTAAATAAAAGACAAGCATAAGCTAAATACTTGATCGATATTACTTCACTTGTGTGAGTTCTTTCATGTTAGCTTAGTTATGCTTTGGAAGCTTCCGAAGTAAAGGTCCAATAAAAGTAAATTTTTAAGTTGCAGACTGAATTAGTTGACAAGCATCCGATTTTTCTCTACATTTAACAAAAAATATTGGCTTTGGAAGCATTAGATCGCAAGCATAGGTTAAAATAAAAGGAGTGCGTAGGTGGAAGAAAAGGAGCGGGATAGATTAAACAGGTGGAAGAAAAATAGCGGCATAGATTAAATAGCTAGAAGAAAAGCGTCAGGGGGACCTTTTGTGACCCCAAAATGTCCCTTGATGCTTTTAATTATACTTTTAAAATTGCATTAAAAAATGATTCAGATATTATAAAACATTAGTAGCATTAGAAATAGATCCAAAAGACAAACTTGGTGTAGATGAACTACCACTACCCACGGTCTAGACATCTAGACGCACAATATGCTAAGATAATGTATAAAAAAGGAGCGGATGAAGGGAAGAAAAGGAGCTTCATAGATTAAATAGCTTCACACACCAAACACTATTTGTGTGTGGGATGGAGATGGCATAGAACTACTCCAAAAGATTTTCTACAAGAATATACCAAACTCTTGCTTTCTGTGTGGGTTGGGTAGACACTTTATTAAGGAATGTCCCTCCTAGAATAGTCATATAAAGGAAAAAGAAGAGGAATAGTCATATAAAGGAAAAAGAAGAGGAAAAAGAATAGTCAAGACAAATTTTCATTCCTAAGTGTATACATTCAAGGAACATTAAACGACCTAAAACCACAAAATTTTAAAAGATGGTTGTGTGCTAGAGCACTGTGATGCCAAAAATTGATATTTTTAACTTGGCATTGATATTGTTTTTCTCTATGTTTGATAAGAGTTTGAGTATCAAGTGATAGCCTAGCAGCTCTCACTTATTTCTATTTTCTATGATATTGTATGGGATTGAGAGGATGAGTGGAATGGCTCATTGTAAATACCATAGGTATGAATTATAAATACCTTGGTATGGGGTGAGAGTTATTTGTGTATGGGATATTATGAGTTTTTTAGAAAATAGGAAGAGTGAGTCATATAAAGAGGTGGGGTCATGTCCATGTGTTCCAATAATATAAGAGAGATCACATGCCAAGCGTGTGGAAGGCATGTGGAGGAGTGTGAAGTCAAGAGGAATCCTTCTAGAACTCCTATGTGGAATAAGGAGGATGTAGACATGTGGAAAAGAGAGGGTCCCTATGGGCTCCATGTGAGGAGACTCTTGACTTTCTCAATATTTTAAGAGTCTTGAGCATCTTTTGATGGGACACATGGCAAGAGTAGCCAAAAAGGACATGGATGGTGACATACGTGCTTAGGTGATTGATGGGGAAAGGAATCTACAGGCAGCAATTGTAAATGGGTGAAGGAGGGTAAAAAAATCTCTATAAAAGGATCCCTCCTCTCCCTTGTTCATCAATCTCTTCCACCATTAGGCCTCATGTTTCTGTAGCTCTAGTCTCCCCAAGCCTCTTCCATGAGCCTTCTCTCCCTCTTGTAGATATTCTCTTATGTAGACTCTTGAGTCCTTCTCTCTCTAGTTTATTCTCTCTCTATGAGTAGTCTTGGAGCTTCCGCTCCCTCTTGTATGTATGAAACCTCTTCTTCTCCCTTGTGTTTGTAGTGTTGAAGTGGATTCTCACTCTATTTGTAATGAAGGTCACTTCAGGTTCTCTCTCTCTTGAGTGTCTCTTCCCTTTTCTTTCTTTCAAAGCCTTAAAAGTTCTTTCTATTCGACTGCTCACTGTGCACACATGGTCCCTCTGTTTCCTGAGCCACCATGAAAACTTCTTCCCCTCTTCTAGGCGAAATCTATGAGGGGTGGATCGTTGATGAAGGTGGAGTCTTGAGGGAGCATCCTGCTCAGGCAAAATTAGCCTGGGTGGAAGGTAGTTTTCATGACAGTTTGATCCCCTGTTAGTGTTTTGCTCATAACTTTCTGCTCGTTAGTCCGATTGTAATGAAATTTATATCAGCACGAAGCTCTCTTCAAGGCGCATATTTCTATGTAGTCAGATCTTGAATCAGATATTGCTGCAAAAAGTTATGAGTCTCTGTGTTTGACAGTTTGTTTTCATTACAGTTTTTACTCCCATCTAGTAAACTGTCCATAACTTTTTGGCTGCTTCTCTGTTTCTTACGAAACATATATCAGCGCGAAGCTCTCTTTAAGGCGCATGTCTCTATTACTTAGATCTTGAATCAGATACTACTGCAAAATGTTATGAGTCTCTGTATTTGACAGTCTATTTTCATGACAGTTTTTACCCCCTTCCAGTAAACTGTCCATATCTCTTCAACCGTCTGTCTGTTTTCAATGAAACTTATATCAGCGCGAAGCCTATCTCAAGGCGCATCTCTTTGTGTACTTGAATCTTTAATATCATGTTTCTACTGAAAGTTATAGGCCTCTGTGTCTAATGACAGTTTATAGAGTGTTTTGAGCTAAGTGTAAAGGTGTCTATGAAGGAGGTGCAATGTTTCCTCGGAATCTACCCATCCGACCTAATCAGCCCCTTCAAACTCCTCGATATATATATCAGTTCATGTCATGTTGAGTCGCAAGATCTTCTTTCAACAACGTATCGCTCTTCTCTTTGGTGCAGACCGACTCGCTGAGATTATGGCCTCTGCTGATCCTTTCCTTCTCCCTATGCTTGATTACAACATCACTTGGGATGTTACAATCTTCATTCTCATCTGAGGGAGGAAAGTATGGTGTGGTATCTTGGCATAAAAGTTTGTTTTCTAATGTCCCATTCTCAATGATAAATATCTTTGGCTGTCAGTTCGAAAGTAGCAGGAAGTGAAGAGGTGCGTGAGGTATATTACCCCCAACTTCATGTCACATCTTTTGATGGAGACACCGGGTATGTTTGGTATTGGATTCATCCCACCTTACTAAATGGTCTCGGATGTACTTGATTGCATGTTATGCCTAGAAGAGGCATGTGTTTGTATGAGATAAAGAAGATGCCTGGAAGAACTCCGTTAGAAGAAATTGCAACCCGTTTAAGAGAACTTAAAGACTGTGAAGGTGATGCTCAAGCTATTCGCACAGTCACCATGATCATATCCTTTATGTTTGCATTGTTGAATATGTTGGTGAATCGACAACGCCGTCAGTAGGCACAATGATAGATTGGGGATTGTTCCATGCACTGGCAGCTTGGTGTGAAGAAGAGTTGAGTCTTTGGGTAGTTTTCGACTATAATAGCGGAGTGGTGATTCTTAATGCTTTCAACTTCTTTTGCTATGAAAATGATGAAGAGTATAATATCTTGAAGCTTTTATGTGCACTTCCTATTGTGAGAAGGGTGATTCTAGAATGCATGTATACACAATGTTTTCATGGTGCTGGTTGGTCACTTATTTTTGAAGATTTTGTTGAGGATCACATTGTGGAGGGTTTTCAACAAGTGGTGATGCATAATAAGTTGGTCTTGGTATACTAAGGCTTTGAGGGATCTTATGTACTTAGATCTTGAATCAGATACTGCTGCAAAATGTTATGAGTCTCTGTGTTTGACAGTCTGTTTTCATGATAGTTTTTACCCCCTTCTAGTAAACTGTCCATATCTCTTCAACCGTCTGTCTGTTTTCAATGAAACTTATATCAGCGCGAAGCCCATCTCAAGGTGCATCTCTTTGTTTCTTGAATCTCTGATATCATGTCTCTACTGAAAGTTATAGGCCTCTGTGTCTAATGACAGTTCGTAGAGTGTTTTGAGCTAAGTGTAAAGGTGTCTATGAAGGAGGTGCAATGTTTCCTTGGAATCTACCCATCCGACCTAATCAGCCCCTTCAAACTCCTTGATATATATCAGTTCATGTCATGTTGAGCCGCAAGATCTTTTTTCAACAACGTATCGTGGAATGTGAATCTATAGGTTTAGTTTGTCTAGACTACCACTAGTGGAGAATGGCAGTGATGCCAATATCATGGTGGCAACTATATAATGACATTGAGATCATCAAACTCACATTTGGATTGGAATCGCACACCATTCTCCTATGATCACTAGAATACCCCTCCTAGAATAGTAGGGTAAACATTTGTATAAGTGGAGAATGGCAGTGGTGCCAATCTCTTATTAGGCCCTAATAAATGGCATTGGGAAGCCTAAACTCACATGTGCATTCTTCTATGTAGTGATCACTGTCTCCGCTGTGTAGAGATCATATGGATTTGTGTCAATCTTTGTGGAGAATGGCCGTGGTGCCAATCTCCTACCATGACCTAAAAACATGCACAAGGTATCCTAAACTCACATGTGCATTGGCACTTTTGCCATTATCCTACTGCCATTCTCCGCTAGTGGTAATGTGCATTCTTCTATGTAGTGATCACTGTCTCCATTGTGTAGAGATCATATGGAATTGTGTCAGTCTCTGTGGAGAATGCCACCATTGGAGAATGGCAGTGGTTCCAATCTCATACCATGACCTGAAAACATGCACAAGGAATCCTAAACTCACATGTGCATTGGCACTTTTGCCATTATCCTACTGCAGCCAATAAAATTAGTGGAATGCCAATCTATAGGTTTAGTTTTTCTAGATTACCACTAGCGGAGAATGGTAGTGATTCCAATCTCATGCTGGCAACTACATAATGACACTGAGATCATCAAACTCATATGTGGAATGGAATAGGACACGACTCTCCTATGATCACTGGAATACCCCTCCTAGAATAGTAGGGTAAACCTTTATATAAGTGGAGAATGGCAGTGGTGCCAATCTCTCATTAGGCCCTAAGAAATGGCATTGAGAAGCCTAAACTCACATGTGCAGAGATCATATGGATTTGTGTCAATCTCTGTGGAGAATGCCACCAGTGGAGAATGGCAGTGGTGCCAATCTCATACCATGACATGAAAACATGCACAAGGAATCCTAAACTTACATGTGCATTCTTCTATGTAGTGATCATCGTCTCCGCTGGGTAGAGATGATATGGAATTGTGTCAATCTCTGTGGAGAATACCACCAGCGGAGAATGGTAGTGGTGCCAATCTCATACCATGACCTGAAAACATGCACAACGAATCCTAAACTCACATGTGCATTCTTCTATGTAGTGATCACTATCTCCATTGTGTAGATATCATATGGAATTGTGTCAATCTCTGTGGAGAATGCCACCAGTGGAGAATGGTAGTGCTACCAATGTCGTACCATGACCTGAAAACATGCACAAGGAATCCTAAACTCACAAGTGCATTCTTCTATGTAGTGATCACTGTCTCCGCTATGTAGAGATCATATGGAATTGTGTCAATCTCTAAGATCATCAAACTCACATGTGGAATGGAATAGGACACCACTCTCCTATGATCACTGGAATACCCCTCCTAGAATAGTAGGGTAAACATTTGTGGGACACTTGTACAAGTGGAGAATGGCAGTGGTGCCAATCTCTTACTAGGCCCTAAGAAATGGCGTTGAGAAGCCTAAACCCACATGTGCAGAGATCATATGGATTTGTGTCAATCTCTGTGGAGAATGCCACTAGTGGACAATGGCAGTGGTGCCAATCTCAAACCATGAGCTGAAAACATGCACAAGGAATCCTAAACTCACATGTGCATTCTTCTATGTAGTGATCACTGTCTCCGCTATGTAGAGATCATATGGAATTGTGTCAATCTCTGTGGAGAATGCCACCAGTGGACAATGGTAGTGGTGCCAATCTCATACCATGACCTGAAAACATGCACAAGGAATCCTAAACTCACATGTTCATTTGCACTTTTGCCATTATCCTACTGCAGCCAAAAAAATTAGTGGAATGTCAATCTATAGGTTTAGTTTGTCTAGATTACTGCTAGTGGATAATGGCAGTGATGTCAATCTCATACTGGCAACTACATAATGTCACTGAGATCATCAAACTCACATGTGGAATGGAATCGGACACCACTCTCCTATGATCACTAGAATACCCCTCCTAGAATACTAGCATAAACATTTGTACAAGTGGAGAATCGCAGTGGTGCCAATCTCTTATTAGGCCCTAAGAAATGGCATTGAGAAGCCTAAACTCACATGTGCATTCTTCTATGTAGTGATTACTGTCTCCGCTGCGTAGAGATCATATGGAATTGTGTCAATCTCTGTGGATAATGCCACCAGTGGAGAATGGTAGTGGTGCCAATATCATACCATGACTTGAAAACATGCACAAGGAATCCTAAACTCACATGTGCATTGGCACTTTTGCCATTATCCTACTGGAGCCAATTAAATTAGTGGAATGCCAATCTATAGGTTTAGTTTGTCTAGATTAGCACTAGCGGAGAATGGCAGTGATGCCAAACTCATGCTGGCCCTAAGAAATGGCATTGAGAATCCTAAAGTCACATGTGCATTCTTCTATGTAGTGATCATTGTCTCCGCTGTGTAGAGATCATATGGAATTGTGTCAATCTCATATTAGGCCCTGGAATGTCAATCTATAGGTTTAGTTTGTCTAGACAACCACTAGTGGGGAATGGCAGTGATGCCAATCTCATGCTGGCAACTGTATAATGACATTGAGATCATCAAACTCACATTTGTTCACTGAAATACACCTCCTAGAATAGTAGGGTAAACATTTGTATGAGGGGAGAATGGTAGTGGTGCCAATATCTTATTAGGCGCTAGAAAATGGCATTGAGAAGCCTAAACTCACATGTACATTCTTCTATGTAGTGATCACTGTCTCCGCTATGTAGAGATCATATGGAATTGTGTCAATCTCTATGGAGAATGCCACCACTGGAGAATGGTAGTGGTGCAAATATCATACCATGACCTAAAAACATGCACAAGGAATCCTAAACTCACATGTGCATTGGCACTTTTACCATTATCCTACTGGAGCCAGTTAAATTAGTGAAATGCCAATCTATAGGTTTAGTTTGTCTAGACTACCACTAGCACAGAATGGCAGTGATGCCAAACTCATGCTTGCCCTAAGAAATGGCATTGAGAATCATAAACTCACATGTGCATTCTTCTATGTAGTGATCACTGTCTTCGCTGTTTAGAGATCATATGGAATTGTGTCAATCTCTTATTAGGCCCTGCAATGTCAATCTATAGGTTTAGTTTGTCTAGAGAACCACTAGTGGGGAATGGCAGTGATGCCAATCTCATGCTGGCAACTATATAATGACATTGAGATCATCAGACTCACATTTGGATTGGAATCAAACACCACTCTCCTATGATCACTGGACTACCCCTCCTAGAATAGTAGGGTAAACATTTGTACAAGTGGAGAATGGCAGTGGTGCTAATCTCTTATTAGGCCCTAAGAAATGGCATTGAGAAGCCTAAACTCACATGTGCATTCTTCTTTGTAGTGATCACAGTCTCTGCTCTATAGAGTTCATATGCATTTGTGTCAATCTCTATGGAGAATGGCAGTGGCACCAATCTCATACCATGACCTGAATACATGCACAAAGAATCCTAAACCCTCATGTGCATTGGCACTTTTGCCATTATCCTACTGCAGCCAATAAAATTAGTGGAATGTCAATCTATAGGTTTAGTTTATCTAGACTACCACTAGCGGAGAATGGTAGTGATGCCAATCTCATGCTAGGAACTACATAATGACACTGAGATCATCAAACTCACATGTGGAATGGAATCGGACACCACTCTCCTATGATCACTGGAATACCCCTCTTAGAATAGTAGGGTAAACATTTGTACAAGGGGAGAATGGTAGTGGTGCCAATCTCTTATTAGGCCCTAAGAAATGGCATTGAGAAGCCTAAGCTCACATGTGCAGAGATCATATGGATTTGTGTCAATCTCTGTGGAGAATGCCACTAGTGGACAATGGCAGTGATGCAAATCTCAAACCATGAGCTGAAAACATGCACAAGGAATCCTAAACTCACATGTGCATTCTTCTATGTAGTGATCACTGTCTCCGCTGTGTAGAGATCAAATGGAATTGTGTCAATCTCTGTGGAAAATGCAACCTATGGACAATGGTAGTTGTGCCAATCTCATACCATGACCTGAAAACATGCACAAGGAATCCTAAACTCACATGTTCATTTGCACTTTTTCCATTATCCTACTACAGCTAATAAAATTAGTGGAATGTCAATCTATAGGGTTAGTTTGTCTAGATTACCACTAGTGGAGAATGGCAGTGATGTCAATCTCATGCTTGCAACTACATAATGTCACTGAGATCATCAAACTCACATGTGGAATGGAATCGGACACCACTCTCCTATGATCACTGGAATACCCCTCCTAGAATACTAGTGTAAACATTGTAGTGATCTCCGCTGTGTAGAGATCATATGGAATTGTGTCAATCTCTGTGGAGAATGCCGGCAGTGGAGAATGGTAGTGGTGCCAATATCGTACCATGACCTGAAGACATGCACAAGGAATCCTAAACTCACATGTGCATTGGCACTTTTGCCATTATCCTACTGGAGCCAATTAAATTAGTGGAATGTCAATCTATAGGTTTAGTTTGTGTAGTGATCACTGTCTCTACTGTGTAGAGATCATATGGAATTGTGTCAATCTCTTATTAGGCCCTGGAATGTCAATCTATAGGTTTAGTTTGTGTAGACAACCACTAGTGGGGAATGGTAGTGATGCCAATCTCATGCTGGAAACTATATAATGACATTGAGATCATCAAACTAACATTTTGATTGGAATCAGAAACCACTCTCCTATGATCACTCGAATACACCTCCTACAATAGTAGGGTAAACATTTGTACGAGTGGAGAATGGCAGTGGTGCCAATCTCTTATTAGCCTCCTAGAAAATTGCATTGAGAAGCCTAAACTCACATGTGCATTCTTCTATGTAGTGACCACTATCTCCGCTATGTAGAGATCATATGGAATTGTGTCAATCTCTATGGAGAATGCCACCACTGGAGAATGGCAGTGGTGCCAATCTCATACCATGACCTGAAAACATGCACAAGGAATCCTAAACTCACATGTGCATTGGCACTTTTGCCAGTATCCTACTATAGCCAATAAAATTAGTGGAATGTCAATCTATAGGTTTAGTTTGTCTAGATTACCACTAGCGGAGAATGGCAGTGATGCCAATCTCATGCTTGCCCTAAGAAATGGCATTGAGAATCCTAAACTCACATGTGCATTCTTCTATGTAGTGATCACTGTCTTCGTTGTTTAGAGATCATATGGAATTGTGTCACTCTCTTATTAGGCCCTGGAATGTCAATCTATATGTTTAATTTGTCTAGACAACCACTAGTGCGGAATGGCAGTGATGCCAATCTCATGCTGGCAACTATATAATGACATTGAGATCATCAGACTCACATTTGGATTGGAATCTTCTTTATAGTGATCACAGTCTCTGCTCTGTAGATTTCATATGGATTTGTGTCAATCTCTATGGAGAATGGCAGTGGCGCCAATCTCATACCCTGACCTGAATACATGCACAAAGAATCCTAAACTCTCATGTGCATTGGCACTTTTGCCATTATCCTACTGCAACCAATAAAAGTAGTGGAATGTCAATCTATAGGTTTAGTTTGTCTAGACTACCACTAGCGGAGAATGGTAGTGATGCCAATCTCATGCTAGGAACTACATAATGAGACTCAGATCATCAAACTCACATGTGGAATGGAACAGGACACCACTCTCCTATGATCACCGAAATACCCCTCTTAGAATAGTAGGGTAAACATTTGTACAAGTGGAGAATGGCAGTGGTGCCAATCTCTCATTAGGCCCTAAGAAATGGCCTTGAGAAGCCTAAGCTCACATGCAGAGATCATATGGATTTGTGTCAATCTCTGTGGATAATGCCACCGGTGGAGAATGGCAGTGGTGCCAATCTCATACCATCACCTGAAAACATGCACAAGGAATCCTAAACTCACATGTGCATTCCTCTGTCTAGTGATCACTGTCTCCGCTGTGTAGAGATCATAGGGAATTGTGTCAATCTCTATGGAGAATGCCACCAGGGGAGAATGGTAGTGGTGCCAATCTCATACCATGACCTGAAAACATGCACAAGTAATCCTAAACTCACATGTGCATTGGATCTTTTGCCAGTATCCTACTACAGCCAATAAAATTGGTGGAATGTCAATCTATAGGTTTAGTTTGTCTAGATTACCACTAGCGGAGAATGGCAATGATGCCAATCTCATGATTGCCCTAAGAAATGGCATTGAGAATCCTAAACTCACATGTGCATTCTTCTATGTAGTGATCACTTTCTTCACTGTTTACAGATCATATGGAATTGTGTCAATCTCTTATTAGGCCCTGGAATGTCAATCTATAGGTTTAGTTTGTCTAGACAACCACTTGTCGGGAATGGGAGTGATGCCAATCTCATGCTGGCAACTATATAATGACATTGAGATCATCAGACTCACATTTGGATTGGAATCGGACACCACTCTCCTATGATCACTGGAATACCCCTTCTAGAATAGTAGGGTAAACATTTGTACAAGTGGAGAATGGCAGTGGTGCCAATCTCTTATTAGGCCCTAAGAAATGGCATTGAGAAGCCTAAACTCACATGTGGATTCTTCTTTGTAGTGATCACAGTCTCCGCTCTGTAGAGTTCATATGGATTTGTGTCAATCTCTGTGGAGAATGGCAGTGGTGCCAATCTCATACCATGACCTGAAAACATGCACAAAGAATCCTAAACTCTCACGTGCATTGGCACTTTTGCCATTATCCTGCTGCAGCCAATAAAATTAGTGGAATGTCAATCTTTAGGTTTAGTTTGTCTAGATACCACTAGTGGAGCATGGAAGTGATGCCAATCTCATGTTGGCAACTACATAATGACACTCAGATCATCAAACTCACATGTGGAATGGAATAGGACACCACTCTCCTATGATCACTGGAATACCCCTCTTAGAGTAGTAGGGTAAACATTTGTACAAGTGGAGAAAGGGAGTGGTTCCAATCTCTTATTAGGCCCTAAGAAATGGCATTGAGAAGCCTAAGCTCACATGTGCAGAGATCATATGGATTTCTGTCAATCACTGGGGAGAATTCCACCCGTGGAGAATGGCAGTGGTGCCAATCGCATACCATGACCTAAAAACATGCACAAGGAGTCCTAAACTCACATGTGCATTCTTCTATGTAGTGATCACTATCACTACTATGTAGAGATCATATGGAATTGTGTCAATCTCTATGGAGAATGCCACCAGTGGAGAATGGTAGTGGTGCCAATCTCATACCATGACCTGAAAACATGCACAAGGAATCCTAAACTCACATGTGTATTCTTCTATGTAGTGATCACTGTCTCGGCTATGTAGAGATCATATGGAATTGTGTCAATCTTTGTGGAGAATGCCACCAGTGGAGAATGGTAGTGGTACCAATCTCATACCATGACCTAAAAACATGCACAAGGAATCCTAAACTCACATGTGCATTCTTCTATGTAGTGATCACAGTCTCTGCTGTGTAGCGATCATATGGAATTGTGTCAATCTCTGAGAGCATCAAACTCACATGTGGAATGGAGTAGGACACCACTCTCCTATGATCACTAGAATACCCCTCCCAGAATACTAGGGTAAACATTTGTACAAGTGGACAATGGCAGTGGTGCCAATCTCAATTTAGGCCCTAAGAAATGGCATTGAGAAGCCTAAACTTACATGTGCAGAGATCATATGGATTTGTGTCAATCTTTGTGGAAAATGACACCAGTGGAGAATGGCAGTGGTGCCAATCTCATACCATGACCTGAAAACATGCACAAGGAGTCTTAAACTCACATGTGCATTGTTTTATGTAGTGATCACTATCTCCGCTATGTAGAGATCATATAGAATTGTGTCAATCTCTGTGGAGAAAGCCACCAGTGGAGAATGCCACCAGTGGAGAATGGAAGTGGTGGCAATCTCATACCATGACCTGAAAACATGCACAAGGAGTCCTAAACTCACATGTGCATTTGCACTTTTGCCATTATCTTACTGCAGCCAATAAAATTAGTGGAATGTTAGTCTATAGGTTTAGTTTGTATAGATTACCACTAGTGGAGAATGGCAGTGATGCCAATCTGATGCTGGAAATTACATAATGTCACTGAGATCATCAAACTCACATCTGGAAAATCTCTTAGCTCTAGTATAACCCTTTCTCAAAGTGTGAATTTTGTTCAATAACATTATTCCATCCATTCTTCAAAGTATGATTAGTCATATGCTTGATAGTAGTGCACTTTAGATGGAGTAGAACTAGCATGCTTGTCAATATTTTGAACCTCAGCATTCACCACAAAAACTTGTCTCCTATATCAAGAGCATTGCTCAATGTATCATGGTGAACTTCATATGATACATCTTTGCTTGAATTTTGAAGGATCACCAACATCACAATCGCTTGAAGGATCACAACATCACAAATTTCAAGAGCTTCACTCAACACATCATGGTGAACTTGATATGTTGCATCTTTGATTGAAGGATCATAAACATGAGAATCACTTGATGGAACTAGTGTGATATGTTCCCAACATGAAGGGTGCTTTGTTAGAACACATCTTTCGCATACCTTGAAAGCATGCATTATAGTAGCATGATCTAAGTGGTGCTAAGTGTTGAAGAGTACCCATTAACAAAATGAAGGGAAAGAGTGTTAGGAATGGAATCATAGCTCCATAAGACATCTCTATTCACATTTTGTTCTTTAACTTCCTAGAAAAAGCATTCAAAATCTCTGCCTTTAGGAGATATAAAGTATGAGCCTCCATTTTATGCTAGCTTGTAGGAATGTCACAACATCTTAAACACGTTATAGCTTTGCACCACCTTGCTTTATATTTTTATGAGTCATCATTCTATTTACAATGGCCCTTGCACTATTGTGCTCTCCCTTGCCATATCCAGGTCTAAGAAAGTTCCAAATCATGCACAAGCCAGTGAGACTAATAGACATGGACATGAATAGTGAACTACAAAGGTCTACATGCTTTGAACTGGGAGGCTATGCCATCAAACCAAACTCAATGTTTCCTTACAAGTAATTAAAATCATTTGTGGTGTAACATAAAGCAATGTTATATGAACAAATTTTTGTGCTTCTTATCATTTGAAATGTAGAAGGTTATAAATATAGGGAAAGGTTATGTACAAGGTTATATATAGGGTAAGGTGGTACTCTTTTTCCACTTTAAAGTGGTCAAGCTTTGTCATGCCCAAAAGGTACACAAGTGGGAGAAATTTTGGAGATTCAAACTGTACATGCTCGGGAGCAATGTAGTAGAAGCTTGCAATAACATCCTGTAGTAGAATTGTCCTTAAGCCCATTACACATTCAAATGTTCTTTGAAACACACTTTATCCACTTTGCAGAGCTTGATATTAGGTTACTAAATTACCACTATCTCAAAGCATAGCTTAAAAGATACAATTTGAGTCCTCTCTCTCTCTCTCTCTATGTGTGTGTGTGTGTGTGTCTCGCTGAATCCAACACCAATATCTACTTATCATGACTGCGAGGGCTAGTCAGCACATTAAAACTTTGAGCTACCCATCAACAAATTGTGATTGCTCTTACACATCATCCTAGAAGAGACAATATCTAAAAAATAACTTTTAATTTGGATCTGAGAATAAATACACCCTACCTGTTAATTTAAAAACGGTGTATAAAATTACCCCTGCTATAAATATATTTATTTAATTCTTGAGAATTAAAATACCCCTCATTTTGAACTCTCATAGTATACTTACATTTCTGATATGGACCCCCCGAGTCTTCTATGTAGTGATCACTCTCTCCGCTGTGTAGAGATCATATGGAATTGTGTCAATCTATGTGGAGAATGCCACCAGTGGAGAATGGCCATGGTGCCAATCTCATACCATGACCAGAAAACATGCACAAGGAATCCTAAACTCACATGTGCATTTGCACTTTTGCCATTATCCTACTGCAGCCAATAAAATTAGTGGAATGTCAATCTATAGGTTTAGTTTGTCTAGATTACCACTAGTGGAGAATGGCAGTGATGCCAATCTCATGTTGGCAACTACATAATGCACTGAGATCATCAAACTCACATGTGGAATGGAATCGGACACCACTCTCCTATGATCACTAAAATACCCCTCCTAGAATAGTAGGGTAAGCATTTGTACAAGTGGAAAATGGCAGTGGTGCCAATCTCTTGTTAGGCCCTAAGAAATGGCATTGAGAAGCGTAAACTCACATGTCCATTTTTCTTTGTAGTGATCACAGTCTCCGCTCTACAAAGTTCATATGGAATTGTGTCAATCTCTGTGGAGAATGGCAATACCATGACCTGAAAACATGCACAAGGAATCCTAAACTTTCATGTGCATTGGCATTTTTGCCATTATCCTACTGCAGCCAATAAAATTAGTGGAATGTCAATCTATAGGTTTGGTTTGTCTAGATTACCACAAGCGGAGAATGGCAGTGATGCCAATCTCATGCTGGCAACTACATAATGACACTGAGATCATCAAACTCACATGTGGAATGCAATAGGACACCACTCTCCTATGATCATTAGAATACCCCTCTTAGAATAGTAGGGTAAACATTTGTACAAGTGGAGAATGGCAGTGGTGCCAATCTCTTATTAGGCCCTAAGAAATGGCATTGAGAAGCCTAAACTCACATGTGCAGAGATCATATGGATTTTTGTCAATCTCTGTGGAGAATGCCACCAGTGCAGAATGGCAGTGGTCCCAATCTCATACCATGACCTGAAAACATGCACAAGGAATCCTAAACTCACATGTGCATTCTTCTATGTAGTGATCACTGTCTCTACTCTGTAGAGATCATATGGAATTGTGTCAATCTTTGTGGAGAATGACACCAGTGGAGAATGGTAGTGGTGCCAATCTCATACCATGACCTGAAAACATGCACAAGGAATCCTAAACTCACATGTGCATTCTTCTATGTAGTGATCACTCTCTCCGTTGTGTCGAGATCATATGGAATTGTGTCAGTGTTTGAGATCATCAAACTCACATGTGGAATGGAATAGCACACCACTCTTCTATGATCACTGGAATACCCCTCCTAGAATAGTAGGGTAATCATTTCTACAAGTGGAGAATGGCAGTGGTGCCAATCTCTTATTAGGCCCTAAGAAATGGAATTGAGCAGCCTCAACTCACATGTGTAGAGATCATATGGATTTGTGTCAATCTCTGTGGAGAATGCCACTAGTGGAGAATGGCAGTGGTGCCAATCTCATACCATGACTTGAAAACATGCACAAGGAGTCCTAAACTCACATGTGCATTCTTCTATGTAGTGATCACTATATCCACTGTGTAGAGATCATATGGAATTGTGTCAATCTCTATGTAGAATGACACTAGTAAAGAATGGCAGTGGTGCCAATCTCATACCATGACCTGAAAACATGCACAAGGAATCCTAAACTCACATGTGCATTCTTCTATGTAGTGATCACTGTCTCTGTTGTGTAGAGATCATATGGAATTATGTCAATCTCTATGGAGAATGCCACTAGTGGAGAATGGCAGTGGTGCCAATCTCATACCACGATCTGAAAACATGCACAAGGAATCCTAAACTCACATGTGCATTTGCACTTTTGCCATTATCCTACTGCAGCTAATAAAATTAGTGGAATGTCAATCTATAGGTTTAGTTTGTGTAGATTACCACTAGTGGAGAATCACAATGATGCCAATCTCATGCTAGCAACTACATAATGTCACTGAGATCATCAAACTCACATGTGGAATGGAATCAGACACCACTCTCCTATGATCACTGGAATACCCCTCCTAGAATAGTATGATAAACATTTGTACAAGTGGAGAATGGCAGTGGTGCGAATCTCTTGTTAAGCCCTAAGAAATGGCATTGAGAAGCCTAAACTCACATGTCCAATCTTCTTTGTAGTGATCACAGTCTCGGCTCTGTAGAGTTCATATGGATTTGTGTCAATCTCTGTGGAGAATGGCATTGGTGCCAATCTCATACCATGACCTGAAAACATGCACAATGTATCGTAAACTCTCATGTCCATTGCAACTTATGCCATTATCCTACTGTAGCCAATAAAATTAGTGGAATGTCAATCTATAGGTTTAGTTTGTCTAGACTACCACTAGCGGAGAATGGCAGTGATGCCAATCTCATGCTGGCAACTACATATTGACACTGAGATCATCAAACTCACATGTGGAATGGAATATGACACCACTCTCTTATGATCACTAGAATACCCCTCCTAGAATAGTAGGGTAAACATTTGTACAAGTGGACAATGGCAGTGGTGCCAATCTCTTATTAGGTCCTAAGAAATGGTTTTGAGAATCCTTAACTCACATGTGCAGAGATCATATGGATTTGTGTCAATCTTTGTGGAGAATGCAACCAGTCGAGAATGGCAGTGGTGCCAATCTCATACCATGACCTGAAAACATGCACAAGCAATCCTAAACACACGTGTGCATTCTTATATGTAGTGATCACTGTCTCCGCTATGTAGAGATCATATGGAATTGTGTCAATCTCTGTGGAGAATGCTACTAAAGGAGAATGGTAGTAGTGCCAATCTCATACCATGAGCTTAAAACATGCACAAGGAACCCTAAACTCACATCCATTCTTCTATGTAGTGATCACTATCTTCGCTGTGTAGAGATCATATGGAATTGTAATAAATCAAATTCAAGTCATGATTTGAGCTACCATGCATAGTTCACCAGCGCGGTGGGTCGAATCATCATGAATCAAACTCTATGGGGAATCCCACCAGTGGAGAATGGTAGTGGTGCTAATCTCATACCATGACCTGAAAACATACACAAGGAATCCTAAACTCACATGTGTATACTTCTATGTAGTGATCATAGTCTCTGCTATGTAGAGATCACATGGAATTGTGTCCATCTCTGTGGAGAATGCCACCAGTGGAGAATGGTGGTGGTGTGAATCTCATACCATGACCTGAAAACATGCACAAGGAATCCTAAACTCACATGTGCATTTGCACTTTTGCCATTATCCTACTGCAGCCACTAAAATTAGTGTAATGTCAATCTATAGGTTTCGTTTTTCTAGATTACCACTAGTGGAGAATGGCAGTGATGCCAATCTCATGTTGGCAACTACATAATGTCACTGAGATCATCAAACTCACATGTGGAATGGAATCGGACACCACTCTCCTATGATAACTGGAATACCCCTCCTAGAATAGTAGGGTAAACATTTGTACAGGTGGAGAATGGTAGTGGTGCCAATCTCTCGTTAGGCCCTAAGAAATGGCATTGAAAAGCCTAAACTTACATGTGCATTCTTCTATGTAGTGATCACTGTCTCTACTATGTACAGATCATATGGAATTGTTTCAATATTTGTGGAGAATTCCACCAGTGGAGAATGGCAGTGGTGCCAATGTCATACCATGACCTAAAAACATGCATAAGTAGTCCTAAACTCACATGTGCATTGGCACTTTTGCCATTATCCTACTGCAGCTAATAAAATTAGTGGAACGTCAATCTATAGGTCTATTCTGTCTAGATTACCAGTAGTGGAGAATGGCAGTGATGCCAAACTCATGCTGGCTCTAGGAAATGGCATTGAGAATCCTAAACGCACATGTGCATTCTTCTATGTAGTGATCACTGTCTCCAATGTGTAGAGATCATATGGAATTGTGTCAATGTCTTATTAGGGCCTGGAATGTCAATCTATAGGTTTAGTTTGTCTAGACTACCACTAGTGGGGAATGGCAGTGATGCCAATCTCATGCTGGCAACTAAATAATGACATTGAGATCATCAAACTACAATTTGGATTGGAATCGGACACCATTCTCCTATGATCACTAGAATACCCCTCCTAAAATAGTAGGGTAAGCATTTGTACAAGTGGAGAATGGCAGTGGTGCCAATCTCTTATTAGGCCCTAAGAAATGGCATTGAGAAGCCTAAACTCACATGTGCATTCTTCTATGTAATGATCACTATCTCCGTTGTGTAGAGATAATATGGAATTGTGTCAATCTCTATAGAGAATGCCCCCAGTCGACAATGGCAGTGGTGCCAATATCATACCATGACCTGAAAACATGTACAAGCAATCCTAAACTCACATGTGCATTGGCACTTTTGCCATTATCCTACTGCAGCTAATAAAATTAGTGGAATGTCAATCTATAGGTTTAGTTTGTCTAGATTACTACTAATGGAGAATGGCAGTGATGCCAATCTCATGCTGGCAACTACATAATGTCACTGAGATCATCAAACTCACATGTGGAATGGAATCAGACACCACTCTCCTATGATCACTGGAATACCCCTCCTAGAATAGTAGGGAAAACATTTGTACAAGTGGAGAATGGGAGTGGTGCGAATCTCTTATTAGGCCCTAAGAAATGGCATTGAGAAGCCTAAACTCACATGTGCATTCTTTTATGTATTGGTTACTGTCTCTGTTGTGTAGATATCATATGGAATTGTGTCAATTTCTGTGGAGAATGCCCCCAGTCGAGAATGGCAGTGGTGCCAATATCATACCATGATCTAAAAAACATGCACAAGCAATCCTAAACTCACATGTGCATTGGCACTTTTGCCATTATCCTACTGCAACCAATAAAATTAGTGGAACATCAATCTATAGGTTTGGTTTGTCTAGATTACCAGTAGTGGAGAATGGCAGTGATGCCAAACTCATGCTGGCTCTAGGAAATTGCATTGAGAATCCTAAACTCACATGTGCATTCTTCTATGTAGTGATCACTCTCTCCGCTGTGTAGAGATCATATGGAATTGTGTCAATCTCTGTCAAGAATGCCACCAGTGGAGCATGGCCATGGTGCCAATCTCATACCATGACCGGAAAACATGCACAAGGAATCCTAAACTCACATGTGCATTTGCACTTTTGCCATTATCCTACTGCAACCAATAAAATTAGTGGAATGTCAATCTATAGGTTTAGTTTGTCTAAATTACCACTAGTGGAGAATGGCAGTGATGCCAATCTCATGCTGGCAACTACATAATGTCACTGAGATCATCAAACTCACATGTGGAATGGAATCGGACACCACTCTGCTATGATCACTAGAATACCCGTCTTAGAATAGTAGGGTAAACATTTGTACAAGTGGAGAATGGCAGTGGTGCCAATCTCTTGTTAGGCCCTAAGAAATGGCATTGAGAAGCGTAAACTCACATGTCCATTCTTCCTTGTAGTGATCACAGTCTCCGCTCTGCAAAGTTCATATGGAATTGTGTCAATCTCTGTGCAGAATGGCAATGGTGCCAATCTCATACCATGACCTAAAAACATGCACAAGGAATCCTAACTCTCATGTGCATTGGCACTTTTGCCATTATCCTACTGCAGCTAATAAAATTAGTGGAATGTCAATCTATATGTTTGGTTTGTCTAGACTACCACAAGCGGAGAATGGCAGTGATGCCAATCTCATGCTGGCAACTACATAATGACATTAAGATCATCAAACGCACATGTGGAATGGAATAGGACACCACTCTCCTATGATCATTGGAATACCCCTCTTAGAATAGTAGGGTAAACATTTCTACAAGTGGAGAATGGCAGTGGTGCGAATCTCCTATTAGGCCCTAAGAAATGGCACTGAGAAGCCTAAACTCACATGTGCAGAGATCATATGGATTTTTGTCAGTGTCTGTGGAGAATGCCACCAGTGGAGAATGGCAGTGGTGCCAATTTCATACCATGACCTGAAAACATGCACAAGCAATCCTAAACTCACATGTGCATTCTTCTATGTAGTGATCACTGTCTCCACTCTGTAGAGAGCATATGGAATTGTTTCAATCTTTGTGGAGAATGCCACCAGTGGAGAATGGTAGTGGTGCCAATCTCATTCCATGACCTGAAAACATGCACAAGGAATCCTAAACTCACATGTGCATTCTTCTATGTAGTGATCACTCTCTCCATTGTGTCGAGGTCATATGGAATTGTGTCAGTGTCTGAGATCATCAAACTCACATGTGGAATGGAATAGCACACCACTCTTCTATGATCATTGGAATACCCCTCCTAGAATAGTAGGGTAAACATTTCTAAAAGTGGAGAATGGCAGTGGTGCCAATCTCTTATTAGGCCCTAAGAAATGGCATTGAGAAGCCTCAACTCACATGTGTAGAGATCATATGGATTTGTGTCAATCTCTATGGAGAATGCCACTAGTGGAGAATGGCAGTGGTGCCAATCTCATACCATGACCTGAAAACATGCACAAGGAGTCCTAAACTCACATGTGCATTCTTCTATGTAGTGATCATTGTATCCACTGTGTAGATATCATATGGAATTGTGTCAATCTCTATGGAGAATGACACTAGTGGTGAATGGCAGTGGTGCCAATCTCATACCATGACCTGAAAACATGCACAAGGAATCCTAAACTCACATGTGCATTCTTCTATGTAGTGATCACTGTCTTCGCTATGTAGAGATCATATGGAATTGTGTCAATCTCTATGGAGAATGCCACTAGTGGAGAATGGCAGTGGTGCCCATCTCATACCATGATCTGAAAACATGCAGAAGGAATCCTAAGCTCACATGTGCATTTGCACTTTTGCCATTATCCTACTACAGCTAATACAATTAGTGGAATGTCAATTTTTAGGTTTAGTTTGTGTAGATTACCACTAGTGGAGAATCACAATGATGCCAATCTCATGCTAGCAACTACATAATGTCACTGAGATCATCAAACTCACATGTGGAATGGAATCGGACACCACTCTCCTATGATCACTTGAATACCCCTCCTAGAATAGTATGATAAACATTTGTACAAGTGGAGAATGGCAGTGCTGTGAATCTCTTGTTAAGCCCTAAGAAATGGCATTGAGAAGCCTAAACTCACATGTGCATTCTTCTTTAAAGTGATCACAGTCTCGGCTCTCTAGAGTTCATATGGATTTGTGTCAATCTCTGTGGAGAATGGCAGTGGTGCCAATCTCATACCATGACCTGAAAACATGCACAATGTATCCTAAACTCTCATATGCATTGGCACTTATGCCATTATCCTACTGCAGCCAATAAAATTAGTGGAATGTCAATATATAGGTTTAGTTTGTCTAGACTACCACTAGCGGAGAATGGCAGTGATGCCATTCTCATGATGGCAACTACATAATGACACTGAGATCATCAAACTCACATGTGGAATGGAATAGGACACCACTCTCTTATGATAACTAGAATACCCCTCCCACACTAGTAGGGTAAACATTTGTACAAGTGGACAATGGCAGTGGTGCCAATCTCTTATTAGGCCCTAAGAAATGGCATTGAGAAGCCTTAACTCACATGTGCAGAGATCATATGTATTTGTGTCAATCTCTGTGGAGAATGCAACTAGTGGAGAATGCAGTGGTGCCAATCTCATACCATGACCTGAAAACATGCACAAGCAATCCTAAACTCACATGTGCATTCTTCTATGTAGTGATCACTATCTCCGCTCTGTAGAGATCATATGGAATTGTGTCAATCTCTATGGAGAATGCCACCAAAGGAGAATGGTAGTGGTGCCAATCTCATACCATGAGCTGAAAACATGCACAAGGAACCCTAAACTCATGTCCATTCTTCTATGTAGTGATCACTATCTCCGCTGTGTAGAGATCATATGGAATTGTGTCAATCTCTGTGGAGAATCGTAGTGGCGCCAATCTCATACCATGACCTGAAAACATGCACAAGGAATCCTAAACTCACATGTGTATACTTCTATCTAGTGATCATAGTCTCCGCTATGTAGAGATCATATGGAATTGTGTCAATCTCTGTGGAGAATGCCACCAGTGGAGAATGGTGGTGGTGCGAATCTCATACCATGACCTGAAAACATGCACAAGGAATCCTAAACTCACATGTGCATTTGCACTTTTGCCATTATCCTACTGCAGCCACTAAAATTAGTGTAATGTCAATCTATAGGTTTAGTTTGTCTAGATTACCACTAGTAGAGAATGGATGTGATGCCAATCTCATGCTGGCAACTACATAATGTCACTGAGATCATCAAACTCACATGTGGAACGGAATCGGACACCACTCTCCTATGATCACTGGAATACCCCTCCTAGAATAGTAGGGTAAACATTTGTACATGTGGAGAATGGCAGTGGTGCCAATCTCTCATTAGGCCCTAAGAAATGGCATTGAGAAGCCTAAACTCACATGTGCATTCTTCTATGTAGGTATCACTGTCTCCGCTGTGTACAGATCATATGGAATTGTTTCAATCTTTGTGGAGAATTCCACCAGTGGAGAATGGCAGTGGTGCCAATGTCATACCATGACCTAAAAACATGCATAAGTAATCCTAAACTCACATATGCATTGGCACTTTTGCCATTATCCTACTCCAGCTAATAAAATTAGTGGAACGTCAATCTATAGGTTTAGTTTGTCTAGATTACCAGTAGTGGAGAATAGCAGTGATACCAAACTTATGTTGGCTCTAGGAAATGGCATTGAGAATCCTAAACTCACATGTGCATTCTTCTATGTAGTGATCACTGTCTCCGATGTGTAGAGATCATATGGAATTGTGTCAATGTCTTATTAGGGCCTAGAATGTCAATCTATAGTTTTAGTTTGTCTAGACTACCACTAGTGGGGAATGGCAGTGATGCCAATCTCATGTTGGCAACTAAATAATGACATTGGGATCATCAAAATACAATTTGTACTGGAATCGGACACCATTGTCCTATGATCACTGGAATACCCCTCCTAGAATAGTAGGGTAAGCATTTGTACAAGTGGAGAATGGCAGTGGTGCCAATCTCTTATTAGGCCCTAAGAAATGGCATTGAGAAGCCTAAACTCACATGTGCATTCTTCTATGTAGTGATCACTGTCTCCGTTGTGTAGAGATCCTATGAAATTGTGTCAATTTCTGTGGAGAATGCCACCGGTGGAGAATGGTAGTGGTGCCAATCTCATACCATGACCTGAAAACATGTAGAAGGAATCCTAAACTCACATGTGCATTCTTCTATGTAGTGATCACTATCTCCACTATGTAGAGATCATATGGAATTGTGTCAATCTCTGTGGAGAATGCCACCACTGGAGATTGGTAGTGGTGCCAATGTCATGTACCATGACCTGAAAGCATGCACAAGGAATCCTAAACTCACATGTGCATTGGCACTTTTCCCATTATCCTACTGCAGCCAATAAAATTAGTGGAATGTCAATCTATAGGTTTAGTTTGTCTAGATTACCACTAGTGGAGAATGGCAGTGATGCCAAACTCATGCTAGCCCTAAGAAATGGCATTAAGATTCCTAAACTCCCATGTGCATTGTTCTATGTAGTGATCACTGTCTCCGCTGTGTAGAGATCATATGGAATTTTGTCAATCTCTTATTAGGCCCTGGAATGTCAATCTATAGGTTTTGTTTCTCTAGACTACCACGAGTGGGGAATGGCAGTGATGCTAATCTCATGCTGGCATCTATATA
Organism: Dipteris shenzhenensis; assembly: GCF_047967505.1. NCBI lineage: Eukaryota > Viridiplantae > Streptophyta > Polypodiopsida > Gleicheniales > Dipteridaceae > Dipteris > Dipteris shenzhenensis. The sequence continues at coordinate 48,543,674 of NC_141611.1, read as the reverse complement.
ATGACATTGAGATCATCAAACTCGCATTCGGATTGGAATCAAACATCATTCTCCTATGATCATTGGAATACCGCTCATAGAATAATAGGGTACACATTTGTACCAGTGGAGAATGGTACTGGTGCCAATGTCTTATTAGGCCCTAAGAAATGGCATTGAGAAGGCTAAACTCACATGTGCATATTCTTCTATGTGGTGATCACTGTCTCCGTTGTGTAGAGATCATATGGAATTGTGTCAATCTCTGTGGAGAATGCCACAAGTGGAGAATGGTAGTGGTGCCAATCTCATACCATGACCTGAAAACATGCACAAGGAATCCTAAACTCACATGTGCATTCTTCTATGTAGTGACCACTGTTTCCACTGTGTAGAGATCATGTGGAATTGTGTCAATCTCTATGGAGAATGCCACCACTGGAGAATGGCAGTGGTGCCAATCTCATACCATGACCTGAAAACATGTACAAGGAATCCTAAACTCACATGTGCATTCTTCTATGTAGTGATCACTATCTCCACTGTGTAGAGATCATATGGAATTGTTTCAATCTTTGTGGAGAATGCCACCAGTGGAGAATGGCAGTGGTGCCAATCTCATACCATGACTTGAAGACATGCACAAATAATCCTAAACTCACAAGTGCATTGGCACTTTTGCCATTATCCTACTACAGCCAATAAAGTTAGTGGAATGTCAATCTATAGGATTAGTTTGTCTAGATTACCACTAGCGGAGAATGGCAGTGATGCCAATCTCATGCTGGCAACTACATAATGACACTGAGATCATCAAACTCACATGTGGAATGGAATCGGACACCACTCTCCTATGATCACTGGAATACCCCTCCTAGAATAGTAGGGTAAACATTTGTACAAGTGGAGAATGGCAGTGGTGCCAATCTCTTGTTAGGCCCTAAGAAATGGCATTGAGAAGCCTAAACTAACATGTGCATTCTTCTTTGTAGTGATCACAGTCTCCGCTGTGTAGAGATCATGTGGAATTCTGTCAATCTCTATGGAGAATGCCACCACTAGAGAATGGCAGTGGTGCCAATCTCATACCATGACCTGAAAACATGCACAAGGAATCCTAAACTCACATGTGCATTCTTTTATGTAGTGATCACTATCTCCGCTGTGTAGAGATCATATGGAATTGTGTCAATCTCTGTGGAGAATGCCACCAGTGGATAATGGCAGTGGCGCCAATCTCATACCATGACATGAAGACATGCACAAGGAATCCTAAACTCACATGTGCATTGGCACTTTTGCCATTATCCTACTGCAGCCAATAAAGTTAGTGGAATGTCAATCTATAGGATTAGTTTGTCTAGATTACCACTAGCGGAGAATGGCAGTGATGCCAATCTCATGCTGGCAACTACATAATGACACTGAGATCATCAAATTCAGATGTGGAATGGAATCAGACACCACTCTCCTATGATCACTGGAATACCCCTCCTAGAATAGTAGGGTAAACATTTGTACACGTGGAGAATGGTAGTGGTGCCAATCTCTCATTAGGCCCTCAGAAATGGCATTGAGAAGCCTAAACTCACATGTGCATTCTTATATGTAGGTATCACTGTCTCCGCTGTGTACAGATCATATGGAATTGTTTCAATCTTTGTGGAGAATTCCACCAGTGGAGAATGGCAGTGGTGCCAATGTCATACCATGACCTAAAAACATTCATAAGTAATCCTAAACTCACATATGCTTTGGCACTTTTGCCTTTATCCTACTCCATCTAATAAAATTAGTGGAACGTCAATCTATAGGTTTAGTTTGTCTAGATTACCAGTAGTGGAGAATAGCAGTGATACCAAACTTATGTTGGCTCTAGGAAATGGCATTGAGAATCGTAAACTCACATGTGCATTCTTCTATGTAGTGATCACTGTATCCGATGTGTAGAGATCATATGGAATTGTGTCAATGTCTTATTAGGGCCTAGAATGTCAATCTATAGGTTTAGTTTGTCTAGACTACCACTAGTGGGGAATGGCAGTGATGCCAATCTCATGCTGGCAACTAAATAATGACATTGGGATCATCAAAATACAATTTGTACTGGAATCGGACACCATTCTCCTATGATCACTGGAATACCCCTCCTAGAATAGTAGGGTAAGCATTTGTACAAGTGGAGAATGGCAGTGGTGCCAATCTCTTATTAGGCCCTAAGAAATGGCATTGAGAAGCCTAAACCCACATGTGCATTCTTCTATGTAGTGATCACTGTCTCCGTTGCGTAGAGATCATATGAAATTGTGTCAATTTCTGTGGAGAATGCCACCGATGAAGAATAGTAGTGGTGCCAATCTCATACCATGACCTGAAAACATGTAGAAGGAATCCTAAACTCACATGTGCATTCTTCTATGTAGTGATCACTGTCTCCACTGTATAGAGATCATATGGAATTGTGTCAATCTTTGTGGAGAATGCCACCACTAGAGATTGGTAGTGGTGCCAATGTCATGTACCATGACCTGAAAACATGCACAAGGAATCCTAAACTCACATGTGCATTGGCACTTTTCCCATTATCCTACTGCAGCCAATAAAATTAGTGGAATGTCAATCTATAGGTTTAGTTTGTCTAGATTACCACTAGTGGAGAATGGCAGTGATGCCAAACTCATGCTAGCCCTAAGAAATGGCATTAAGATTCCTAAACTCCCATGTGCATTGTTCTATGTAGTGATCACTGTCTCCGCTGTGTAGAGATCATATGGAATTGTGTCAATCTCTTATTAGGCCCTGGAATGTCAATCTATAGGTTTAGTTTTTCTAGACTACCACTAGTGGGGAATGGCAGTGATGCTAATCTCATGCTGGCATCTATATAATGACATTGAGATCATCAAACTCGCATCCGGATTGGAATCAAACATCATTCTCCTATGATCATTGGAATACCATTCATAGAATAGTAGGGTAAACATTTGTACCAGTGGAGAATGATAGTGGTGCCAATGTCTTATTAGGCCCTAAGAAATGGCATTGAGAAGGCTAAACTCACATGTGCATTCTTCTATGTGGTGATCACTGTCTCCGTTGTGTAGAGATCATATGGAATTGTGTCAATCTCTGTGGAGAATGCCACAAGTGGAGAATGGTAGTGGTGCCAATCTCATACCATAACCTGAAAACATGCACAAGGAATCCTAAACTCACAAGTGCATTCTTCTATGTAGTGACCACTGTTTCCGCTGTATAGAGATCATGTGGAATTGTGTCAATCTCTATGGAGAATGCCACCACTGGAGAATGGCAGTGGTGCCAATCTCATACCATGACCTGAAAACATGCACAAGGAATCCTAAACTCACATGTGCATTCTTCTATGTAGTGATCACTATCTCCGCTGTGTAGAGATCATATGGAATTGTTTCAATCTCTGTGGAGATTGCCCCCAGTGGAGAATAGCAGTGGTGCCAATCTCATACCATGACTTGTAGACATGCACAAAGAATCCTAAACTCACATGTGCATTGGCACTTTTGCCATTATCCTACTACAGCCAATAAAGTTAGTGGAATGTCAATCTATAGGATTAGTTTGTCTAGATTACCACTAGCGGAGAATGACAGTGTTGCCCATCTCATGCTGGCAACTACATAATGACACTAAGATCATCAAACTCACATGTGGAATGGAATCGGACACCACTCTCCTATGATCACTGGAATACCCCTCCTAGAATAGTAGGGTAAACATTTGTACAAGTGGAGAATGGCAGTGGTGCCAATCTCTTGTTAGGCCCTAAGAAATGGCATTGAGAAGCCTAAACTAACATGTCCATTCTTCTTTATAGTGATCACAGTCTCCGCTGTGTAGAGTTCATGTGGAATTGTGTCAATCTCTATGGAGAATGCCACCACTAGAGAATGGCAGTGGTGCCAATCTCTTACCATGACCTGAAAACATGCATAAGGAATCCTAAACTCACATGTGCATTCTTTTATGTAGTGATCACTGTCTCCGCTGTGTAGAGATCATATGGAATTGTGTCAATCTCTGTGGAGAATGCCACCAGTGGAGAATGGCAGTGGTGCCAATCTCATACCATGACTTGAAGACATGCACAAGGAATCCTAAACTCACATGTGCATTGGCAGTTTTGCCATTATCCTACTACAGCCAATAAAGTTAGTGGAATGTCAATCTATAGGATTAGTTTGTCTAGATTACCACTAGCGGAGAATGGCAGTGATGCCAACTCGGGGGGGTCACTCATCATATGTAACCCTATCACGTGAGTTCAACAGAAGGATATTTTTAATTCCTAAAATTTACAGAAATAAATATACATAAGGGACTATTTAAAATAGTTTTGGAAAAAATTTACAGATTTGTATAGAAAAGGGGTACATTTTATTAATGAAAAAATTTACAGATAAGGGATTTTAAATATAGGCCTTGAACGCACGTGATATAGAGGGTTTATACATAGTGACCCCCCCGAGGATGCCAATCTCATGCTGGCAACTACATAATGACACTGAGATCATCAAACTCACATGTGGAATGGAATCGGACACCACTCTCCTATGATCATTGGAATACTCCTCCTAGAATAGTAGGGTAAACATTTGTACAAGTGGAGAAAGGCAGTGGTGCCAATCTCTTGTTAGGCCCTAAGAAATGGTATTGAGAAGCCTAAACTGACGTGTGCATTCTTCTTTGTAGTGATCACAGTCTCCGCTCTGTAGAGTTCATATGGATTTGTGTTAATCTCTGTGGAGAATGGCAGTGGTGCCAATCTCATACCATGACCTGAAAACATGCACAAGGAATCCTAAACTCTCATGTGCATTGGCACTTTTTCCAGTATCCTACTGCAGCCAATAAAATTAGCGGAATGTCAATCTATAGGTTTAGTTTGTCTAGTCTACCACTAGCGGAGAATGGTAGTGATGCCAATCTCATGCTGGCAACTACATTATCACATTGAGATCATCAAACTCACATGTGGAATGGAATCGGACATGACTCTCTTATGATCACTGGAATACCCCTCCTAGAATAGTAGGGTAATCATTTGTACAAGTGGAGAATGGCAGTGGTGCCAATCTCTTATTAAGCCCTAAGGAATGGAATTGAGAAGCCTAAACTCACATGTGCATTCTTCTTTGTAGTGATCAGAGTCTCTGCCTGTAGAGTTCATATGGATTTGTGTCAATCTCTGTGGAGAATGGCAGTGGTGCCAATCTCATACCATGACCTAAAAACATGCACAAGGGATCCTAAACTCACGTGTGCATTGGCACTTTTGCCATTATCCTACTGCAGCCAATAATAAGAGATTGGCACCACTACCTTGACCTGAAAACATGCACAAGGAATCCTAAACTCACATATGTGCATTCTTCTATGTAGTGATCACTGTCTCCACTGTGCAGAGATCACATGGAATTGTGTCAATCTCTGTGGAGAATGCCACCAGTGGAGAATGGTAGTGGTGCCAATCTCATACCATGACCTAAAAACATGCACAAGGAATCCTAAACTCATATGTGCATTCTTCTATGGAGTGATCACTGTCTCCGCTGTGTAGAGATCATATGGAATTATGTCAATCTCTGTGGAGAATGCCACCAGTGGAGAATGGCAGTGGTGCAATCTCATAACATGACCTGGAAACATGAACAAGGAATGCTAATCTCACACGTACATTTGCACTTTTACCATTATCCTACTGCAGCCAATAAAATTAGTGGAATGTCAATCTATAGTTTTCGTTTGTCTAGACTACCACTAGTTGAGAATGGCAGTGATGCCAATCTCTTATTAGGCCACTAGTTGGCAACTACATAATGACATTGAGATCATCAAACCCCGGGGGATTCACAAGAGGAAACTTATGATATCACGTGAGTGTACAATAGGGGGGTTTTTTTTAATGAGGCATAAGCTTATACATTAGGGGTGGGGGGCCTTTTATTTTTTCCCAATATTGAATTTAAGTTAGGGGGGCCATGCCATATTTAAGAGGGGGGGACATAGTATAGGCTACCTTGGGTGACTAGTCCAAACAAGTTTGGTTTTGTGTATGGTTTTAAATCGTCATAGGGAAAGTAATCTAAATTTGCTTATTGTGTGATCTAAATGCTTGAGAAAGAATGTAGATTTGAGGAAAGGGGGGACATAATAGAATTTTGGTGGTATCTTATAAGCTTAAATAGGGGTGTTTTATCATCCTACATGGATCTTAAATAGGGGGTTTTCTTGAAGTTCATGCACGCAGGTGACGTCCCCCTTTCATGAAGAGTGAATCCCCCGGGCATCAAACTCACATGTGGAATGGAATCGGACACCACTCTCCTATGATTACTGGAATACCCCTCCTAGAATAGTAGGGTAAACATTTGTACAAGTGGAGAATGGCAGTGGTGCCAATCTCGTGGGTGGCCCTAAGAAATGGCATTGAGAAGCCTAAACTCACATGTGCATTCTTCTATGTAGTGATCACTGTCTCCGCTGCGTAAAGATCATATGGATTTGTGTCAATCTCTGTGGAGAATGGTAGTGGTGCCAATCTCATAACATGACCTGAAAACATGCACAAGGAATTCTAAACTGACATGTGCATTGGCACTTTTGCCATTATCCTATTGCAGCCAATAAAATTAGTGGAATGTCTAGACTACCACTAGTGGAGAATGGAAGTGATGCCAATCTCATGTTGGAACCTACATAATCACACTAAGATCATCAAACTCACATGTGGATTGGAATTGGACACCACTCTCCTAGAATACCCCTCCTAGAATAGTGGGGTAAACATTTGTACAAGTGGAGAATGGCAGTGCTGCTAGTCTCTTATTAGGCCCTAGAAAATGGCATTGAGAAGCCTAGACTCACATGTGCATTCTTATTAGCATCAGTGCCCTTCTCTAGAAGGTCAGGTGAGAAAACTCTCATGTGATTTCCTTCACATAAGGAGAATGGCACTGGTGCCATTCTCTAATTCTCTGCAATCCATGTGATGAATCAAACTTCTACCATTCTCCTTAACATCATGGAGGATGGCACCAGTGGCATTATCCTCAAACTCTCACGGAGGATGGCACTTGTGCCATTCTGAACAAACTCACAATCCATGTGTTCAATGGAATTTGTGACACTCTTCTAGCATCATATTATGTTGGAGAATGGCACGAATACCATTCTTTATTATAACCATCTTAACTTTGATATTGTGTATATTTGCTTACTGTGTTGGTGTAGTTTTTCATAATGCATATATAAGTTTCTTCGCCTTGGTTATTTTGTTAATAGAAGTTGCATTGTGGTTGTAATATTTACTACTACACTTATGATTTTCTATTATACATTTCATTGTGTCCTTGTTTCTTTTGTTAACAGAACATTGCAAGAATGGCTCGCAAGGGAAAGAGAAAGGTTCAAGAGGTGTCAGTTTATGATGGAGTTAGTTCTGGAAGAGGACGGTTTTTGGATATATACAATAACGAACTCCAAAAACTCCATAAAGTGCATTGTTTTGTGAACATCCAAGGAACAACTTTTGAAGATGTTGGACAAGTTAAAGAGATGGAGGATACCGAGAAAGACAACATTCCATGTCTCAAAATTCATACATTGGGTGGCAATGTGTATCAATTGGATCCTGCTTGTTTTGATCATGCGAGGATGAATGCTACTAGGGAGGACACGATGATATCTAGGGGTTGTTAGGGGCAAAAGCAGCAACAGTAAAGAGGAGCTAGGGGGGGAGTCCTTAGATCATTAGTCCTTAGATTATTATTAATACGTTGTATCTAGTTTATTAATGAGATATGAAAAGACGGAAGTTCTAGGGGCAGGCGGAGAACTGAATAGGCACGGCAACCGTGAAGGAGTTATGTGTGCCGGTTAGATAAGAGAGGAGAGAGCGATCATTCAGAGGGATCAATTGAGGCTCATTGATGAGGATCGGAGCAAGGATCAGTGCTATGTAGAGTACGGTGTTGTACTGCTCGGAGAAATGTTATACAGAGATTCTATTGCATCTGCCTTATTGTTTTATCATGAATGATTCTGTCGATCACTGTTCTACTCTATGAATTTTCATACGCAGTTCTGAAGTACGATTACGCATGTAAATCTGTCGCAGTAGTGCGTTTCGAGTTAGTCTTCAGAGTAGAGAGGGCTAACACTTTGGCGACCACGGAAGATTTCCATGTTCGTCGCGGTGGATTCCCCCGGAGAGGTTGGATGCTCCCCATCTGTAACACTCTGATTCCTCGGTGCGAGGCCTAGCGCATGAATGACGCTGGGAGTGAGCCAGGGGGAACATCGCGCTCTCCGGAACGGCCTCGGGAGCCTGCAACTCCAGTATCGGCACGTACAACCCGCGAGGAACGGCATGACAGATATGTGGCTCAACGTGATCTTCTCTTCGGCTTCTTCACGGATAGTGAGAGTAGTAGCCGCTCTGACACACCTCCGCTGATCCCAGGAGAGGAAGGTCCAGTCGTTTCCGGTGTTCAGGAGGAAGGCGAATCCTCCGGACGCAGTAGCCCGTTCGATTTAACAGGTACTCCTCCGGAAGACGAAGCGTCACCGTTGCGGAATTCCCCACCACCGAGTCCCAGGAGACGGGAGGGTGGTGTGCCTGCAGGAAGCGGAGCCCCAGGTCCGTCACCAGATCCCGGTAGGGGAGGTGGAGGCGGTGGAGGCGGAGGCGGGGGTGGAGTTCCGGCGGTAAGCAGCGCGGCTATTCCACCACTGGTATCCAGGATGACGGTGAAGTACCCCAAGTTTTCGGGACGGGATAAGGAGGATGCGGATGCACATATCCTGTCATTTGAGATGGCATGGATGGTGAATACGGCTCCACCAGTGCAGGCGACAGATCTTATGAAGATGGCGACTTTCATCCCGACACTGCAGAAGCAGGCGGCAGTATGGATCGCGCAATATGGAGCTACCCATTTTGCCACGTTTGATCTACTGCGGGATGCCTTTTTGCTCCGGTTTCGGGAGGACAAGACCCGTGTTCATGTCCTGGCCAAACTGGGGAAACTGGAACAGAAGAACCAAGAAGTGGAGGCGTATGCGGCCAGGTTTCGGTCGTTGATCCGCCGCCTCGATGCAGCAACTACTCCAGCAGTCCCCATCCAAAATGCTTACTTCATGGAGGGGCTGAATAAAGGATTGAAAAGGTCCCTGGCATCGTTGGATCTGGAAGCTCTTTCATTGGAAGAAGTCGTCCAAGCAGCGGTGAGGGCGGAACAAGTCCTGTTTACTTCCAAGGGAAGGAAAGGAAAAGTGAAGTATGAGGAGGCTGAGGGAGACTCCGATACTGATACTGAGGAGGAGTCGGATCAGTCGGATGAGGAGGAGGACAAACGTTCCATGAGGCGGAAGGCTGGAAAAGCGGCAGGGAAGTTATTTCCGGAAGGATCTGCTGCCGGAGCCAAAAGCCGGGATAGTGGAATAGGGTCCTCTTCAAAAGTTCGCAAGGATACTTGGTGTAATCGGTGCCGGAATGCAGGACACTTAGCAGAGGAATGCGGTTTGAATGAGCGGTGGTGTGCGATTTGCCAAACAGCGACGCATACCACGGAGATCTGCCGCTATAACGCACGAATAGCCCCGACACCAGCGGTGGCGGCGGTAGTTGCGGCACCAGCCGCAGCACCAGCCGCGGTACCAGCCGCACCGGCGAAAAGACCTTGGCGGCCGAGAACGGCTGGAACAGGTGCAGATGAACCAGCAGGGGAACGGACGTTCCTATGTTTTTATTGCAATCAACCCGGACATCGAAAGGTAGATTGCGAATTATTCAAGCGCCACAAGGCGGAAAGGGAAGCAACCCGGGGATCCGGAGAAGGCAAGTCCGCACCAGCAGTGAACGCGGTTCTGATTATCGAATGCGATGATGACAGTCCGCAACAGGATAGCAAGGAGCCTAGTCCGCAGTCCGAAGAAGTACCGGAAGTACCGGCGGGTGTCTTTGTTGAAGGCAAAGTGGGAGGAAGTGCGAGCGGAGATGTGCTCGTGGTCACACGATCCCAGGAAAAGGTGCGGGACTACAAGGCCCCGCAAGAGAAGGGGCGACCCCCGGCGTTGGATTGGCAGGCACAACAACAGGTGCGGTCGACGGTCGGTGAATGGGTCCAGAAAACCCCAACGGTGTTACCTAGGCCTAGCGCGGAAAAGGCAGTCTCGGTGACGGAGAATGGTGCGACGGTGGCAAGGCGCCTGCAAGGAGACCAGTCAGAAGCGACTTGTCTACCTACCAGTCAGAAGGACAGCCTGATGACCGGCAAGGAGGGTGTTGAACCATATGATTTATGGCAAGATTTGCGGAAACAGCAAATACACATGACAATGGAGCAATTGTTAGCATTGGTACCCAACTTCCGGAATTCTCTCATCAAACAATTGACGGAACCAGTCAGGGCGATGGAGTCGGAGATGGAAGCGGTAACAATGGAAGTGTCGCCTGACGGATCTGTAAAGCCTGAAGTGGCAGAACAGCCTCCTGTTTTTGATGAAGTGGTCCCGGTAATTTCCGTAACGCTGGAGAACAGCCGTGTGGGAGGGGTGTTGCTGGACGGAGGGTCTGGGGTCAACATCCTGTCCGAACAAATGCTGGTGCCGTTGGGTATCACAAAATGGGAATCCGCACCCTTCGCCGTTCGGATGGCGGACCAACGGAGAGTGCAGCCGTTAGGATTGCTCCGTGGATTGAAAATGGAGGTTTGCGGCGTAAAGTTCGAAATCGCTGCGGTGATTCTCCGGATGGAGGATATTAGCGGGTCATACCCGTTATTGCTCGGAAGACCGTGGTTGCGGCAGGCCCATGTGAAACAAGACTGGCAATCCGACCGCATCACCATTCGGAAAGGAAAAAAGAAGCTGAAGCTCTCGGTACATACCAAACAAGGGCTGAGGACGCCATTCCGACCGACGATGGCGGAAGGTATCCATATGATGGACGGAATGGGGGTCGAAGAGGAGGATGACTACTTCAGTAGGAATACGGAGCTGGTAAGCTTGTTCGAGGTAGATGTGGTTGCCGTTTTAAAGCAATATCAGCATCAGCTTCCCTCGGCTACGCAGGAGTCATCCAGTTCCACGGAAGAGCCAGTCGAAGGGAGTCTACCGGAAGGCACAGGAGACATGCCGGACGAAGCGGGAGTGGCGGAGGCGGAAAGAGTTTTCGAGCAGGAACTCCGTCGCTCGCGGAGGGTCAAAGAAGACGAGCTGCTGGATCTTAACCTCGGAACGGAGGGGGAGCCAAAGAACGTCCGTGTCAGTGCAAAGCTCGATAAAGGGTTTCGGGGAAAATTGGAGACATTGCTGAAATCCTTCAAAGACGTGTTCGCCTGGGACTACACAGATTTGCTCGGCATCGATCCCAAATTCTATCAGCACAGGATCAATCTGCAGAAGGATGCGATACCGGTTCGGCAACAACGGTATAGAATGAATCCGCACTATGCCCAGAGGGTGAAGGAGGAGCTGGACAGGTTGCTAAAGGTCGGGTTTATCTGTCCGGTTGACCGTGCAACGTGGCTTTCGCCAATCGTGATTGTTCCGAAAAAGAATTTGAAGTTGCGGGTCTGTGTTGACTACAGAAAGCTTAACGCGGCGACAATCACTGATCCGTTTCCATTGCCGTTTAATGATACTATGCTGGATACAGTGGCAGGTCACGAGATGTATTCTTTTCTGGATGGCTTCAGTGGGTATAACCAGGTGCAGATGGCACCAGAAGATCGAGAGAAAACAGCCTTCATCACGGAGTGGGGAGCATTTGTTTTCCTGGTGATGGCATTTGGGCTAAAGAATGCTCCGGCAACATTTCAACGCATGGTCCAAGAGATATTTCATGATTATTTACTAATCTTTATGCAGGTATTTCTGGACGATTTCAGTGTTTTTGGGAGTCGCGAGCAGCACCTTGAGCATCTGAAGAAATGCTTAACCCGGTGTAGGGAGGCACGGTTGTGTCTGAACCCTATGAAATGTGCATTCGCCGTGGGCAGCGGTATGCTGCTAGGTTGCATTGTCTCGGCGGAAGGCATTGCGGTGGATCCGGCGAAGGTCGAAGCGATTCGGCAGGCAAAGGTTCCTGGCAACGGCAAGCAGCTCGGGAGATTCCTAGGGCAGGTTAAATGGCACAGCCGAATGCTGCGGTATCTGGCGGATGTGGCGACACCACTGTATGACCAACTCAACAAAGTACCGTTAGTCTGGTCTTCTGCTTGTGACTTAGCCTTTCGACGGCTCAAACTGATGTTGGCGACAGCACCGGTGGTTCAGCCGCCAGATTGGGCGAAGATGTTTCATGTCTTCGTGGATGCCTCGGACGTGGCTATTGGTAGTGTCCTCATGCAGGAAGCGACAAGTAAGTGGTTCCGACCGGTGTATTATGCAAGTCGCAGGTTGTCAAAAGCCGAACGGAATTACTCTACTACGGAGCGGGAAGCATTGGGGATGATTTATTCCGTAACCAAGTTTCGTCACTACCTGTTGGGGAATCGGTTCACGTTTCATGTGGATCATTCCGCCTTGTTGTATTTGGTACACAAGCCCGAGCTCACTGGAAAGTTGGCCCGGTGGATGCTGCTTTTACAGGAGTTCGACTTCACGGTGGTCCATCGACCAGGAAGTACACATGCCGTAGCGGATTACCTTTCGCGGTTGGAATCTGGCGAAGACCCGATGGGTGTGGAAGACGATTTTCCGGATGCCCAGCTGTTCGAACTGGAGGCGGTGGTACCGGCAGCTCCAAAGACGTGGTACGACGACATGTTTCACTTTGTCGACACGGGCCAGATGCGCGACAGAATGTCGCGAGACCAGCGGAAACGGCTCGCGCTCAAGAGCAGAGACTTCCGGATCATTGCTGACCAATTGTATAAAAAGGGGCTGGATGGTGTGTTGCGACGGTGTGTGTACCCACATGAGCAGGAGGTCATCCTGGAAGAGGCTCACCAAGGAATCAGCGGTGGACACTTCGCAGGAGAAGTCACCGGACGAAAGGTACTCCAAGGAGGTCTGTGGTGGCCAACATTAATGGGGGATGCGCATAGGTTCGTCAAAAGATGCGATGTGTGCCAGAGGTTGGGCCAGCCATCAGGTCGGGACCGGATGCCGCACAATCCCATACTGGCCCTCGAACCGTTCATGAAGTGGGGGCTGGACTTTGTAGGTCCGTTTTCGCCGCCGGCGCGGAGGACAGGTAACCGGTATATCCTGGTGGCGACGGATTACTGTACCAAATGGGTGGAGGCCAGAGCACTGAAGGATAATTCGGCAAAGGCTGTGGCCAGATTCCTTTATGAAGCCATTATGACACGGTACGGATGTCCGGTTGAGCTCGTCACGGATCAAGGTGGGCATTTTCTTAATGCGGTGTTACGGGAACTGGTTACCCGGCACCTAATCATTCATAAGAAGTCCACAGTGTATTACCCTCAGGCAAACGGACAGGCAGAGTCCTCGAATAAGGTGTTGCTAGTCATTCTGAAAAAGCTGGTCAATGAAAATCGGACAGATTGGGATGAAAAACTTTACTCCGCATTATGGGCGTTCCGGACTTCCTATAAGGTTGCGACGGGGTTCACGCCATTCAAGTTGGTTTACGGAGTTGAAGCAGTGGTCCCCATGGAATTCCTAGTACCGAGTCTGCGGATTGCAGCGGCAGAGAAATTGGGCTGGGACGAGTCCGTAGACCGGAGGATTGAACAGCTGGATCGGCTGGGTGAGGAGCGGTTCTACAGTGCGTATCTTGCACAGGTAGTCCAGGACAGACGGAAGGTCTGGGTGGACCGTCATTCCAAGAAGAAGACCTTCAAACGGAGAGATGCCGTGATATTGTTTAATACTCGGATGGGTCCGCATCCGGGTAAGCTGAAGTTACGGTGGGGAGGTCCGTATTGGGTGGTGGAGCGTTATGGTGACGGCACGTTCCGATTAGGAACACTACAGGGGGAGCTGTTGCAGAAGCCGGTAAATGGATTTCGTCTCCGACCATATACAGGGCCCATGCCACCTTACCCATTTCCGGAGAAACCACCTGTGAAGATCATTTCAAATGCATTTGTAGCCATTTCGGTGGAGAAACCGATGATGGGGGCTATTAATACGCACGTGTGGTCTCACTCACTTTATTCCGAGAAATGGTGGGAGCAAAGCTTCGTGTTGCGGGGCGCGGACGCCGCCATGCAATCTACTGAATCTTCGAAGTGGGGCTGTTATCAGAATGATGGGACACTTGATCGTTGCATGCAAACAAGGAGTTCACCAGGGCATCCAAAAGGCACTTTGGAAGCAAAAGGGGGCTTATTTCCAACTCTTTGTTTTCCAGCACTCTTCTCCCTCGCATCCCAGCTTTTCGCCGCTATGGTGGTCTTCCATCTGATCAATCCGTTACCTGTTGGGGATGAGGCTGTGCAGTCTTGGCTGACACGAGCTCGTCTGGTGGAGTTCGCGGGTTTGCCATGGGCTACGACACCAGTTCATCCATTGGCGCAAGATATCTTGGCGCAGCTTGCACGCGGGCGCAAGGTCGTGGTGTATGGCAAGACTTTCACCTTGTGCAAGGAGCTGGTAGCGGCCCGTTTGCACTTGCCGGTGGATGGCCCCTGCAAAGTCACGAAGCTTACCAGCAGTGCCATGGAGGCAGCTCTCGGCGCAGGTTGCAAGGGGGAGTATAATATGAAGAAGCTGGATGCTTCGACGAAGATATGCTACAAGTTTATTGCAGAGGCACTCTGGCAGAAGGTGAAAGCAGAGTTACTGGGACAGACCCAGTTTACCTATTTCCAGAGGGCGGAGCAAGGGAAACCGGTTCCCTGGGCGAAGCTGCTGGCGGACAGAATTCTGGAGGTGGCCAAGAAGCTCTTGAAGCCCACGGCAACATCCCGGATGGGGCAGGTCTTATTCTTTTTGTTCGGACCAGATGCGGAACCGGTCATCCCAGGATCGTATGTGGAGGTGGAGGCGTCCACAGACGAGGGTTCGGACAAGGAGTCCAAGGAGGTGGAACCAGCGCGATCAACAACGGAGGGAGTTCTGACGCTGATGCCAAGGAACCAGGTGACTCCGGTAGTACCTGCGGTGGAGGTTCCGGCGGTAGTACCTGCGGTGGTGGTTCCGGCCGAAGTTCCACAGGGCAGCCAGCGGAGTAGGCCAGCGGTTCCGGCAGAAGTTCCACAGGGCAGCCAGCGGAGTAGGCCAGCGGTTCCGGCAGAAGTTCCACAGGGTAGCCAGAGGAGTAGGCCAGCGGTCTCAGCAACCTCGAGCCGCATGGCCAGTTTATTGAAACGAAAGTTGGCTCTCGCGCCGGAAGGAGGCATGTTGAAGAAAACCCGCCCGGAAGCGGAGGCCTTGCAAGGGGAAAGCTCAGTCCACACTCGGGAGGACAGTTCGGGGAGACAGGCAGGTCAGGAGGAAGCCCGTGTAGTCCCAAGGGGGAGTGGTGAGCTGCAGCTCTCTCCGCCGGTGGAGACCTATGATCTGGTCACGGCACGACGGTTGGCGGAGCGCTTGCTCCAATGTTTTCAGAAGGGGCAGCTGGAGGAGAATGAGGCGAGGTTGCACCAGGAAAATGCCAGGCTGCTCGAACGTAATCAACAGCTGCAGGAGCAGTTGGTACGACTCCAACAGGTGGATGCACGGCGACAGCAGGATATGGAGGAAGCAAGGACGGCGATTGTCGCCCAAACTCAAGAACACCTGCGGCTGACGGAACAATTGACGGAGAAGGCTACAGCTGCGACCGCCAGGGTGCAGTTGTTGGAAGCAGAAGTGATGGCGTACCGGCAACCCTCTAGCTCTACACGCATGCTGGACGAGGCCCTTTTGTTGGATTTATCGGAAGCCTTCGTCGCAGAGATGCAGGGTATTTTTCTTGATCATCAACATCAATTGCGAGTAGAGCTGGAGCGGGCTTGCAGGCCTCTCGACCGACGGTTGGCCCGGAGGGATGAGGATGATCCGGCGGGAGGGGGCGCAGGAACAGCTTTTTTACCACCAGCACCGGTGACGGAAACTGCGGCACAACCGGAGGGTGGAAGTTCTACATCGGCAAATAATCTCGGGAAGCAGACAGCAGCGGGACCGGTGGATTCTGCCGAAGGCTATGTCAAACGGATCGCCGAGCTGGAAGAAGCCCTCCGAAGAGCGAAGGCCAGAGGAAAAAGACCCGAGACCGCGATGATGCCACGACCCCGAGCAGACGCAGCAGCCGCTTTTGTGGCAGCTTTTCCGGAGCCAGCGGACGGGGAATCCTTGGACGCCAGGCACTTTTTGCAGCTGAAAGAACACGTCGCGGTGGTGCAACAGCAGTGTGATGATGCAAGATCTCAGCTGTTGGCACTCAAGCTCGCCCGGAAAGAAGAGCACCAGCAACATGAAGTTGAGGTGAAGAGCCTCATGGCCGATTTGCTGCAGCTCCGAGCTACTACGCCAGACCCCTCAACAGGTGCCCAAACCAAGGAATTGGGGCGGGTAATGAAACGACTGGATAGTGTGGCGAAGAAAGCAGATCGCACTATGCGGGTAACCGATCTCGAACTCGCTTTATCTGAAAAGACCCGACTGCATGCAGAGGAGCTACAACAGCTGCGGAGAACGAGTCATGTTGAGAGAGCAGCTATGTTGGTTGACCTGCGGACGGCATGCCGCTATATTCATCGGATGGCGGCAGTAGCTCAGCAGGCGGGGGCGGCGGCACCACCTTTCTATGGATAGCTCCAAAATTTTGTGGATGCTCATGCTCTCAACCCGCAGCAGCTCCCTTTACTTCGACCGGCGCAAGCGGCTCCGGCAGTACCAGTACCGGCGCCGGCGGCTCCGGCAGTTCCAGCAGTTCCGGTGGCAGCGGCAGCAGCGGCGGCGGCGGACGATGACGGTGGCGACGTCGAGGATGAACCGTAGCGCGGAGAACCGGTGGGTTCGGATGCGGATCCAGAATCCGATTCCCCGGGAGTGCCAAGTGTTAGGGGCAAAAGCAGCAACAGTAAAGAGGAGCTAGGGGGGGAGTCCTTAGATCATTAGTCCTTAGATTATTATTAATACGTTGTATCTAGTTTATTAATGAGATATGAAAAGACGGAAGTTCTAGGGGCAGGCGGAGAACTGAATAGGCACGGCAACCGTGAAGGAGTTATGTGTGCCGGTTAGATAAGAGAGGAGAGAGCGATCATTCAGAGGGATCAATTGAGGCTCATTGATGAGGATCGGAGCAAGGATCAGTGCTATGTATCAGAGAGTACGGTGTTGTACTGCTCGGAGAAATGTTATACAGAGATTCTATTGCATCTGCCTTATTGTTTTATCATGAATGATTCTGTCGATCACTGTTCTACTCTATGAATTTTCATACGCAGTTCTGAAGTACGATTACGCATGTAAATCTGTCGCAGTAGTGCGTTTCGAGTTAGTCTTCAGAGCAGAGAGGGCTAACAGGGGTTGGATTAATGAGCCAAAAAATTATACCAACCAACAGATATTAGAAAGCTTTGATTTGGTAATAAAAGGGATAAAGCAAGATATAAAAAAGAGTAGAAAAGTTTCGAAAAGAACCAAGAAAAGTGATGTTGAGGGATCAAGCTCTCAAGTGTCTCAGAACACATTGAAAGAGAATGCTAAAGAGACCGGTGAGGAGGAAACAATAGGTGAGAAGGAAATAAGGTCAGATGGAAAAACAAGCATTGGGGATAAACTGGATGAAGAAGCTAAAGACAAAGAGACAACTTTAGGAGGAAAATAGGGAGGTACGGGAAAAGTCACTGATGGAACTGGAAGTGGAGGTGATGCAACGGGGAGTGGTGAGACACATATAACAGGACATGGTGAGAAATCATCTGAAGCAACTATCATCCTATATAAGAAAATCTAGCCAGATGTTGACTTTAAGGCACTACAAAAGAAATTGGGAAGGAAGGACACAAGTATGACAGGCTTGATGGAGTACGTAGAGTACTTCCCATTTGGTTTGGAGTTTGAGATGTTGATCCCAGTGATCCCAGTGTTGATCCAATTGTTGATCATCAATGGCCAACATGGAGGCACAGACTATTTTGAAAAATCAACCATATATTGATATCTTACAACACCTAAGGGCATAGTGGATTGCATTCGGACGACCAAAGAGCCAGCCCAAGGCCTTGTCAAAGGGCATAAAGATCGACAAAGTTGGGATGTGAGTAATAAACTTTGTTTTGTATGCATTTTTTATTTCAAGAATGTTTATGGCTTTGTAAAAGAAATGATAGTAGTGTCAATTCCCTGATGTGAGAATGGCACTAGTGCCATTCTTCTAGTTACCAAGTCATGCTTTTGACATGGTAATGGGAGAATCGCACTAGTGTCATTATTATCTCTATTACATGATTTGGATTAGAAGAATGTCTAAGATGATTTGATTTTTTTTAATAGAATTTTGTAGGAGTTGCAAGCGTATCGATGGGCGCAAACTTTCCTACCAAGGACACACACATGGTCACATACAATGATGACATCTACGAACAATGGATTAGGATTTTGACATTGGTGAAGCAGGGTGATCTTGAGGGTCGAAATCCCACAATAACATATATGAGGTGTCT
Organism: Dipteris shenzhenensis; assembly: GCF_047967505.1. Classification (NCBI taxonomy): domain Eukaryota; kingdom Viridiplantae; phylum Streptophyta; class Polypodiopsida; order Gleicheniales; family Dipteridaceae; genus Dipteris; species Dipteris shenzhenensis. The sequence goes on along the minus strand of NC_141611.1, from coordinate 48,525,078 downwards.
ACTAGGATTGGAAGACGAAGATGTACGTGCACTTCAAGAAGAGATTGAGTCTAAAGAAATAGTCTTGGTCAAGTCAAGCAAAGACAAGGACTCCATTGAAATGTCTTAATGGGCAATGGAGATTAAGCATGATAGAGCCCTGAAAGAAGCACTCATCAAGGAGTTCAACTCACGTCACCCTTCGCCCCAGCGTCAAACATGGGATGCCCTTGCAACTTACTTCAAAATTGATTCAATTGTTTATCAGAGCTTCAAGGGTTCATGTGAGTCATGGGTCAAAGAGAAGCTACAAGTTGGCAAGTCCACACCTGATTTCCCAAAAGCCGTGTCAATCTATGTTGATTGGGTGATTAGTTCAATAGAGGGTAACAAGTCTACATCGCAGTCTTTTTTTCCTTGGATAATTATTCAAATGAACATCGAGATGGAGGGGGAGAGCTTTCTAACACGTCACTCCAAGGGACAACTTCCAATCAGCTTGTGTGTGCTTGACACCTCAGAGGGATCTGCAAAGGCATGTGTTGGGATAAAGATGCCTTCAAGAAGTTGCTCTGTGGCTTGATGGAGACCGTTGCCACTCCGTCACAGTATGTATTGCTATTATTTATGACAATGACAGAGATGGTAAATTTCAAGGAAGCAATGATAGAGGCTCAATTTTGGCATAGAAGGTTTGTGGGTGTTATCCATGAATCGGATAGTGCACAAAAGGGTTTGTCTGAGACCTTCTGTTTTTTGTCATTTGTAAGCTCACATGATGGGTTTGATGGATTTGAGCACATGTTAGAAAACACAAGGCCATACACAATAATTGAGGACAATATTCTTTATTCTGATGAGGATGATGAGTATGAAAAAGAGGCGGTTGTGAAGCATGGCATCATCAAGAAGTGCATCAGGTACTATTGTAGTAGGGAACACAAAGTTGTTGTTGACGTCTTTACTAATGGATGTGTGGCATTACAAGCATTGTCAAGCAAAAGAAAAGTGATCTCACTAATGAAGACATCCCAATAGGCGACAGAGGTCGAGGCTATGTGTGTGGCACATGCATCAAATAATCCCCATAATAAGATTTGGTCTAGCATTGAGAGGCCTCTTGAGACACATAGAGCTGATTCACCTATCGATGAAGGAATTAAAGAGGGTGAGCATCACATTGAAGACTTGCGACCTTTAACTGAAGTAGATCTTGAAGCTATCCCAAAGATTACATTGGAAGATTTGGAGCAAGGTCTTTAGCTACTCATTTATGCCTTGTGTATTCAGTTTCAAAATAAGATGACTTTTATGGATTTTCTCGATTGCACATACTCTCATTATATTAAAGAGATTAAACATTAGGTATGATAAAATTGTGTGACATAATGACATGGGGAATGGTACTAGTGTCATTCTCCCTATGTCGCGTTATATGTAAGAGGTACTATTAACATTTTATGTGACCTCATATGGAGAATGGCACTAGTGCCATTATCTCTTTGTGGTTATCTAGAAATGGTAATACTGTTATGTTCCTTTCTTGAATCTATGTTAGTTGAAAGCATTATAGAGATTAAAAATTGTATAGTATTAACTATGCTACCAAAGTTTGGATTTGGGTGCTTTCTACAAATCTATTGGACCAGAGTAATACAATATCTATGCTTTCAGATCATGCATTGTACATTTCTTTTGGGACATGGGGGGAGGCACTAGTAGTATTCTCTCCTCCCAATGAGGATATAGAGAAAGGCACTAGTGGCATTCTCCATAACCTTATATGTAAAATGGCACTAGCACCACCCCAAGAGAAGAATGGCACTAGTGCCATTCTCTCTATGAGTTCAGAGAGAAAGGTTGCACTATTTGCATTCTCAATTGACCTTTAGAGAGATTGGCACCAATGTCATTCCCCAAAAAGACAATGGAATCAGTGAACGGCGATGGATAATGTTCGTACTTTATTTTTATTTATTAGTTTCATATGCTTTTGTGCTTCGACATTGTTGAATACACTCTAGAGAATCAAAATATTTCTATATTCCTCAACTTCCACAAGGACCAATGATGCATGGAAGGATATGGAGACATCAAATGTCGAGGACAACATACCACCCAAAATGGGGACTATCAATTACGTGAAGGATAAAGGAGGTATAGAAGAAAACATAACCCCAAAAATGGAGAAAATTGCAAGGAATATCATGAATCCTATACTTTTAGAAGAGAACATGGATGAACGTACTGTCTCAACATTGGGGACAAGACTAGATAATCTTATTGTTGTTGCAAACATGTATGAAAACATAGCACCTGACAATTTGGATGAGTCAAAAGCCAGCAACTTCAAGGAGAATTTGGATCTATATCCACATACAATTTCTTTGGATATGCCACGATTAACAATCATATTAGACTTGAATGGCTTGTTATTAAGTCGCTGCCTATTCAAGTCTCCAATACATCCGTCTATTATGCATGGCAAAAATAGTTATATGGTTGTTCGTCCTGGGTGCATAGAATTTCTTAAAATCTTGCTACAAATATTTAATATAGGTATCTGGTCAACTGCGATGGAGTATAACGTACTTGATATGGTAGGAAAGCTGCAAAATTATGCAAATGAGAGCCTCACTTTCTTTGTTATATGGTCTTATCAAGGATGCTACACTTACAGTAAGACGAGGATAAATAGGCCTGACAAGGTTGGTGTTGAGGCAATGTTCAAACCCTTAGCAAAAATCTCAAAGGCATTTGGATGTGATGCTAGAAGGACAATCCTTGTTGATGACTCCTCATACAAGGCTTGCCTCCATCAAATTGCATATTTCCTTTAACGTTTGATGTACAAGATAAGGATGATAATATTCTACTGAGAGAGTTGATGCCGTACTTACTACAACTTGATGAAACTAAAGATGTGTGCAGCATGATTGAGACAAATTGGTATGGACAATTACCTGTGATGGAGGGGCATATGGATTTCAACCTTGTCTAGAAAGTAATTGATTAATGGAGGGAGGAAAATCATGCATGGTCAAGAATGGAATATAAAACAAGAAATCTTCCTCTTGCAGATCAACTAAGAGAGAGGGATATAGGTGGTAATATAGAATCAAAGGGTGTACACCCTACGGCAACCCATGGTGGTGATGGCTAGGTGCCTAAACTCAATGCATCCCAAATAAGACTTTTAAGGAATGCTCCGCAACTCTTTAGCATGAATGCTATGCAAGTTTCTTAATTGGCTATAGACCTAGGGTACAAAGGTCACTATATCAAGAAATACATTGCTAAGGGCTACATAAACCGACTACAAAATGCGTATTTTTCATGAAGGTACATATGTCAAAGTGTTTTTTTATTTTATCTCAAGTCTATATAACTGTTGTTGCAGCTGCTTGAATTTGTCTTTTGTGATATAGATAGATATATGTTCAAATCAAGCTTGAGTAGGTACATACCAGAATGAGATCCATTTGGACCACCAAAGTTACCTGTCCCTATCAATGAAGTGTTCTAGATAAAAAATGTGGCTTTCGAGGTGCATGAGTCAACCATTACAGGTGCTGGCTTGGGCTTGTTTGTGCATGACTCCATCAAGAGAGGGACTCCTATTCTCCATTATGGAGGTGACAAGTACTCCTACAGAGACTGGAAGGAATTATGTAGAGTTCATCCAAGGCTAAAGAAGTACTCTATCCAAGAGGACCCTATTGTCCCTATGAAGGATATGGTGCATATTGTTGGTGATGTTCAATATGGCAATGTGGCAGGATTTATTAACAATAATAGAAATACCAATGTAAAGCCAAACGTTTGTTATGTATTTTTCCCTAATGTTCCACCTTGGTATGACCCCATGATGAACATAGATATTGCAAAATATGGTCACATTTGTATTGAATCCATAGATGATATACATGCAGGAGAGGAGCTAGCTGCAGACTATGAGTTTTGAATAACAACATTGTATTTCTTTATACAATCATTACTTATGGGAATTACTACTTTCTTACCAGCTATGTAAATTGGTGCGTAATTGTTGTGTGTGAATAATATGCAAACATGTTCATAACTACATTCATAATGTATTTTGAAGGAGTGTCTCTCATGCCATTCTTTCCGGTGCCATTCTCTTTGGGGCTAGAAATTGAGAGTTTCTTTGGAATCATGATTTATTTCAGGGATTTCAATGGTGCATCAACAAGTTGTTATGTTTTCATCCTAAAGTGTACTTTTTTACTTTGCAATGAGTAATCAACATGACATGTAAAGTTATCCTTTTACAATAATGCTAGTCAGTCTAAACATTGAAAGTGCACAATAAATGATTGTCATTGCTACCTAAGTTACATCAAATGCTTGCCATTGCCCATTGATTTTCCATCAACTACGTATCTTGAATTCATTCTCCTCAACTATATATCTTGATTTTCCATCAACTACATATCTTGCATTCATTCTCCTCAACTATATATCTTGATTTTCCATCAACTACATATCTTACTAAGTTAAAGAGCCTATGCGTTTTCATTGCAATACTCATGGTTACTAATTACACTCTACATTTTTTAAATGGTGTTTTGGAGATTTTCAAATGAGAATGCTCACAACAAAAGCGAGTCTCAATATCAATGGAAATTCCAGAGACTCGCTATTATGAAGGTGTTTTTGAACATCACTATGGCTCACGAGATGAATCTAACTCAAATGGGTTTCAAAGTTTATTATTTTGTTAATGATAACGTAGTTTAGACACTGATATTCTATTTATTATTTGAGAATGTAGTTGGTATTTCACACTTCATGAATGGCTATCTACTCTATTTTCACATATTTCTCCTATTTTTTCATTGAGGGGAGCTACAATTTCTTCCAAAACTGCCATTCTGGGAATTGTGTTTTTCCCGAATTATCTAATACGGTCTTAGATTGTTTATTGTAGTGAATACCAAGACACTACTACACATTGGTTGTTTTTCGACGAAAAGCACCTAACGTTTAGTGGGAAAAGTGTCAGTACTAGTGGTGGGCATGTTTAGCCTATGTAAGGGTCAGTATATATCGACTTTTTAATAAACATTAGTATAACAATTGATGATAGTCGGTATATACCGACACTGATAATCTTTGCTAGTTTCTATTTGGTAAGGTTAACGATAAATTGGTATAATTTAGAAGATGTGGAATCATGGATAGGTGGTACCACTTTTCTCCTTTACAGGTGGTACCACTTTTCTCCATTATAGAATGCTTCAAAAGTGGTTTTTTTTAAGGCTTTCACAAGTGGTTTTTTAGAGGCCTTTTCAAAACTATTATCATGGAAAAGGTCGTTGTTAGACATGGGAATTTACAAATTTTAAAATTGTCATCATGAGTGAATATTCCATGAAGTGGCAAATGTTCCACCTCACTCACTCCAGCACCCTCATGCAAACATGCTTCCAAACCGTCCATTCACTCCTGTCTCTGCACCCTCATGCACAGGCACAAAATGTCCACTCTTACCTTTGTCTCACTGTCTGTCACTCGAGCACCCTCATGCAAAGCATGCATTCTTTATCTCTCTCACTCAACCTTTCTAACTTGGACATGCACTCGTCTATCCTTCCCCACTCAGAACGTGAGCTGACATTAATTGCGCCAGCCTGCCAAATCTGTTCTTTGTCTCACTGTCTCTCACTCAAGCACCCTCATGCAAAGCATGCATTCTTTATCTCTCTCACTCAACCTCTCTAACTTGGACATGCACTCGTCTATCCTTCCCCACTCAGAACATGAGTTGACATTAGTTGCGCCAGCCTGCCGAATTTGTTATGCAATGTTGCCCTCCTTTCTTTGAAGGAACCATGCATGAATAATCTAGTACGATGATTGTAATTACTTTGAGCTCCATATCCCTTTCTCTTTGGTTCAAGTCTCTCTCAAGTTACAGCGAGACCTAAAACGCCTCCCATAATGAAAACACCTCCTAGAAAGTGCAAGAATGTGTGTAGAGATGACTCCAAAATAGCAATGTCATCATCGAATGCTCTTTCGCAAGGCAAGTATTCTGCCCAATAACGAGCTGATTGCCAAGTTCGTGAAGTGCTTCACATTTTAGAACTATCAAGCAACCAAAGAAGACCCAAAAGGGCATTGAATTGCTTAGGCAGTTTTTGGAGAGAATGTCTTGAAGACTGTTATGGTCCAACTAGGTGGCTTGAATAGAAAGCTCGACAATTGGAGGAAGGCCAATGGGCTTGTTGGTGCAAGGAGCTCACTGTCACAGCAAGAGCCTGCCGAATTCAAACCTCCACCATTTTTGCATTTCAAAGACAAGAAGCTTTTAGCACATCACCACAACATGTAGAGCTCACATAGGCGATGCTTGCCACAGTAAAGAGTAGCTTCGCTACAAAGGAAGAAGCCTCAAAAGCAGCAAAACTGAGTATAAAAAAGCAAGAGATGCCTTGCTTTGACATGAAGGTGCTTCAAGTACATCCAAAATGTTCCTATCAAAGCTAGAAGCCCTCCAAAAACAGATGGCTACAATTTTGGCATCACTGTGGAGGGCTAGGGTGAGCCTAACCTAACCACAAGAGAATACCCCGGGGTCTTGGATGTGGGGAAAGTCTATCCCATAAGTGCAAGCCAATACACAAGGTGCCTAAGTTGTCATCGTTGTAGTCAAACCACCACACACAATCCACTTCCAACAAGATGTATCAATAGGAGGACACAAGTAGGGAAGGAGGTGAAAGAGTAATGAAAATCCAAGAGGGGATCACTTGAGGGTTTAACTCTCTCAAGGAAGAGGTGGTATGAGGGATTAACATCCTCATTGGTTAAGGTAACATGGGTTTTGGTGGTTGATCATCCTCTTTGTAGCAAGGTCATCAAGAGGGAGAGAAAATACAACATTGGGTATGAAAGATCATTGACAGAGTCTCAAATCCAACTCTTTACAAAAGCATTGCCACATACCCTCTCTTCTATGAATTGTACACTTGAGATATAAAATTACAGCATTTAATCCCTTCCATTTCCTCTCATAAAAATGACTCTTGGAGGAGCCAAACCCTTGAAAAACTTCCACAAAATATTGTAGTACAATACCATGGTTAAATTCCATCACTCAAACCCCACAATTGCATCCAAACTATGCTCCTATTCAAGTGCAATTGTAAAAAACAGCAAACTGTCCATAAATTTTGCGACATTTATCACTTATACCGCCAAGTGCAGTCAAAATTTGACTTCATAGGCTCCACATAATGGTAAAATAGATCATGATTGAGGTGGAAAATCAACCATTCAAGTGGAAAATATCAATACTTTGAAACAGGTCCAAACTAGCCTTCTATGCTTGACCCACGGGAAGACTACTACCATCCAACTATACTTGCTCCAATCCAAGTACAGAGATGATTCATCCACATACACCCCTCTAAAAAACACAGAGGTTTCACACCTAATCAACCTTCATTAACCAATTCACCCATACAAGCAACCTTCTCTCACTCAAGCATCACTCTAACAATGCACAAGGGAGTTCATTCTCTACACAGGAAATTACAGAATTGATATGCCCTCATTGACCATCCTCATTTCAACCATTGGAACCACAAAGCACTTGAAAACTTTCATATATTGACGAAAGACCTTCCCAAAGACTCATTACACACTTCCCAACACTATTATGCACCCAAACATGGCATCTTTGGCATGCATATTCGAAAAAAAACAGCAACTAGCTACTTGTCAAGGGCCAAGCTTCAAATATCTTCAAGTACAGCCACAATACAAGAGTCCACAACCAAAATAGATGGAAACAAGTAACTCAAATGAAGCCAATTCGGACTCAACCAAGATGATTTGATAGCGATGCAACCAATTTCTTCAAAGGGGGTGCTCCAATGCTCCAAAACAGGCCGTCCACTACCAAATTCGTCCCTTGAACATGTAGGAGCTCCAAAACTTCGACCCTTGGCTGCAAAATATGGTCGTTCATGCCCTCCAATAGCTCCCTTCGAGACTCAGGACGAATGTGTGGAGAGGGGACTCGGAACAAGCTGCCCTGGGCACCCGAAAACCAAAAACTCACGGTAGAAGCTCCCACAAGCAAAAGAAAGTAGATTGATGGAGTGTTAAGCCCCAAAACAAGTCTCGTCTTCTCGAATCCAGGTTATGCACCCTCTCACATGCAAGCACTCAGCCCATAAAGAACCCACGGTGGAAGGAAAATGGAAGGCAGTTCATGTAGAGGCTCCCCTCACCCTGCGGTAGGCAAGAAATACCCTCATCCATCCACAAACCACTCTTTTTCTTTCACAAACTCCATCAAAAACTAATACCTTGGCATCTTGATTTCACCTTGGACAAAACATATGCCTCACTTGGCATTAGACACCACAAGAGGAAAGACCCACCGGCAATGAGAAATCTTCCATTGTATCGCTTCTTGTACCACATAACCACACATATCACTGTAGCAATGATAATATCTCAACATGCTAAAAATAAGTAAAACCTCCAAAGTAAAAAGTCATATCCAAATGATACCAATCATCATCATGATGTCTCCTCAAAGATACCATACCACCCACATGTACATCACCATAACATCACCTCAATCGTAAAAACTAAAAATAAAATAATCATGCTACGGTGTCGCATAGTAGTATGAACTACATCATCATCAACATAGTAATCAAGACTATGTCAAAGGACACCAATCCTGTAACATCGGATAAATGTAATGATAGTAGGAAGTGTCCTCGAACAATACCAAGCCATCGAATTAGAATACATCTCCCTGTATGTGGCATCATCATGCTAGCATATGGCATCCACCATACAAAGATCAACATCAATCCCAATGCATAAGTCCAATGGCATAATGCACTAACACCATCGCATACCCGCATCAAGCATGATGTCGCCATGCAAGATGGCCTGCATATCCATCCAATAGATCCAAGTCCTCCTCAACCACATGTCTCTGCATCCCCCCTAGGCACAATGCTAGGTGCTCGATCCACCTTGGTGAAAAGATCACCACACCATGTCATGATACTGTGTACTAACCAAAACTCCAATACAAAAAGGATTAGTAACACGGAGCACTAAAAAGCCAATAAATTATGCTGAATGATAACATTTGAAAGAGTTTTTTTGAAAAATGCCCCAACAAACCAAACGTTGGGTTTCACATAATTCTCCCCTAAGAAAAATTCCCATCCCTATGAATGGAAAAAGATTCAATCGCATCCACTGGAGAGAAGAGGGTAGTGACAAAGAGGACACATAAGTGTTTTGGGAAGGGTTTACATTTTGGACGTCCCTCGACATGTATTGGGTAAGTGTCAATCATGAAAAGAGGGTGAATTTGTAACCAAGCATACACTCTAACACAACCATACAACACAATAAAAATATATCACAACACAACATTGACACACATTGTCATGAGGATGTGAACTGTAGAGCATAATGGACCCACATTTCCAAATCAGAATGCAAAAAGAAAAACCACTAAAACTATTCCATCTTGAAAACAAGTGAGCTTCAACCATAGTCAACCTATGCAACTGCATGTGTAAGGTTATGACCTAAGTCTCTAGCACAACATTCAGTCACGGAAACCATCTCAAAATAACATATTCCAACCTCATAGAATGATCACAGGAAATCCAAACTGCTCTTTTCTCATTATTTTCTTCACATTAATTCTTTACTTTCCTTTTCTTTCTTTCTTACTCTCAACTCGACACAAGGTCCCAACCCAAGAAGACCAAGGCATCAGTCCTAGTCTCTTCCAATAGAAACCCAACACCTACCAAGAATCTCACATGTTGGTCGTTTCTCGTTTTGCTTCTTCTACCCAGGGTCCCACCCCATAGAAGCCAAGGCATCGATCCAAGGGAAGGAACGTCCCAAACATCTACCAAGTACCGCTATGGTGATGATTATCTTCTTGGCCTACTCTCTCTTTCTCTTCTCTCTTTTTAAAAAAATAAATAAATAAATGAAGTTCGTTCTTCTGACTTACAATCCCCTATGAAACTAGAATATGTTATCTCAAGAAAATCCCAATTCCAACATAGCTTAAGCACTTGGCATACTCCCTCGACATACCTTGAATATAATTTAGCATGGAGAAAACTACCTAGCCTCGAAGATGATATAGCTCTAGGGTCATCCTTTAGCATCCTAGTAGAGTGTAATCCCAATACACTTATAGTACACTCACACTCACACTCACACAAGCACAAGCACATCACATTGACAAACATTCATCATCACACAGGATATGTACAAGCACATTCAATCATCCAAAGCCACTCCCATGTCCAGAAAATGAAGGCCACATTTATTAACAAATTATGTTCTTTCTTTTTCCTCGTTTTTGTGAAAGAAAGCAAATAACTCAAACACCAAATAGAGGGGAAATTTTTCCAAACAACTGTACAAGAGGAAGAGAGTGTACCTGATAACAAGTTTGGTTGACATAATAAACCCAATATTTCTTTCAATATCACACCATCGTCTTAACCCTTTATGAACAAGATTCTTCATAAACCTTTTGATGATATATCATTTGTTTTTGGTGACCAAATGAACATATAAATTGGCACAACCTATACTTTCCTCTCAGTGACTCAACAAGTCATGTTCTTATCCAATTCGATGATTTATCATTTCTTATGTAATGACTGGGTAAAGAAACAAACTTGGGACAACTACTTGACTTATGACACATTCCTTTGATGACTTATCATTTCATATAATGACCGAGTAAACAACTCCACTTCCTTCCAATGTCTCATAAGTCAACATTAACATTTGATCAACAAGACTAGTAACCTTCCAACTCATAACTCTTCTGAATCCATTCGATCATTTGTTATTTTTATATATAATGATCGAGTACCATAACAACCCCACTTCTCGCAACAACACACCATCTGACACTTAATTTCACTTGCCTCCTTCGATGATATGCCATTTTGTTTTTAATGACCGGTCAGGTATTCTTGACTCACTTGTCTGTATTGTGAGTCAATTTAGGAATGAAGTCTAAAACCATTGAATTATATGTTTATCCTCTTCATCAGAAAAATATTCTTCATTGGAATCATAATTGTAGTCATAATCATCTTCTTCCTCAGACCCATCCTCAGAACAATAACTCAAACCATCATCGTCAACTAATTAGTGGTGGTATGATTGACTATGTTGGATGTTGGTGGCAAAAATATTTTCAATGTATTGGACCATTAACTATTGGAAGCATTGATAGTAAGAAGGGGGCTAAGAGTGATTTTCCATGCATAGTTGAATTTGAACCGCATTCATTGGAAAGTTTCCACCATGAGGGCATGATTGAAGCAAACAATCATAGGGAGGATGATATCCATTTGCCTAATACTTTCAACAATGACATAGAAGAGAAACAGGACTTAGAAGAGAAAGAGGAAGATAATGACACATGGTCATGTCTAGTAAAGTTCGGACAACAACTTTTGCAAGACTATCATTATGATACACATGATCAATCCACCATGTTTGGTGAAGCTGATATCAGCTCTCATAGTACTCTAGGACTGGATCAAGTGCAAAAAGAGATAGGCAATAAAGCCAAGTCAATTATAGAAGATCCTGCTCTAGAAGTTCCTAAGGGTGAGGATGAGAAACCATTATCATTATGTGAGTGGATTGAGTTGGATAATCTCTTTGGCATTGATGAGTCTCAAGAATCATCAAAAGATCCTTGCGAGGATGTACTGGAAAAATCAAGTGAGTTTACTGATGATGAAAACATTAATGAAATTCTAGTCAAGTTTGGAGAAGAAAAGATTCTACAGGGATCAGTCAAATGTAATGGAGAGGATGCTCATGATCTTTTCCCTACTAAAGCTATCTTGAATGCTATGAGTCCCAATGATGTTGAACTGGTTGTTACTGTTGAGATATCGAGCTCCACTCGTGATATGCCAGGGTGACCGTTGTGCATTTATGTCACCGACTTGTTAGCTGCAGATGCGGTTGCTACACCGCCCATGAATAATAGCTAGATGACAGCTATCCTTATCTACTCTAGTTTGTGGCTCAGTTAGTATGCCACCTTAGTTAGTTGAGTTTGGTTTGAGACCCACATATAGGGTCCTTCTATTTCTTTGTGCTAGAGTTCTTTTGGCTTTCACAACTAAGAAGAGGAAAACTGTTTTCAGCCTCCACCTGTGTGTGTATTCCCCCATTGCGTATGTGAGAAGGCCGCAAGTGCGACTCCTTCCCTCTCTCCCACTATCTTCACATGATATCAGAGCCTTGTTCATGGTAAGGAGCTCAAGAAAGCAAACCTAGTTCGCGGTGTCCGAGTAAGAGGACCAGTGTTGCTTTCCTTTTTTGAGTTTGGGAGCAAATCTCTGCAGGTAGCACAGCCAGAAGTGCAAGAGTGCACTATCTCAGATTGAGACGCCCTTCATGGTGTGGCGAGAGGGCAGTATATGTTGTAAGATAGGCCAAAGCCCTTGGTGACTGTATTTTTCTGATTCGAGGCAATTTCAGGGCCCATTTTGAAGGCGGAAGTTCTTCGCAAGCACTCAGAAAAAGGCCTTGTTTTTGCTGTGCGACCACTACTCTGCTGGTTGGTGAAAAGTTACCACAGAAATTGCATCGTATGCCGGTGTGCAGAGATATTGGGAGTTGCAAAATCATGCTTGTTGCCTGTTGATGCAAAATCGTCACTAGGAATATGCAACCTACCTATAATTTAACTATCAAAGCAACCTACTTGCCATTCCCTATTAAGTCCCAAGCGTACATCTATGCCAATCATAAATTCCTAGAAACATTAGGAGATGTGAGATATGAGGAGAAAGTTCCAAAATGGACCTATGATATCCCACCAGATGTTATACAACCTGAAGCAGTCCCATCGTTGCAGATTCCAAAACCCTAAGAAGAGGCTGAAACTAGGACTGATGGTGCAACATCCGAGGAAGATAGCGATGAGGAGGATCAATCTGATGAAGACAAAGGAAATAATATTCGCCTTCCACATGGGTCTGAAGATGAGGACATTGATGATGAACATGATGAGGATAGTGACTCGTGAATTGTGGCAATGATGGCGATAGAAGTTTTGAATGTCTCATTGTACTCTAAATGTGTTCTGGTTTTTTGATTGCAGGTTGTGGTTTAGGGTTGTATAAGAATTGTCTTCTTGTGTATTGTAAATATCTTGTGTTTAGGGTTTGGGCTTTGATTCTTCCTTGTCGCCATTGCATTGGCTTCTAGGTTGTAATGCCAATTGTTGTGCTCTTGACCAAGTTCAATTGATCAAGAGCATGGCAACTGGCATACCACTCTGTCTCATATGCAATAGAATCCTATGCGAGGATGTGAGGAAGAAGCATGTGCAAAGTTTAATTTCTTGTCTTTGGTAACACTTATGTTTAACGACTTTAAAGATAAGTTTTAATTGTGTGTGAGAGAGAGAGACATGACTTTAGGATTGCATGTGATGGAGGCATGTGACTTAAGCTTGTGGTTTAGGGTTGGATAAGAATTGTCTTGTTGTGCATTGTAAATGCCTTGTGTTTAGGGTTTGGGCTTTGCCTCTTCCATGTCGCCATCACATAGGATTTTGGGTGGTTATGCCAATTGTTGTGCTCTTGACCAAATTCAATTGATCAAGAGCAAGGCAACTAGCATACCACTCTATCTCATATGCAATAGAATCCTATGCGAGGACGTGTGGAAGAAGCATGTGCAAAGTTTAATTGTGTGAGGGAGAGAGAGAGAGAGCGCTTGTGATGAAAGGGCATATAATTATATTTCAATGGCAAATAGAAAATGATTTTAAAGTTTACTTTATATAGTTTGTAAATTATTAAAGTTTAAAGTTTACTTTATATAAGATTGCATAGTGTTTTACATTCCAAATTCCAATTGATGCAACCATAGCCTTCCCTAAATTATTTATTATGAAATAACCATAGCCTTCCTTGATGCAATTAAATTATTTGTTTTCAATTAACCATAGCCTTCATTTAGGATTGCATGTGATGGATTTTTTGATTGCATAGTGCAAAATAAATATGAACATTGGATGCATATAAATTAATCACTAAGCATTTAAATATATAAATCCCACTGGATCATATAGTACACCATCATAGAACTTCAATGAACTTAAAACAAAGGCATATATTTCCATCATAAAGAGATTGCATATACTTCATTCAATGTCATGGTTTTGGATACAACTGTCCTAAGCCCAACACCATGGACAATGCCATTGATAGTTGGGATTTACAAAGTGGACAAATTGATCTAGTTTGCAAGTAATTTACTAGACAATAAAGATGAAATTTATGGCCGCAAGGCAAAGAGTAATAGCCAGTACAATTATCAAACAAGAATTGGCATCTTGGGCACAAGCAATTGTCTAGGCTATCGGGGGGAAGGGGTTCCATGGCATATGGTTGTGAGGATGGATGGCAACAAATAGCTAACTGCGCCTCAACGCTTGCATCTCCGATTAGTGTTGCATGTGCTTTGTGGGCCTCTTGCCACAACTGCGTGTTGAGGTCCCCCAAGCTCTTCATTTGGGCACGTGGAGCAATAATCATGTTATGCAACTCTAGCTCGATTCGTGGTCTTTTAGTCTCTAGGCATTGGACCTACTCAAACTGGGCCACATTCTCTTGGCAAAGTTGCATCACTTGTTGCTCCAGTGGGCCACGTGCACCCTCCAATGCCATGGACAATTGTGATTGGGTGATCGTCATTTTGTACGACCACGCATATGCTTGTCCTCGTAAGAGGAGAAGTCCACCTATATACCCTTAATGAAGTCACGTACAAGAATTTGGCAAAGTACATTGCCACTTCATTATGGTGTGGGGGATTTCCATATACCTTGATGTAGATTTGCCTGGCATTTTGCCAAATCCGTTTGTCTCGAAAATTGGTTGTCTTCCACCTCCCATGTTGGTCCAAAGCTTGGGTTGGGGTGCTTTCATCTCCCTCTGTTCTTCTACATCTCCTCACCGGACTACCTGAGGCTACATCTTCATCTACCTCTAAGGGCCAGATTGCCTAGAGCTGTTGTTTGGAGACCAACTTGTTTACTTCTTTCCATTGCATGGCTGCAAAACCAATGCCCATGGTGTCGATTGCTATTCAGATACTTATTGGCAATATCTTCAAACAAAAATTGAATTAATAAACATACAAACCTCTAGGTTGAGTGTACACGGATGTACATGCAATAGTCTTTGGCATATGCTCATGCACTGTGCTGGCAACCTTGCATAGCCACTCGAACTGTAACCATTGATGCTTGTCATGTCGAGACTCCTCTTCAACCTCCTCTTGTGTCAATGGACGCTTGCCTACTCTTCTAAATACTTTCTCCTCCCTGTGTGGAGGAGCAGTATCCTCTCCTTGTGACATTTTCCAAAAGTGTATACTATAGTTCAGATAGGTCAATATAGATAAATGCCCTGAGTGCAGTATGCAAAGTCTATATGGATCAAATTCAATATTTGTGAGTTCATCTTGTGTGAGATAGGAGATAAGGGGTGTGCCCCTTAGCAACGCGGGCATGGGACCAGGATGGTGGATGGGAATGGGAAGGAGGGGGAGTCGATGATGAGGTAGGAGGGATAAATGAGGCAGGAGAGGGGAAATGGTGGAAGGGAGGGGGAGCCATAGACGAGGTGATTACTAAGGGAGGGGGAGCCCATGATAAGGCAACTGGTGGAGGAAGGGAGGCCAATGACAAGGTAGCAAGTGGAGAGGGGGAAGCCGATGATGAGGTAATGGGAGGAGGGGTTGTCGATAAGGAGGGATAAATGGAAATTATCAATGGTGAGGCCATAGGAGGTGGCGATGGAATGGGAAGTGTGAGGGAAGGTGAGGGTGGTGATAGTGCTAGAGGTGGTGGGATAGTGCAAAGTACGTGAGTGAGAAGTCAGCCTATAGCGGTCATACATGTCTTAAAAGAAGACCGAGTACACTCATGCCATGTCGCCAAAGATTAGTGATGACACAAGTAAGATGGTGATGGATGAGAGTGGCAAAGGGATATGGTCTACCAATGAGGATGGTGGTCGAGAGATTGCTGATGCTAAGGATACTACTACTGCTAGTGGTGGAGGTGTTGGAAGGGAAGAACTAGAGTGGGAGGGAGAAGGCATGCTCTAAAGAAGATCCTTGATAGTGTGACAAAGTGTTGGGTCTCCCAAAAATGCCTCCAACTGTGCACGGGATGGAGTAGTCGAGATAGGAAGAAAAAAGGTACCCAAAGTCATACGGGGAGGGCGAGAAGCCTAAGGGCCCAGGGAGGAGGAGGAAGAGCTGGAGCTGGATGATCAACGATGAGAAGCTATGAGAAGTTGGGGAGGTTTGCCTTGAAGACAAGGTAAGGAGTAGAGGGGGTTGAAAAGTGGAAGCTGTAAGGGGAGAGAGAGGTGGCACTAAGGGGGATCCGAGGGGGAGGGTGCTAGGAGAAGGGATTTGGAATTGGCGATGCTGAGGGAAGGTGCAATGAGGAGGAATTAATGAGGGAATGGAAGGACGCCGACAAGGAGGAGTGCTGAGGGAAGGGAAGGTGCCGCGAGGAGGACTTTCCAGGGAAGGGAAGGTGCTACATGAGGATTGCCGAGGGAAGGGAACCTCCAGTGAGGAGGGCCGAGGATGTGGAGGGAGGGCGACATTGGGGAGGGGGCTGCTTGGGGAGGAGAGAGGTTGCGTTGGGAGAAGGGGATGTTGCATTGGGGAGAGAGGGTGTGAGGAGGAGGGGAGGTTGCGCTGGAAGAGAGGGGGAAGAGGCCTGTGTGGGGAGGGATGGGAGGAGGGAGGGTGAGTGAGGAGCGGGCTGCATTGGGATAAAGGAAGGGGGTGCGAGGAGTAGGAGGAAGAAAGACTACATTGGGGGTTGCATTGGGAGGAGGAAGGGAGGATACTTTGGGGGTTGCGTTGGGAGGAGGAGGGGAGGCTACTTTGGGAGTGTGAGGGAGATGTGTGAGGGGGTGAGGGGATGCGAGGAGTCATCTGTAGCTAGGGGAGGATACTCCTAGGAGAGGTAGGAGGAGGGGATGCATGAGGAGAAGGAGGATACTACAGGGGAGGCAGGTGGAGGGCATGTGGAGGATATGAGGATACTAGAAAGGAGGTAGGTGGAGGGGATACTATAGGGGGATGTAGGTGGACGGGATGTGTGAGGAGGAGGAGGATACTACAAGGGAGGTAGGTGAAGGAGATGTAGACGATACTGTGGGGAAGGTAGGTGGAGGGATGCGTGAGTATACGAGGATATTGCGGGGGAGGTAGGTGAAGGGGATACTCTAGGGGAGGTAAGTGGAGGGGATGTGTGAGGAGGAGGGGATACTGCGAGGGAGGTAGGTGGAAGGGATGCATGAAGAGGAGGAGGATACAAGGGAGGAAGATGCCAGAAGGTAGGGAGGAGGAGGTGGATACGAGGGAGGAAGATACTAGAAGGTAGGGAGGAGGAGGAGGAGGAGATGCTGAATTTGGATGATGGTAGGAGGATACCGATTATGAGGAAGGGTGCGGAGAGGTAGGAGGATACTACGGGTAGGAGGATGCTGAGTAGGAGGAGGATACAAAGGGAAGGTTTGGAGAGTAGGAAGTAGGTAGGAGGTTGCGAAGGTAGGTTGCCAAAGAGGTAAGAGGATACTGTGGATAGGAGGATGCCGAGTAGGAGGAGGATACGAGGGAAGGTGCAGAGAGGTAGGAGGTTGTAGAGAGGATGCAGAGGTAGGTTGCCAAAGAGGGAAGGGATGCACTATAATGGATGCACTAAAGGGGGAGGAGTATGTGCTAAAAGGGATGTGGATGCCCTTTGGGAGGAGGATGCATTGGGGAGGAGGATGCACTAAAGTTTGAGGAGGATGCACTAAAAGGGAGGTGGATGCCCTTTGGGAGGAAGATGCCCTAAAGGGGAGGAGGATGTGCTAAAGGGGGAGGAGGGTGGCCAAATGGAGGGGGAGTGGAGGAGGTAGGGAGGAAGGCCAACTTGAGAGGGAGGTATGCGCCAAAGAGGGAGGGAACTTGCCTCAGAGAGAGAGGAAGGCCAAATTGAGAGGGAGGTATGCACCAAAGAGGGAGGAGGGAGGGTGCCTTAGAGAGAGAAGGGAGGGCACCAAAGAAGGAGGAGGGAGGGCGCTGAGGAGAGAGGAAGGAGGGTGCCAAAGAAGGAGGAGGGGGGTGCTACAGAGAGAGAAAAAGGAGGGTGCAAAAGGGGCAGAGGTGGAGGGTGGAAAAGCAGCAGTCAATATTTTGATCATAACTTTTGATACCAAACTCCGATTCACAAAATTTTTAGTGCATTGAAAAGCTAAGATTAAGCTCCACAACTTTGTAGAAAAAGTCAAAATTAGAATCTAGATATCATCTTCTAAGTCAAACTATGAGTTTCACAATCCGCTCATAGATGCCGAAGCTATGAAGGGTTCTAAATTGGGTGCTATGGGTGGGGTTTCCAAGTTGAGAGGAGGGGTGCCTAATTTAGGGTGCCTCTAAGAGAGAAAGGAGGGGTTGAAAGGAGAGAGAGGATGGTGCAAGGTAAGGGTCAGCTTAGGGAGGTAGGGGTTGGGTTAGGTAGAATTTTGTGAGGATTTTTTATAAAGGCCATGCCTTAGAAATATTAAGAAATGAGCCCAATTTCAACAAGATGAGGTAGGGGTACCATGATATTATATATCGAGTCGAGAACCGTTTACAAGGCTCCATTGTGG
This sequence comes from Dipteris shenzhenensis, assembly GCF_047967505.1. Taxonomy (NCBI): domain Eukaryota; kingdom Viridiplantae; phylum Streptophyta; class Polypodiopsida; order Gleicheniales; family Dipteridaceae; genus Dipteris; species Dipteris shenzhenensis. The sequence continues at coordinate 48,506,338 of NC_141611.1, read as the reverse complement.
TGGTTCATCCAAATTGTCTAAGACCACCGCACCACGAGAAAGTATTTTTGTGGCACAAAAAGGACCTTTCCAACCATACACAAATTTCTTCTTCCTTTGCAAATCCTTTGCATCATACAACAATACAAGATCGCCTTCTTTAAACTTGTGGTGGTGAAGATGTCTATGATGCCAAGCCTTCCTTCGCCTAGCCTCTATATCAGTAGCAACATGTGCTTGAGTCCTTGTCTCATCAAGTTTAGTAAGCACTTCAATTCTTGAAACCATAACCTCATGAAAACCATCCGTCTGTGGGGTAACAATGCGAATTGAGCCCGCATTAAATTCAAATGACATGGCTACTTCCAATCCAAATGCAAGTTGAAAGGGCGTGTGTTGGGTGGTGGCACAGAAGGATGTGCGATAGGCCCAAAGGGCACTAAGAAGATCATCTTCTAGATGAATTGGGACTTCGTTGCAAGATGTGAGAGCTATCTTGCAGAGAGGCAGTCGATAGAGCGAGCGAGGAAAAGCGAGCGGGCCCAAAAAAGCGAGCGAGCTTTTCCACAATTTCCTTATCGAGGTATTCAACATAGCTTTGTGGAAACCACTATTTGGGAAAATTGTCGAAAATAAAACTTATGTTACTATGTGTAACTATACCAATATTGCGAATTATAGTCTACCTTAACTTCCAATTGGAGCCATACTCACATTATGCAACAATAGTATGTGGTTTGAAAGAAACCGAATTTCCACTCCAAAGCGGATTCCATTACTGATACAACAATTCTTTTGCATTTGAAATGGGTCTTATTATCAAACTCCTTCAATAATCAAAACAAATGTGTTGCTTGATATGTTGAACTTAGTAACATAAACATCACTTCACCCATATGTGGGGAAAAAAAACTTTCTGTAGACTTCATAGCATGGGATTGCATCAACACTTATGACATTCAAAATGGTTCTTCTTATTAAAAGTGTTATCAACCATGAAAGAAAATGTTTAAAAATAGTTCACCCATATGTTGAAAAACCCAAGTGTCATTTATGACATTCAAAATTGTTCTTGCAACCATCCTGTAGTTCCTAGAGATTTTGCCCATACTTCCAACCCCTTCCCTTCAACCACTAGGAGGTATCTAATAGTTTTATAGAACACTTGAGATATCATCACCTCCTAATACAAAACCATTATTACTATTTGTAGAACACTTGAGATATCATCACCTCTTAATGCAAGACCATTCTTACTATTTGAAGAACACTTGAGATATCATCACTCCTTCCCTTCAGCCACTAAGAGGTACCTAATACTTTTGTAGAACACTTGAACCATTCTTACTATTTGTAGAACACTTGAGATATCATCACCTTTTAATACAAAACCATTCTTACGGTTTGTATAACACTTGAGATATCATCACCTCTTAATATAAGACCATTCTTAGTATTTGTAGATCACTTTAGATATCATCGTCTCTTAATACAAGACCATTCTTACTATTTGAGAGATTAATGGATTAAAGGTTTGAAGCTCATAGGAGACGAAGGAAGAGAAAGTCAGTTTCGACATGAGGACAATAAAACTAATTGGAATATTTTGACTTATGTATTATACCTTTTTGAAGACTATGAATTTAAGTCAGTTTCAACATTAGGATGATAAAACTAATTAGAATATTTTGACTTATGTATTATATATTTTTGAAGACTATGAATTTTAATGAGGAGAGGCATGCACACTACTTAGTAAATACACTAGTACTACTACTAGCCTACGACTATTAAGCCTAGTAGCACCAGTGTGATTTTGAGCCTTGTATCAGCCTTTTGATAATTTTCTTTCATCTTTAGTGCAATAGAAATTATTCCTTCTATCAGAAGAATCTTGCCAAATTTATTCAAAGTGATGATTTTGTAGTCTACAGCCACTATCCTCTGACTCTCAAAAATATATTAAATGTGAGCACCCATTTATCTTGTTTGATCAACCCTAGACTATGCTGCGATAGGACATTACTAGAACAAAAAAAAAAAGAATTGATATGGCGATGTTCGGTGTGAAATAACCAAAATAAGGATTTAATAAGAAAGAAAACAATCAGAATCAATAGGCTATTCAATGGCTCAAATCTGCACAGAAATTATAATGTGCCTCCCAACTCTTATGCATTCCAGCTCCTCATGTTTGACAACAATGCAAACAATAAGGAAATCACATTATCTTTAGTTTCAAAGTAAGCAAAGCACAAAAAATAAATGCAAACGTATTGGATGATGAATAAATAGGTATAGATATAGATAGACCTATATATATGCATTCATAGATATAATGATGATTAAAGTTGGACGGTATAATAATATTATGTGTACTATCATTGGGATTAGGACTACTATTGGTAATATTGTATGTAGTAGTAGGAGAACTACCATTAAGGAACACTCAAATAAAATTACTAATGGTGGTGATAAAACTACCACTAGTAGTTTGGTAATTACCCCTAACATCTACAACAAATATTTGATGGGTAGCTAGTATTAGGTCAAAAGGCCCCAATTGTGCTATAATAATGGACCAAAAAAGGGAGTGCTATAGCATCACCTAAGGGTCACTTTTTATCCATGAAAGAAACAAGTCGGTGCAGCCTAGGTCATACAGATCTAGGTCATGTGGAGTGGTTCGCGTCTCTTTCCTTGACAAAAAAGTTACACTACCTTTGATAGTAACTACAAAGATTGCTGCCATAGTGCCGTAGAGTAGCCCCTAGGTTGCACCATCATCCCTTTTTGCTTTTGAGCCATTAAGTTTGATCCACTGATTTTATGTAGAATTATTCTACTATATGTTCACATGTCCTTAATAGGATCTTGATATAATCCCTTCCATTGTAAGTACTTTTACTTCAAGTTTCACATATCCTTAACAAACCACTAGGCTTCAACACAAATTCATTCTTATGTTTCAAGCCTTAAACTCAAACACCCTTGTAAAAGGGATAATGTATTAAAGCTACATTCAATCCATCAAATCTTTTAAATAACAGTTCTATTGAAAATTCATGTATCATCAATTGGATTTCATCCATTATATGTTCATTTGTCTTTAATAGTATGTCCAAAAATTCATGTATCTTCAATATTATTTCTCTCATGTGTTCCAATATCTTCAAAAGGATACGTTTATTTAATAATGTCCAAACTTGAGCATTGATTTGTATTTATCAAACACAATCTCACTCCACCTATTCTTTAAAATGAAATTTTTTCGCCAAAAGTGGGCCAAATGTAAGGTCTTTCCACATATTCTTAAGAATGAAAATTTTGGCCTTACGTTGGCAAGTCTATGGAATGAGGGTAAGGCTGAAGTCTCTGGTACGGTGCATTAGGTCTTGATTAATTCTTCTTTAGGCTTGAATATTTAATGCATTAACTTCACAACTATTATTTATGCTTGAACTTGTAATGTATTAATTTCATGACTTAGGATTTTATGAAGTTATATCTAACATGTCCCAAATTTAATGGAAATTAATATCCTACATAACACAACAAAGTATCATCATATCCCTTCCCAAAATCAATGCTACCTAGCAACTCTCGTGGCATTTTCACTGCCTTGCATTTGAGTTAGCTATGATGAAGAATGTTGCCTGCCTTTGGAACCTCTTAGAGTTACCGTTAGCATGATCTAATTTCATGTACCCCAAAACTTGAGACTTGGAGATTCCCATATCACACCAGCAGTAGCTATCTTGTCCACTCTCAATGCTAGTAAGAGCTAGGCCCCATAGACCGGTAAAAGAAGTCTTTTTGGAGGTTCAAATTTTTCCCTCCGTCTTCTGCAGGCCCCCTGATGAAATAGGATATATTCATCACCCTACATTTAATGCAATAATTGACACAACTTTTTTGGACCTGACTATGTAGTTTACATCCCAAAATTGGTGCTAAAATTGCAAATTGGGAGATTCCCATATCACACCAACGGTAGCTGTCTTGTCCACTCTCAACACTAGTAAGAGCCGCGGTCCCCATAGACTGGTAAAAGAAGTCTTTTTGGAGGTTCAATTTTTTGCCTCCGTCTTCTCCGGCCCCATGACGGAATAGCATATATTCACCACCCTACATTTAATGCAAGAATTGACAACTTTTTTTGGACATGACTATGCAGCTTACATCCCAAAATTGGTGCTAAAATTGCATACCGGGCATTTCCATTTGCCGGCAGGTGTCCCCAGCAACCCCTTGGACTTGCTCTATTTGTCTAGTTGTGTCTCTCCACAAAAATCGGAGTAGGGCCTATTTTCCCCATCTAGTAAAACTATATGCATCAATATGTATGTATGTATGTATGTATGTATGTATGCATGCATGCATGCATCCATGTATGTATGTACACACACACATATGTATGTATGTATGTATGTATGTGTACTAAAACTACTAAAACTATATGCATCAAATAATGTTGTTGATCAATTTTTGGCATACCCCACCAAAATCAAGACCCCCATTGCAAAGAAAGGTAAGGAACACAAGTGCTTGTTCTTATGCTCATGAGACAACAAAATGCATGATATAGGCAACCAATGGGGTCTTACTTTTGATGTTTGTATGTATGTATGTATGTATGTGTGTGTGTGTGTGTGTATGTATGTATGTATGTATGTATATATATATATATATGTATATGTATATGTTGATGCATATATGTATATATTGATGTATATATTGATGCATACAATTTTGATATATGGAGAAAATGGACATGAAAACCATCTAAATTGGTTCTTGTCGTTCGATTTGATATATGACATGATCCTATTTGGATTTGTAAGTCCAAAGATATGGGGTCCTACTTTTAGGGCCTGAATGCCTAAAATAGGTAGCACGTTAATGCGCTACCTATTTCATGCATTTAGGCCTCAAAAGTAGGACCCCATTGGCAACACAATGGGGTCCTAGTTTTAAGGCCTAAATGCATGAAATAGACAGCGCATTAATGCGCTGCCTATTTTAGCCATTCAGGCCCTAAAAGTAGTACCCCGTATCTTTAGACTTGCATATCCAAATGGGGTCATGTCATAAATCAAATCGAACGGCAAGATCCACTTTAGATGGTTTTCATGTCCATTTTCTCCATCAACTAAAACTATATACATCAAATAATGTTGTTGATCAATTTTTGGCATACCCCCCCAAAATCAAGACCCCCATTGCAAAGAAAGGTAAAGAACACAAGTGCTTGTTCTTATGCTCATGAGACAACAAAATGCATGACATGGGAAACCAATGGGGTCTTATTTTTTATGTTTGTATGTATGTATGTATGTATATATATGCATGTACATACATACATACATACATATATATATATATATGTATTTATGTATATGTTGATGCATATATGTATATATTGATGCATACAATTTTGATATATGGAGAAAATGGACATGAAAATCATCTGAATTGGCTTTTGCCGTTTGATTTGATATATGACATGACCCCATTTGGATTTGTAAGTCCAAAGATACGGGGTCCTACTTTTAGGGCCTAAATGCCTGAAATAGGCAGCGCGTTAACGCACTGCCTATTTCATGCATTTAGGCCTCAAAAGTAGGACCCCATTGGCAACACAATGGGGTCCTACTTTTGAGGCCTAAATGCATGAAATAGGCAGCGCGTTAACGCGCTGCCTATTTTAGGCATTCAGACCCTAAAAGTAGCACCTCGTATCTTTGGACTTGCATATCCAAATGGGGTCATGTCATATATCAAATCGAACGGCAAGATCCAATTTAGATGGTTTTCATCTCCATTTTCTCCATCAACTAAAACTATATTCATCAAATAATGTTGATCAATTTTTGGCTTACCCCCCCAAAATCAAGACCCCCATTGCAAAGAAAGGTAAAGAACACAAGTGCTTGTTCTTATGCTCATGAGACAACAAAATGCATGACATGGGAAACCAATGGGGTTTTACTTTTAATGTTTGCATGTATGTATGTATGTATATATATGCATGTACATACATACATACATACATACATACATACATACATATATATATATATATATATATATATATATGTATGTATGTATATGTTGATGCATATATGTATATATTGATGTATATGTTGATGCATACAATTTTGATATATGGAGAAAATGGACATGAAAATCATCTAAATTGGCTCTTGCCGTTGGATTTGATATATGACATGACCCCATTTGGATTTGTAAGTCCAAAGATACGGGGTCCTACTTTTAGGGCCTGAATGCCTAAAATAGGGAGTGCGTCAACGCGCTGCCTATTTCATGCATTTAGACCTCAAAAGTAGGACCCCATTGGCAACACAATGGGGTCCTACTTTTGAGGCCTAAATGCATGAAATAGGTATTGCCAATGGGGTCCTACTTTTGAGGTCTAAATGCATGAAATAGGCAGCGCGTTGACGCGCTGCCTATTTTAGGCATTCAGGCCCTAAAAGTAGCACCCCGTATCTTTGGACTTGCATATCCGAATGGGGTCATGTCATATATCAAATCGAATGGCAAGATCCAATTTAGATGGTTTTCATGTCCATTGTCTCCATCAACTAAAACTATATTCATCAAATAATGTTGTTTATCAATTTTTGGCATACCCCCCCCAAAATCAAGACCCCCATTGCAAAGAAAGGTAAGGGACACAAGTGCTTGTTCTTATGCTCATGAGACAACAAAATGCATGAAATAGGTAACCAACAGGGTCCTAATTTTGCTGTATGTATGTAAGTATGTATATATGTATGTATATACATACATATATATCTATATGTGTATATGTGTGTGTGTGTGTGTGTGTGTGTGTGTGTGTGTGTATGTATGTATGTATGTATATATATATATATATATATATATGTATGTATATGTATATGTTGATGCATACATGTATATATTGATGCATACAATTTTGATATATGGAGAAAATGGACATGAAAACCATCTAAATTGGTTCTTGTCGTTCGATTTGATATATGACATGATCCCATTTGGTTTGTAAGTCCAAAGATATGGGGTCCTACTTTTAGGGCCTGGATGCCTAAAATAGGTAGCGCGTTAACATATATGACATGATCCCATTTGGTTTGTAAGTCCAAAGATACGGGGTCCTACTTTTAGGGCCTCGATGCCTAAAATAGGCAGCGCGTTAACGCGCTGCCTATTTTAGGCATCCAGGCCCTAAAAGTAGGACCCCGTATCTTTGGACTTGCATATCCAAATGGGGTCATGTCATATATCAAATCAAACGGCAAGATCCAATTTAGATGGTTTTCATGTCCATTTTCTCCATCAACTAAAACTATATTCATCAAATAATGTTGTTGATCAATTTTTGGCATACCCCCCCAAAATCAAGACCCCCATTGCAAAGAAAGGTAAAGAACACAAGTGCTTGTTGTTATGCTCAAGAGACAACAAAATGCATGACATGGGAAACCAATGGGGTCTTACTTTTAATGTTTGTATGTATGTATGTATGTATATATACGCATGTACATACATACATACATATATATATATATATATGTATGTATGTATGTATGTATGTATATGTTGATGCATATATGTATATATTGATGTATATGTTGTGCATACAATTTTGATATATGGAGAAAATGGACATGAAAATCATCTAAATTGGCTCTTGCCGTTTGATTTGATATATGACATGACCCCATTTGGATTTGTAAGTCCAAAGATACGGGGTCCTACTTTTAGGGCCTGAATGCCTAAAATAGGGAGCGCGTCAACGCGCTCCCTATTTCATGCATTTAGGCCTCAACAGTAGGACCCCATGGGGTTGCCCGTATCTTTGGACTTGCATATCGGAATGGGGTCATGTCATATATCAAATCGAATGGCAAGATCCAATTTAGATGGTTTTCATGTCCATTTTCTCCATCAACTAAAACTATATTCATCAAATAATGTTCTTTATCAATTTTTGGCATACCCCCCCAAAATCAAGACCCCCATTGCAAAGAAAGGTAAGGAACACAAGTGCTTGTTCTTATGCTCATGAGACAACAAAATGCATGAAATAGGTAACCAACGGGGTCCTAATTTTGCTGTATGTATGTAAGTATGTATATATGTATGTATATACATACATATATATCTATATGTGTTTATATGTGTGTGTGTGTGTGTGTGTGTGTGTGTGTGTGTGTGTGTGTGTGTGTGTATGTATGTATGTATGTATATATATATATATATGTATGTATATGTATATGTTGATGCATATATGTATATATTGATGCATACAATTTTGATATATGGAGAAAATGGACATGAAAACCATCTAAATTGGTTCTTGCCGTTCGATTTGATATATGACATGACCCCATTTGGATATGCAAGTCCAAAGATACGGGGTCCTACTTTTAGGGCCTGGATGCCTAAAATAGGCAGCGCATTAACGCGCTGCCTATTTTAGGCATCCACGCCCTAAAAGTAGGACCCCGTATCTTTGGACTTGCATATCCAAATGGGGTCATGTCATATATCAAATCAAACGGCAAGATCCAATTTAGATGGTTTTCATGTCCATTTTCTCCATCAACTAAAACTATATTCATCAAATAATGTTGTTGATCAATTTTTGGCATACCCCCCCAAAATCAAGACCCCCATTGCAAAGAAAGGAAAAGAACACAAGTGCTTGTTGTTATGCTCAAGAGACAACAAAATGCATGACATGGGAAACCAATGGGGTCTTACTTTTGATGTTTGTATGTATGTATGTATGTATATATATGCATGTACATACATACATACATACATATATATATATATATGTATGTATGTATGTATGTATATGTTGATGCATATTTGTATATATTGATGTATATATTGATGCATACAATTTTGATATATGGAGAAAATGGACATGAAAATAATCTAAATTGGCTCTTGCCATTTGATTTGATATATGACATGACGCCATTTGGATTTGTAAGTCCAAAGATATGGGGTCCTACTTTTAAGGCCTGAATGCCTGAAATAGGCAGCGTGTTAACGCGCTGCCTATTTCATGCATTTAGGCCTCAAAAGTAGGACCCCATTGGCAACAAACGCGCTGCCTATTTCATGCATTTAGGCCTCAAAAGTAGGACCCCATTGTGTTGCCAATGGGGTCCTACTTTTGAGGCCTAAATGCATGAAATAGGCAGCGCGTTAACGTGTTGCCTATTTTAGGCATTCAGACCCTAAAAGTAGCACCCCGTATCCTTTGACTTGCATATCCGAATGGGTTCATGTCATATATCAAATTGAATGGCAAGATCCAATTTAGATGGTTTTCATGTCCATTTTCTCCATCAACTAAAACTATATTCATCAAATAATGTTGTTTATCAATTTTTGGCATACCCCCCCCAAAATCAAGACCCCCATTTTGCTGTATGTATGTAAGTATGTATATATGTATGTATATACATACATATATATCTATATGTGTATATGTGTGTGTGTGTGTGTGTGTGTGTGTGTGTGTGTGTGTGTGTGTGTACACACACACATGTATGTATGTATGTATGTATGTATCTATATATATATATATATATATATATACATACATACATATGTATATACTGATGCATATATTGATGCATATCTTGATGTATATATTTATGCATACAGTTTTGATTGATGGAGAAATGAGGCATGAAAACCATCTGAATTGACTCTTGCCATTCGATTTGATATAGGACATGATCCCATTGAGATTTGTAAGTCCAAAGATACGGGGTCCTACTTTTAGGACCTAAATTCCTGAAATAGGTAGCTTGTCAATGTGCTACCTATTTCATGCATTTAGACCTCAAAAGTAGGACCTCATTTGGTCCTACATGGGGTCCTACTTTTGAGGCCTAAATGTATGAAATAGGCAGTGCATTGGCGCGCTGCCTATTTTAGGCATTCAAGCCCTAAAAGTAAGACCCCATATCTTTCGAATTACAAATCCAAATGGGGTCATGTCATACATCAAATCAAATGGCAAGAGCCAATTTAGATGTTTTCATGCCCATTTTATCGATTTAATAAAACTATATGCATCAAATAATGTTGTTTATCAATTTTTGGCATACACCCCCAAAATCAAAACCCCCATTGGAAAGAAAGGTAAGGAACACAAGTGCTTGTTCTTATGTTCTGGAAACATTAAAAAAGAGGCCTAGTAGCCCAAAAATGGCAGCGCATCAATGCACTATCATTTTTGGGTTGCCAGGTCTCTTTTTTGTTGTCTCACGAGCATACATATGGAGGTTATTATACAATATAACTAAGAAGTAGTATTGAAGTAGTTCTACAATTTGGATGCATTAAGAGCATTCATATAGCAAGGAAGAATATAATAATTGAATACATTTTTTTTTCAATACATATTGCTAGTGAGACTACCAAAAAGAGGCTCTACCCCTCATGATGTCTCTGGATACAGAATATGAGATTGCTTGAGGCTTGGATTGCAGCTGGAAACATTGCGTGGGCAAAGCCACTATATGCCTCAAGTGTTGGAAATTGATATATGGCTCAAGTGCTAGAATGTGCAAATCATGGCCAAAATCAAGACCCCTTAGAGATTCCATGAGGGCTATCCTTTTACTACTACACACGTCACCTTTAGTTGAGGGCAGAACCATTCGTCATCATAGGCAGTAGGTTCATGGGACCCCATCCCATGATCCAAGGCATTATTCAAAGACAATGTATTTCTGACCATTCCCAAATTGAGTTTGCCAATTCCTAATCTGATTGATTTCATTTACTGGACTTGCAATGCTTGCAAAGCCCTTGCTTAAGCTTGAATGAGCCTCTTGATTTTGGGGGTATAATGGTAAAAAATGGCTTAACACGCCCAAAATCAAGAGGCTCATTCAAGCTTAAGCAAGGGCTTTGCAGGTCTTGTTTTTGGGTGGCAAAAGCACAAAAAATGACAGCGCATTAAGGTGTTGCCATTCTTATGCTTCCCCCCTCCAAAAACAAGACCCCCAAGCTATTCATTAGAGATACCAAAATGAGGAGAAGGATGATGTGAGGAGTAGAGGAGCTGGCCAATGAGGGGAGGGACAGCCTTGGAATTGCCAGCAACAAGCATGATGCAAGGAGGTGAGAAGGCAAAGAAGCAAGGAGGTGAGGAGGTGAGGAAGCAAGGAGGCGAGGAGGCAAGAGGCAGTCTTGAAGGGCAACAAGAGGGTGGAGGTGGCCGAAAGAGTAAGCAAGAAAGGGAGGGATGGAGATTGCTTGTAGGAAATGCTTGGATTAATGCTACAAATGCCATTTTTTTGTGTGTATTTTGCAGCATGAAATGTTTATGGCATTTTTCTTTTAAAAAATACAAAATTGTTGTGATTAATTGCGCTACAAACAACTCAAGCCGTAAAGCACCATGGATTAGTACAACAATATACATCACAAATGGATGCATACACTCATATACATCACCGATGGATGCATACACTTATACTCACATCAATTTCCAATATTGTATTAGATGGACCCTTAGCATATATGTGTGCATAGAAGACCATTTCCTACATTGATCCCTGATTTCATAGTTAAATTATTCCCTTTCTCACATTCTAACATGTGAAGATTTAATGTACATGCATTATGGGCACATTATATTGCAGTTTATGACTAACTTTTTTTATGAATGCATGATACTTGTATATGGTCAAGGAAGGTATATTATCATTTTTGAATGACAACATTACTCTATGCTCCATTTTATCCTATATTAGAAACTATGATCACTAGATATTACATAAATGTATTGCTCCATTATATCCTATACTAAAACTATTTTGACCCAAATACATAATGCCAATTGAGGTTAGTACTGATGACAAGTGATGAAAACAATCTAATGGTATGAATGAGATCTTGTAAATTTTGGATATATAATGTGGGTACTATGTTGATTGAGCTATTTTTCTAAGGGAATATTTTCAACTTAATTACTAAATACATACTTACAATGGTGACCTGATTCCCATCTATATGTATAATCAAGTTTTACTTTGTGTTAAAAAAAAAGCTTTTGCATAAGGTTAAAATTTGAATAGTATTTATATTTGTTTAAGACTACCCATTGAGCTGGCTCCTATCCTTATATTGAACATGATAATGTTCATAAAGATTTTATGAATACAAATAGATAGCATTGGCTCTCTTTTTAGTGGTTGGGAATGAACCCTAAAAGTACCCTAAGATGACTATGTATTCCCTTATTTGTAGCATGGAAGTGATCATGGTAGAGTGGCATAATCCCTATTTTGCTTTTTTCATAGGTTCTTTTGCTACTCATGGTTGGCGGATACACCACGGCATAGATCCGAATAGATATTTGGTTTTTTGCTTCAACTTGCTTGACTAGACTTTCCTTGATGATTGTTTGATTGTGCATGATGAGTAGTCACTGGCTTAACTGATGCATTAAGTGAAATTTTTCCTTAAAGTTTTTCATACTACAAGATACGAGTTTGCTTATACGGGTGGAAATAAAAGCTTGTTAATGCCTGGTGCATATTTTTCGTTAGATGCAGTAGGATACTAGTTACCGAGTGTCTTTGCCAATTATTTCACTTGAATCATGCTCCTCTTATGCTTGAGTTTGTGGTCACGTATTGACTTTAACAAAATAGTCTATAGGATACTGGATGAGCATTCAACATAGTGGTTAGATGCATTCATTTCTAGTTCCGATAGAACTATCATTCAGACATTGGTCATAATAGAAATATGGAGGGCTAAAATCCTTTTTTGGCTCCCTAAGTTTTTTAAAGCATGGTATTGTCCAGATTACATAGGTATTTTCACTAAGCAAAATTAATCCTTATGATGAAAATGTATTTTTTTTCTTTTGACATAGTTAGTTCTGTTTCCATGTTTTTGGATCGAATGTATGGATGATCTTCTGCAAGCATAAAAGACATGATATGTATATGTAGCACATGATCATGTTTACATATTTTCAGTCATATAATCTACATTGTGATCTATCATTATCTTGCTGTGTGGATGTTCAATCTGAGTAGTGTTTGCTTTTTTTATCGCAAATTTTATGTATTGTTGTGTCTCTACCTCTCCACAACGACTCAAATTGATAGTATGGGGATGAAAGAGAAGTTAATTGTGAGTTTCAGGCATGCCTTCATTGTTGGAATATGTTTAATTTGCTTATGATCACATCAATTGTTCCAATGATATTGAGAGGAATAAGATGCTGGATGAGGTTCTCGCTCGCTTGAAACCTATTTAATCTTGCTCGCTTATTTGGGGCTGCTCGCTTTTCTTCGCTCGCTTTTTGGTAATCCTCTCTTGCAGAGAGTTTTATTTGTGCTTTCTGCTTGACCATTGCCCCTTGGGTAGTATGCGCATGATTTGCGGTGTGCACACAATTTTATACTGATCAATAAGTCTCTCAATGATAGAATTGACAAAGTGGGTACATCTATCACTAACAATCTCAATTGGACATCCAAATCGAGAGAACATGTTTGTGTAGAGAAAGTCTGCTACAGTCAATGCCATACAATTCCATTGTTGCAACCTTTTCAGCCCATTTGGTTGCATGGTCTATTGCCACAAGTAGGTATTTCTCACTATTTAAAGAGCCCGGAATATGGATAGGGCCCACAAAATCAATGCACCATGTTTCAAAGCGAGCCCATGGAATAGATGGAGTGAGAGGGTTGAAGTTTCAATGAGTGGGCATTGGCCCTGCACATTGGCAATTGTCACATGACTACACATAAAGCTTGGCATCCTTTAAGAGAGAAGGCCACCATAAACCAGACTGAAGTATCCTCTTTGCAGTGGTATGACCCCAGAGATGTCCTCCACCAGGGCCTTCATGTGCATCTTCCAAGATGAGAGGAACTTCGTGTGGACTAATGCACCGACGATGGATTTTGTCATGACCTTCAAAGTAGATTTGGCCAACAATGATCCTGAACTTATTTGCCTTAGTCAAAAGGTGATGTTTAGTGCATGCATCAAATGAACTCTAGATATAAGGGTGGCAATATCTTCATACCAATCTGGAATAGCATCCACTTTGAAAATGAGAGTCTGGTAGATCATCACATACACCTTCTCCTGCTGGCTCTCCACTAGTGATGCACGACATGTGGTCCGCAACTTGATGGTAGCACCTTGGTCGAACTCGAATCTGAAATTCAAATTCTTGAAAAAGAAGTAGCCAACGTTGAATTCTCCTAGATACACACGTGTTGGCCAAGAGATACTAAAGTGCCTGATGATCGGCGATGACAATGAATTTGTTGCTCAAAAGAGAATGCCAAAACTTGTTAAGGGCAAACACAATGGCAAGGCCTTCCCTTTGTGGAGTAGTTTTTCTCAGTTTGACTAAGTTGCCTACTTGCAAAATAGACTGGTAAGTCAGATTTAGAATCATCATCATGTTGTGAGAGCACCACCCCAACTGCAATGTTGCTTGCATTAGTGTGAACATGGAAATGCTTGGACCAATTAGGTTGAATTAGGATTCGGGCCCTAACTAGGAAGTACTTGAGTTGCTCAAATGCTTTTTGTTGCCTAGGTCCCCAATAAAAGGGTAGCCCCTTAGCAAGAAGCTCGTTAGAGGATAGCTATTGCTGCAAAATCCTTAATGAATTTCCTATGATAACCAATATGGCCAAGAAATGATTGTACCCCTTTTGTTGATGTAGGAGGTTCAAGACAAAGGATGGTTGCTACCTTGGCTAGATTTGGAGCAAGACCCTCGGATGAAATGATATGCCCTAAAAGAGTGCCCCGAGTGAATAAATTCACTTTTCATGGGATTGAGCTTAAGACCAGAGGTACGACCCATTTTTAAAAGCACTTGAGAAGAAAATGTAAATGTTGTCAAAGTAGGTCTTGTCTCGATATGGGCTTTTTCTTATCACCATTGAAAGTAGAAGTCACTGAGGTGCTCGTGAAAGATTTCTGTTATTACTCATTGAAAGGTGGCAAGTGCATTACATAGCCCAAACGACATGCAAGTGCACTTGTAAGTTCCCCACTAGGTGACAAAAGCAGTCTTCTCTTGATCATCAAGAGCTATGGCTACTTGATTGTAGCCACGGAAACCATCCATAAATGCATATAGAATATTTCCAGCCACATCTTCTAGAACTCTGTCCATGAAGGGAATTGGGAAGTCATCTGCTATGGTTGCATTTTTGAGGTGACGGAAATTCACACAGACTTGTATTTTGTTTGTCTTCCTCTTGGGAGTTACCACGATAGGAGATAGCCATTCAAAGTGCTCAATTGGAGTGATGATGTTTGCCTCTTCCATCTTCTTGACCTCTTCTTTCACTCATAGCATGTACTTTGGATTGAGTCTATACAGTGGACAATGAACTGGGCAGGTGCTTGGTTTCAAGGGAATGTGATGAACTCCAATACCTTCTAGAACACCTTGCAGATCATGATAGCTCCATGCAAGTACATCTTGATGCTCACTCAAGAATGATGTGATGCCTTTAAGTTGCTCTGGGTGGTCCCACAACCAAGCACTAACAAGGATGGTCTTGGGTTTATCTTTCGTTCCAAGGTTGATCTCTCGTACCTCATCCTTGTAAGCAGCTATTGGGAGTTCGGAAAGTGTGGCCATCTCTTCAAGCCACTCTCAATCATGACCCGTAATATTATGGATAGGGAAGTCACCAACTTTTCTTCTAGCAAACCCTTAGGTAGATATTCAGGTTGGGGCATTGTGTCATCTTCCTTTGCATTGTCCACATCAACCGGAGTATCAGTCTTGCATTTGACAGATTTGTAACTTCCAATCACCTCCACTAGCTCATCATTATCATCTTCATTTTCACAATGGTCGACTTGGGAGGTACCTGCTTGGAAATTGGGAGAGGACACCGTGTTGTTGGAGAGCAATTCATGGTATCCAACTTCAACATCATGTGTGACCCCATTTGTGTTGGAGATGTGCTCATTGGGAGGAGCATCTGGGTTGGAAGTGTCATTGGGATGGGGAAGGGCATCTGGGTTGGAAGTGTGCTCATCGGGAGGAGTATCTAGGTGTGAAGTGTCATCGAGAGAGGCATCTGGGTTGGAAGTATTCTCATCGAGAAGAGTTTGTAATTGAGGTGGTGGAGGCGTAGGAGTGGTGACTAGTCCCTCATCAACTTTTGGAATTGCCACCATGTGTACATCAATAGCTTCTATGGAATCTAGAGTGACCAACCGTTGAGGATGTCATCTAAGCTATCCATGGGTGGAGTAACACCATCAATTACTTCATCAGAAGGAAGCTCTTGAATTTCCATGTCAAATGCTTTAGGATGTTGGGGTGCAACATGTAAGGTCATGTCAAGGATTTGGTCACCAATTGGAACCTTCAGAGTGTTGGTTCCCCAATCGTGAATTGCCTTGGCTACTTGAGGCCATGGTTTGCCAAGAAGGAGAGGGTATGATTCATTCTACTATGCCACATACATAGTTACAAAGTTCATGAGAAATGTGATGCCTTGGATGGTGACATACGCACCCTTGATAACTCCAAGAGGACGAATCATTCTTTGTTCAGCAAGGCAAAGCATAAAGGGTGATGGGTAACCCAACTTGTAGATGAGTAGTTTCAAACATGATGTTAATTAACTCTAGATCTACCATCAATGATAATCCCTATAATGTGTT
Organism: Dipteris shenzhenensis; assembly: GCF_047967505.1. Lineage (NCBI taxonomy): Eukaryota > Viridiplantae > Streptophyta > Polypodiopsida > Gleicheniales > Dipteridaceae > Dipteris > Dipteris shenzhenensis. The sequence goes on along the minus strand of NC_141611.1, from coordinate 48,489,634 downwards.
ACCCTTTGAGGCTAGTAGAACTCTTGGGGGCAGTGACATCAGCAAGAGAAGGGCCAATTAAGCAGACACCAATGGGCAAGTTTTTCCCATCTGTCATTACATTCATGGATGAAGGAGATGAGGTAGATTCTTTGCTAGGATCTTTGGAGGAAGGAGTGGAGGAGGTGACTTTGGGATGACTTCTTACATTGAGGGATCCACCTCTGAACAGTTGCAATGATTTCATCTACAAGATGATGATTGAGGGTACACAATTCGGGAAGGGATAGCTTTGCCTTCATGGTGCAAAGTAGGTTGGCAATAGTAGGGGCACGAGGAACCATTGTTGAAGTATTACTTGCCTCTGAGCAAAGGTTATGCATAGTAGTAACATAGGCTTGCTCAAGTGCTAGATGATCTTAATGCTTTTGTTGTGCCTTAGAGGGGGACTATGGTTCAGACTTCGCCTTGGCACGAGTTATAACTGCAACCAATGGTGTGGGTGAAGCTTCATGTTTCTCCTCTGGTGGTTGAACTAGATCAATAAGATGTGCAAAATGTTGGGCAGAGTCTACTGCAATAGTTAGAGTAGGTGCTAGGGGAGGAGTAGTGGGTTGAGGTCGTGCTTTGGGGCAATCTCGAGTATAGTGGCTTCGAGAATCAGGACAATGGAGACAAGGTGGGGATCCTTCAAGAAGTGGGCTTAGAGTTTGCATGTGACCATATTGCCCACAACAGAAACACGAGGGGGCCCCTTGGACAATTAGGGCGAAAGCTAGGAGTTGATGAACTTGGAAGAAGATTGGGGATAGGTGTGGTGACAAGAGAGGGAGTTGGGAGGCTCTAAGGGGAGATCGATGCCGGAGTAGAGAGAGAGGGGACTTGACTTTGTGCAACATACTGAGGAGGGGTCAGAAGAGTTGACTCAGGAAGGAGTTGCCAAGTATAGATGTGGGTGCACGTACAGCTATGGGCTACTGTGGGAATATGTGGGAGGTTGTTGTGGGTAAGTGGAGTAGGGGGTTGCCATGAAGGACAAGGGGGGAAATGTGGTAGGATTGTGGGTGGGTTGAACAAAAAGCCCATTTGTTGAATTTTCTCCTTGAGCAATATTTTGTTGCACTTTATGAAGGCCTTTCATGTAGTAACACTCACTACTATCGTGTCCTTTCTCACAAAAAGTGCAAAATTTTCTTTGAGGGCATTCACTTTAGGCATGTTTGGGGTTGTGACACAGAGAGCACCACATGCCTGCTCTGGCATTCTTGAGAGATTCCAATTCACTTCAAAGGAGAATGAGCTCACTGGATGCTTCTAACTTGACCTTCTCCATTTTAAGATCTTCAAGCTCCCTTCAAAGTCTTGTGAGCTCATCCCTTTCACCAAAAGTTTGGGATTCTTTTCTTTCCATAAGCTGAGCATTCTCCACTTGTGTAGCCATGTTCTTAAGCTCATCAAGAGTGGCCGTTTAGGAAAGAGTCTCTCTAATCTTGCATTGTATGGTGGTGGGAAGAGCCTTGAGTACCCAACCTTTGAAAAGAACATCTCTATGGTCCTTCGGTAGTCGAGCGACAAGAACTTTCACTCACATGATTAATTCTCTGATGGTCTCATAGGCTTCCATTTCCAAGTTATCTAGTTCCTTCATAATAAGGTCATAATAGTTCCCCCTATGGAAGGTTCAAAGGAAGGCATTCTTATGATCATCCCATGTTTCAAAGTGATTAGCAGAAAACTGGCTATATCATTTATCAGCACCATCTTCAAAAGATGATGGAAATAGAATCAAATATGCATCCTCTCTCTCTACACCTTTTGAATGACAAGCATAAAGAAACCTCCTTCAGTGGTCGTCTGCATCGTCAAGAGAGGTACCCTTGAACTTTGGTGCTTGCACTGCTACGTTCACTTCTTCCAGGGGAGTGGCCATGGGTGTGTGAAGATAGTGGGAGAGAGGGAAGGAGTCTCACTTGCGGCTTTCTCACATGCACAATGGGGGAGTACACACAAAGGTGGAGGCTGAAAACAGTTTTCCTCTTCTTAGTTGTGAAAGCCAAAAGAACTCTAGTACAAAGAAATAGAAGAACCCTATATGTGGGTCTCAAACCAAACTCAACTAACTAAGGTGGCATACTAACTGAGCCACAAACTAGAGTAGATAAGGATAGCTGTCATCCAACTATTATTCGTGGGTGGTGTACCAACTGCATCTCCAGCTAACAAGTCGGTGACATAAATACACAACGGTCACCCTGGCATATCGCGAGTGGAGCTCGATATCTCAACACTCCCCCTCGAGCTCAATCCCAAATCCTGCACACCAAGCAGGTCTCTGAACTTGCGCAACTTCTCTGCGCCCAATGCTTTCGTGAATATGTCAGCTACCTGATCCTCTGTGCTGACATAAACTAGATCAATAAGACCTAGTAAAACCTTCTCCCGCACATAGTGATAATGCACCTCAATGTGCTTTGTTCTAGCATGAAAGACTGGGTTCTTTGCCAAATGTATACTGCTCATGTTGTCACAATAAATGACAACCGGCCCATCTGTAGACTGATGCATATCATAAAGTAGCTTATGCAACCAAGCTACCTCACATGCAGCCATTGCTGCACCCCTGTACTCAGCCTCTGTGCTCGATAAGGCAACTGTAGGCTGTTTCTTACTGCTCCAAGTGACTGCAGCACTCCCAAAAGAGAACACATATCCACTGGTAGATCGTCTATCTGAAATGCTACCAGCCCAATCAGCATCAGTGTATCCATGCAACTGTATCTGAACCCCAGCCTCATAAAATAGTCCATACTACAATGTCGACTTCACATACCTGAGTATGCGTCTAGCCACATCCAAATGCGGTTTCCTTGGAGCCTGCATAAACTGACTTACCAACCCAACAGCATAGCTCAAATCTGGCTTGGTAATAGTCATGTAAATCAAACTTCCTACTATGTGTCTATACATAGTAGGGTCCTCCAGAAGCTCACCTGCATCTGCACTCAGCTTCACATTCTGCTCCAAAGGAACTGAAATAGGCTTACAGCCTGTCATCCCATATTTGGACAGCATGTCCAATCCATACTGCCTCTGCAAGAGTTGTATCCCACTTGGTGATCTAATCACCTCAATGCCCAAGAAATAACGCAGCTCTCCCAAATCCTTCATCTCAAACTTCTGCCTCAATAGCATTTTCACATGAAGGATATCTTCATCACTATCACCTGTGATGATCAAATCATCAACATAAATGACCAACAGCATAATCCCTTTCTCTGTTTTTCTCACATAGAGTGAGAAATCTGCCTTGGAAATCTGAAAGCCAATAGTGACAAGATACTGTCCTATCTTGTCAGACCATGCTCTAGGTGCTTGCTTCAAGCCATACAAGGCTTTCTTCAACCTGCAAACAAACTCGGGATGAATAGCATGAACATAACCTGCTGGCTGCTCCATAAAGACCTCTTCTTGAAAATCACCATGCAAGAAGGCATTTTTAACATCCATCTGATGTAAAGACCATCCCTTTGATGCAGCCATAGCAATGGCTGCTCTTACAGTTGCCATCCTTGCAACCAGGCTGAAAGTTTCTTCATAATCAATGCCATATGTCTGTGCATACCCCTTGACAACTAATCTTGCCTTGTATCTATTCACAGAACCATCTGCATTGTGCTTGATCTTATAAACCCACTTACAACCAATTGCATTCTTGCCTTTAGGCAAAGGCACCAATTCCCATGTAGCATTAGCATCCAAGGCATCCATTTCTTCATCCATGGCTTTCTCCCATTTTTCATTTCCCATGGCTTGCTCAAAAGAAGTGGGTTCTGGTTCCTGTATCACTTTGACCATATAGGCATAGTGAATGGCTGTAAATCCATCATATTTCAGCCTATCCACAGGATACCTAACCCTGGTAGACCTGCGCAAAATAGGCTCACTTCCAGGTGCTCTCAAAACATCCCTGGTCTTCCTTACTCCAGGTGTAACAACAGAAGGAATACCCAACTCATCATCAATGCTCTGTTCTGAGCCACTGGATTCACCATCCACACAAGAGTGACCTGCATTCACATCATACATGGGCTGATCTACCTTCTCTTTTCCTTTTCGTGATACCTGCGTACCACTCTCTGCATTGCTTTGAGGGGATTCTCCTGATCTCAATCTGCCTGTCCATGGCGAAGTATGTGAACCACTGGTAGAGGACACTCCAGGTCCACTGATATTTTGTGATTGCTGCTGTGCATTCTGTGCAGCATTACCATTTTGTGCATCTACATCAATCATCACATTTACTGGTTTATACCAGCTGCTCATCTCATCAAAAACAACATCTTTGTTCACTGTGAACTTACGTGTAGAAGGGTTATAGCATCTATACCCTTTCTGTTGCAGAGAATAACCAATAAAGATGCACTTCTCAGCTTTTGGATCCAACTTGGACCTCAACTCATCTGGCACATGGACATAGGCAATGCAACCAAAAATCTTCAAATGAGAAATATCTGGTTTCCTACCAGTATACATCTCCTCTGGCGTCATGCCATGTATTGCTGCAGTGGGAGTCCTGTTCATTATATAGACTGCTGTAGCAACTGCTTCAGCCCAATAATAATCTGGTAGATCTTTTTCATTTAGCATAGCCCGAGATACCTCTCCAATATGCCTGTTTTTTCTTTCTGCAATTCCATTTTGCTGTGGGGTATGACTGCATGAATATTGCTGCTTTATACCATGCTCTTGCAAGAACCTTGCAAACTCATTTGAGAGGTACTCTCCCCCTCCATCTCACCTTAGGCATTTTATTTGCAGGCCTATTTCTTTTTCAACCATAGCTTTGAAAGCTTTGAAGTGCCCAAACACTTCACTTTTATTTTTCATAAAATACACCCACAGTTTTTTGCTGAAGTCATCAATAAATGTGACAAAATAGTGACGGCCTCCAATAGATGTAGATTTTGTAGTCCACACATCAGAGTGGATTAATTCCAATGGCTTTTTACTCTCTTGAACATGCCTAGGAAAAGGTTTCCTTGCCTGTTTCCCAAATTGACAGGCTTCACAAACCTTGTGCATTTCTGCAACCTTGAATTTTGGTAATCCTGCAACAATATTTTGGGCTTGCATTGATTTAAGTCACTGTATATTAACATGACCAATGCGTTTGTGCCAGATATCAATATCTGCAACTACACCGGTCCCATGTGCAAACATTGCTGCACTCAATTCAGGCATGTCTGCATCCAACGTAAACATCCTACCCTTCTTCTTTCCTTTTGCTATCAAGCGACCGTTATTTTTCATATCCTCAACAAAGCATCCATGAGGATTAAATCTAACCTGCAAGCCCTGCTCAACCATTTGACCAACAGAAACCAGGTTCTTGGTGATGTTCGGGACATGAAATACATCAGACAAGTATTTCTTTTTCCCATCTTGCATAGACAAAGGAATTTTGCCAATCTGCACAATAGGATGTGCAGTATCATCACCAGTCTCCACAAATCCTGGTTTTTCCGTTTTTCTTACATCCTGCATCCATTCAGTGTGACCTGTCATGTGGTTTGACGCACCCGAGTCCACATACCACACATCATTGCTTTCTTCTGCACTTGTTACAGAATTTGTCATATGCTGCACCATAAACAAATGCTCATTTCTGTCATCACCCTGTCTACTAGAGGATGCATAATTGCCTTGCTGCAATTTTCCATTCATAATGTCATTCTGCTTTTTATAGCAGTCCTTAGCCATATGACCCATTTTGCCACAATAGTAGCATTCAATATTGCTGTTTGCATTTTGGCCTCTCTGCCATCCACCACGGCCTCTTTGACTCCCCCTGCCTCTAGAGTTACCACGTCCTCCTGCATAGGACTGGTTTTCTTGCATTTGCTGCATATTCTGATTTCTACCACGGCCTGCAAATCGGCCTCCTCTACCTCTGCCTCTACCTCTGCCAGCATTTGAGTAGAAGACAGTTTCTTTTGAAGTTCCTGCTGAAGAAGATGCACCCCCATTTCTTTGCTCTTCGGAAATTAGAAGAGCAATCAACTCCTCAAAATCAGGAAATTTTTCACAGACGGCAATGGATGTCCGGAACTGTGCATAATCCTTTCCTAGACCATTCAAGGTCACAGAGACCAAATCGTCATCATCCACTGGCGACCCAATGGAAGCAAGTGCATCTGCAATTTTCTTCACTTTCATGTGGTAGTCATTTATGCTCAAATTTTCTCTCTGCACATTGTGCAACTCCTGTTTGAGTTGCATTTTCCTGGCTTGCGTATTTGTGCTGTACATTTTTGCCAAAGTATCCCATGCCTCCTTTGGCATATTTGCATCCTGAATATGCACAATCATGGAGTCCAAAATACTGATAGACAGCCAGTACATAACTTTCCTGGCTCTCTCATGCCATCCTTTAAATGCCTGCATTTCCTGTTGACTGGGAACATTAGGAAGAACAGGTTCTTCTTCATTTCCTGTAATGAATTCCAAATAGCCTTTTCCCATCAAGAAATTCGTCATTCTAAACTTCCATGCCTGGAAGTTATTCTTGTCAAGCTTTTCAGTGACAATCTGTGAAAGAGAATCAGATGCCATTACAGAACACTGCAAAATATTCTGTCACTGCAAAAAACACAGCTTTTTGCCTCACACGGGCAGATCTGCAAAAATGACGAAAGTGGTATTTCACCACACAGTCACTTCCTAGTGATGATTTTGCATCAACAGGCAACAGGCATGAATCTGCAACTCCCAATATCTCTGCACACAGGCATACAATGCAATTTCTACGGTAACTTTTCACCGACCCGTAGAACAGTGGTCGCACAACAAAAACAGGGCCTTTTTCTGAGTGCCTGCGGAGAACTTCTGTCTCCAAAATGGGCCCCAAAATGACCTCGAATCAGAAAAATAACGTCACCAAGGGCTTTGCCCTTGTCCGCAGCATATACTGCGCTCTCGCCACACCACGAAGGGCATCTCAATCTGAGACAGTGCACTCTTGCACTTCTGGCTGTGCTACCTGCAGAGATTTGCTCCCAAACTCGAAATAGGAAAGCAACACTGGTCCTCTTACCAGGACACCACGAACTTGGCTTGCTTTCTTGAGCTCCTTACCACGAACAAGGCTCTGATACCATGTGAAGATAGTGGGAGAGAGGGAAGGAGTCTCACTTGCGGCTTTCTCACATGCACAATGGGGGAGTACACACAAAGGTGGAGGCTGAAAACAGTTTTCCTCTTCTTAGTTGTGAAAGCCAAAAGAACTCTAGTACAAAGAAATAGAAGAACCCTATATGTGGGTCTCAAACCAAACTCAACTAACTAAGGTGGCATACTAACTGAGCCACAAACTAGAGTAGATAAGGATAGCTGTCATCCAGCTATTATTCGTGGGCGGTGTACCAACCGCATCTCCAGCTAACAAGTCGGTGACATAAATACACAACGGTCACCCTGGCATATCGCGAGTGGAGCTCGATATCTCAACAGGGTGTGGGGGGAGGTGCTTCTTATTCCAGTTGTGGGGGAGGAGGTATCAGCAAGGGACCCAAAGGTGGAACAATTGGATGAGCAAGTGGAACTAAGTGGGGGGTGGGAGTTCCAAGAGGAGGAAGGGGAGTCTCAACTCGACCTATAGGAGGTGTGCTTGTAGAACGTTGGTGTCACTGTGGCAAGTAGTCAGAAGGAGAACCCATGGGTGGTGAGAGGCTTCTTGGAGTGCGGGACCATGTATGCATGAAAAAGAATGTTCACCCTTTAGTTAGGAATCCACTCGGGATGAGGAAAGTTGCCTTCTATGTCAAACTCATCATCCTGATGAAGATTGGGAGAAATATCCAACCACTCAAGAATGTCATCATGGCTAGTGTCAAGAGTGTAGGGAAGGCTTGAGATGAGTTGAAGATAGTATCTGAAACACTCAAACTCTATATGTAAAAGTCTCCTATAGTGCTCTCCTGAGTACCAATCCCAACTGTACCTGAAGTCGACAATATTAAAGATTACTGAATCAACAAGACCCCAATAGGTGGCTAACTGGATAGAAACAAGATTCTTAGTCTAGACTGAGTCCCAAGTTTCTTGGAGCTAACAGTCAGTGAACAATACACTACCTTGAATCTCAACAACGTAATAAGAAATCACACCCAAGACAATGTGGTGATGAACATTGAGGGGAAGTTCTAAAATGGCAAGCAAAAGGCTCTCGACATCAATCAAACTATCCATGGACACACCCACAACCCATTACCCAAGATTACACTCAGGTAGTGTCCCACCGTGATCGCCAAAAATTGGGAACTGTAGATGCCTGGAGTTGACGTAGGGAGATCGGCTCACTCAAGCAGTATGCTAGAGGGGTCTAAGGCAAGTGTTGTGACTGTGTACACACAGTGACTAGTGCTTGCAGTGCTGGAATGTAGCAATAGAGAACAAACAAACGAATTTAGCAACACGACTCAACGTGACTCCAATGTGCTGGGATGCAAGATGAATGCCATGTGACAATGGCAAGGACATGAAGATGACTCAAGAGAGAAGACTCCAACACAACTCTTTGATGAAATCCAATTGCATTGATGTCAACACACTGTTACACTGAGGAGGTGGCCACAATGGCACCAACTATCCACCTCTCTTTCGAATAGTCACTACACTGCAACACTTGGCTATCGTTTGCAAGATGAGTACCAAATGGAGGCAAGGGAGTATCAAAGGGAGAGGGGATGAAAGGGAGCTAGTAGGAGCATCAGAGGAGATGGAAGTATGGAACGGCGGTGTGGGAGGCGAGGCATGGAGTCACTTTGGTAGAGTCTCAGTATCACTAAAGCTTTCGAAACCCTTTGCTTGTCTTCATGTCCTCTTAAGAAGGAGAGGTTCTTGGTTTTTTATCATACCAATGGCTCCTACTCGAATGGTCTACATGTCCCACTCTACTTGTATGTGCTAGATGGTCTTGTCATCATGGATCATTGAGTGCTTAAGCCCATCCTTCACTTGGTGCATGCGGTGGGTGTGAGGACACAACGGAAGCTAAGAGGGAGAGAGGGACTTGAGAGAAATAAGTTTTGGTGGGTGCATAACACCCTAATCTTCTATTTCATCCATATATATATGTGTTTGAGTATTGTACATAACCGAGGTTAAGGTATAGTGGCCTTTAACCCCCACAACCTCCCACTTAAAGGCCAATGTGCCTTTAAGGGAGAACAACCAATGAGCATACTATCCAATGCCCATCAATACACGACAATACTCAAACTGCTGACTAGGTAGACTCTTTGTCAGCATATCTGTAGGGTTATCATCTGTATGAACCTTGACAAGCTCTATGCGCTTGTCCTCAAGTACCTTCTTGATAAAATGGTACCTAACCTCAATGTGTTTGGTCTTTGCATGAAAGACCGGATTCCATGCTAGTTAAATAGCACTCATGGAATCACTATGCAATGTTGGTACACCTGCATGAATCCCCAAATCTCTCACTAGCCGATCAAGCCATATAGCCTCCTTGCAACCCTCTATGGCTGCAATATACTTAGCCTCTATGGTAGACAAAGTAATGCACTTCTGTGCACCAAACATCCATGACACTGCACTACCTACAAAGGTGAACACATAACCAGAAGTGGATCTTCTGCTATCCACATGCCCTACATAGTCATAATCTATGTACATAAATACATGCATCTCTCCTCTGCCAAAGCATAGACACACCTCCTTGGTACCCTTCATGTACCTGATGATGCACTTAACTGCCTCCCAATGCCTCTTTCTTGGATTAGCCATACACTGGCTAACAACTACCACTACAAATGTAATGTCCGATCTAGTAGCTATCATAGCATACATAAGACTCCCAACCGCTGACGCATAAGGAACCTTGGCCATCATGGCCCTCTCCTCATCTGATTTGGGACTATCTACCTGACTCAGTTTCACATATGGAGGAAATGGAGTACTTACTACCTTCCCCCCCTCCATATTGAAATGCTGCAACACTTTTGTAACGTACTCCTTCTGTGAAAGCCAAAGGAGTTTCCTACTCCGGTCACATGTGATGCGCATACCAAGAATATGACCTGCAAGTCCCAAATCCTTCATGTTAAAGGCCTCATGCAACTTGGCCTTCAATGCATCAAGCTCATAAGTGTTCGAGGAAGTGATCAATCTCACTTCTTTTGAAACCCTGGGACTGAATGAAAGCATCAAACTTGTGATACCATTCTCTAGGTGCTTGATTAAGGCCATAGAGACTCTTTTTTAGCTTGCAAAACAAATTCTCTTTGCCCTTTTCTTCAAAGCCTTCTGGTTGTATCATGTAAATTTCCTCATGCAAATCCCCATATAAGAAAGCTGTCTTAACACCCATCTACATAAGCACCATATCCTCTATTGCCACAAGTCCAAGTACACATCTAAGTGTGGTCATCCTCACAACTAGAGAGAATATCTCATCAAACTCCACACCCTTCTCTTGCTTGAAGCCTTTAGCAACCAAACAGGCCTTGTACTTAGGTGCATCATCACTTGTGACCTTCATCTTGTAGACCCATTTACATGGCAATGCTTTCTTTCCATGTGGCAAAGAAACCAAGTCCCAAGTCTTATTCTTTATGAGTGAACTCATCTCTGATTGCATAGCATACTCCCACTTGTGCTGATCCTCACACATTATAGCCTCTCTGTAGCAAGAAGGCTCCCCGCAATCAGTAAGCATCACATAGTCTACCCCTGGAACAAATCTCTCAGGTGGTCTAGACACTCTAGGTGTTCTTCTCAAGGGCATTTCAGCTTGTTGTCCCACCTACATATCAGCTACATTTGGCTCATCGTTGCCACCAATAGATGATCCATCATCTACCCTTGATTGTGTACCTGTGGGAGTACCTAATGGCACCATGTCTTGCACATTCGGCGGTGCATGGACAGCTTGCTGTTTATCAACATATGCGGGTGGATTCACATCTTGGAAAGTGATTCTCCTCATTTCCACATCCCTGATTGGTATCTTATGCATCTTCTTTGCGGAGTAACATGGAATGAAGCACCGAGGAAGCACCAGAATCCAAAATCCAATCCTAGGAATATGCATCATCTGAAGTCATAAGCAAGTCTACAGGTAGACTAGACATGAAGAGAATGTCATTGTCACTATCATCAGTGTCTGCATTAATATCCTTGATCTTCATCTTTCCTTTGTCCTCACTTGGACTCTCTTCCTTCTTATTTGCACCCCAATTTTAATTCTTTTTCTTATCCTTTTGCTCTCTTTTGAGCTTGTAGCAATCCTTTTTCATGTGGCCCTTCTTGCCACAGTGGTAACACTCAATGTTCAGTGCCTTGTATTTGCTACGAGACTTCCTCTTTCTTGGGACTTCCCCTTGAACTGTGATCTACCCCTTTGCACATTTAAGGAAGCATCGTGCTTGTTGCCATCCATAGACTTTTGTCTAATCTCCTCAGCCAATAAGCTACCCACAAGATCATCAAACTTCAGTACTCCACCAGGTGCAGAGTTATTGACAGTTGTACGGAAGGTATCCCATGAGGATGGCAATGAACATGAGAAAAATATTGCCTTAGTCTCCGCATCAAAATTCATCTTCTGAGCCTGAAGTTGGCTGAAAATAATATTGAATTCATTCAAGTGAGAAGCAATGGAGACCCCTTCCTTCATCTGTAGCTCAAACAAGCTCTTCATGAGGTAAACTTTATTAGAGGCAGTTTCCTTCTCATAAGTGGCACTTTCCAATCTGCTCATTTACTATTGTGAAATAAACTAACTCTGCAATATGAAGTCTAATAGTAGACTTTGCTAATGCATCCAAATAATTCCAATCATCCTCAGATATATCTATAGGCTTAGCTTCAGTCCCTACCAAGGGTTTAATTTGCTTCTTTTGAATAAGCACATCCCTTATCTGTTCTTTCCACAAATAAAAGTTTGTCCCATCAAACTATTTAATGCTGAAAACTCCTTTTCAGACATGGAAGAGGATGCCATGATGCAAATGAAGAAAAATCCCAAATGCTAGTACCTGCAAAAGAGAAATCACATCAAATACCAACTGCACCCAATATGTCTTCGTTAATGAAGCATAGTGTCACCAAAACTCAAGGCTCAAAGCATCAAAATGCACCTGACTCATGTGCATATACTATGCATCCATATGAGCAAATCTGGGCCAAAAGAAAATGTCAACCCACAATGACAAAACAATGGCAAATATAATGCTAATAAGAGCCAAATGCCTCAAGCATAAATGCCATCCATGGGCATAAGCATCAATAATTTCTCATCCAAAAGATCATAGCACAACCTGTGCATCCACCACAATATGTCAAAGCTGTCCCTCAGCATAAAATAGCATCTGTATGCTAAACGTCCATCAATAAAGCATCCCACAAGGCAATCTGGGCCTATCAGCGCATCCAACAAGGATCGCAATGCATCCAAATGGCCTATAAATCATCCATTGTAACCTAATGCGAACCACAAATGAGTGCACATGGCTCAAACTGCAACCAGAGTGATCTGCATAAAGTATATCCAAGAAATCATAGTCTCGCGGCAATGAGCGCTAGTGAAAATAGAACCTGGGTTGTCTCAAAACATGGGCGTCACTACATAATTGAACTTAGTAAGACAATTTGCAAATATCTCTCTTCTACCCAACTCCAAAATCTCATCCAAGGATGGAATAAGAGCTAGTCAACCCTTTCATTTACTTGCAAAAATGAACCTTAGGAAGCTTAACCTTAGCCAAAATGCCACATGGCAATCAATGAGGTCGTCTTAGAAATTTTGAGAAATTTCCTTCAAAGAGACGACGGAAAAACATAGAGAATCACAACTCCCTCAATTCTTCACAGAATGGCAAGCAGGTTTGTAGACATATGTTTCACGTAGTCCTGAATCCAACATGATAGACAGCTTTGCAAATGGAGGCCCAGATGTTGAGATCCCACTCACACAGGAAATGGCAAAATGAAGACGTCAGAGTAGACAGAGATTCACCACAGCTTCAAAAGTTTATGGAACCAGAAGCAGCAACTTCTCAAGTAGAATTTTTGGACCACTCTAGATCCACTGGAGTGTCAAGACTACAAATGGTGGCCTAGATATGGAGATCCAACACACGAAATCCTCGTAGGAAATGAATTTTGTCACTTTTGCAGGAGCTGTAACTTTTCACTGAAAACTCGGATGACAGAGATGTTAAAAGTGAAAATGTACCTCTCAACCTAATATACAACTTCCTTGATGATTTCAAGTCGAAATTCTATCTCTATCTCCGGATATTGGCACCAATACATATGTGTGTCTAAGAAGATTTGCTTATATCCTACGCGTTCAACTTTGCAACCCAGCAAAACAAATGCCCAAGAGGATTTTGTCCCTTTCTCTCCAACTGCTATAGCAATTCCAATTGCCAGGCTCTACTGCCAAGCTTTGATACCAGTTGTGAGGACACAACGGAAGCTGAGACGGAGAGAGCAAGCTTGAGAGACACAAGTTTTGGTGGGTGCAGAACACCCTAATCTTCTATTTCATCGATATATATGTATGTTAGAGTATTGTACATAATCAGCGTTAAGGTACAGTGGCCTTTAACCCCCACAGTGGGTGGTCTGTGCCTTCCCAAGCCTCGTTGGAGCTTCTTATGCATGTGGGGCCCACGTGCCATAGTTTCTCATACTGAGCTCAAACTTGGTCCACCTCATTTCCCATGCATGGGGATATGGCCTGCAAAGTATCAGCCCCATCTACCATGTCTAGCATGTGCATCCAAAGGGGGGCTTCGTGGCAGCTTGCAGGCAGTGACAACGCACCCTAAGAGGCCTTGTGATGACTATTGTTGGATTGAGCCCAAACTTTTCACATCTCTTTGTTGACTTGAGGGAAGTATGTGTACATAATTGGAGACCATTGTGACCCTCTAGGTCCTTCATGTTGAGGTTGCCTTCTCAAGGGCATGCAAGCACAAGGGACCATCTACACCAAGGCACTTGAAAAGTTCATAGCCTACAGACTATCAAATTTTCACACCTCCCACCTTGCCAATGTTTGAGGAAAGTAAAGATCTTGGGTCTTGAGTCCTAAGTCTTGACACATCGCAGTCGACTATCATCACCTCCCGCAATCCCACACTACAACAACTGACCAGATTTTTCCCTTCTTTTCTTTGCTCACCTTCCCACACCAGCTAGCTGGTCTTTCCAATCGTCTCCATGGCCATGACAAGGTCCAACTTTTGTTTGTTATTGTCTTTGTCATTGTCATCTTCTCACTACTCACCACTGGTCTAATCATCACTAGTGTTTTCTTGATCGTCTCTTCAGGAACTAGTTTGATTCGACAAAATTGGAAAGTGCTAAATCTTGGTCAAGGTACAATGAGAAGATTGTATAGGGAGGAAGAAATGGCACATCAAATGAAGAAAGAAATGCAAGGTAGAAACGGAACACAGTTTTGCAACATCTTGGGAGAGAGAAAGAATGAGAAGACAAAAGACTCCTTGTGTAGTAGCAAGATGAAGCGGTTACAGAAGGACACATTTGAACATTGCCATTGGATTTGGTCGAGGACGCAAGCACAGTCAGGAAAAATTATGCTTTGAATGAAAGGATATCTACATCTATTCTTCAAAGCCAAAATTGCATCTAGCCCCCCATCAAGCAAGATAGATTCTTTTCTTGCACATTGAATAGACGTTTGAAGCCATCTTCGGTGACACAATGGAGTGAGTGTTTCAAGAACCTCATGTAGCTATGTCTCATCCAATCCTTTATTTTGAACACCCTCCTCAACAAGCAACATATCCATCAACAAATCTTGAGTCACTCACATCTCTATGAGGAGCACATCATACACTCATGTCAGTGGTTCTATAACCAGCATGGTGGTGTTCTACGATGTCTAAATCTTTGTTTCTAATCATTTGAATTCTAAAGTCACTGTCCTAAACGAGCCCAACCAACCAGGTGGTAGGAAAATCATGAAAGAGGCACTAAGTTGGTTCAAGACTAACACCAGTTAAGTGGTTGGAACATCTCGAGCTGGTTCAAACACCAGTTATGTGATTGTCCTAAAGCTGTAGGGTTGGAAGAGAAAAATATCATTAAGCTTAATGTGTACTAGGTGTGGGTGATATTCTTACTATGTAATTGATTTGTTTTTATGTTCTTAATGTCATCGTCCAAACCAACCCAGTGGTTGGAACATAAATATGTCATCGAGCTAGTTCATGTCAAACACTAGTTATGTGATTGTCCTAAACCAGTGGGGTTCGAACATAAGTATACAATAATATTATTTAGCTTTGTTTCTAATTGTTTGAATCCTAAAGTCATTGCACTAGCATGGTGGTAGGAAAATCATGCAACAGGCATCGAGCTAGTTCAAGTTTAACACCAATTATGTGGTTGAAACATCAATATACCATCGATATGGTTCAGGTCAAACACTAGTTATGTGATTGTCATAAACCAGAGGGGTTGGAAGATAAAGATATCATTTAGCTTAATGTGTAACTGGGTATGGGTGATGTTCTTACTGTGTAATTGATTTTTTTAATTGTCTTAATGTAATTGTCCAAACCAGTCCAGTGGTTGGAAAATCAATATGCCATCGAGATGGTTCAAGTCAAACACCACTTATATGATTGTCCTAAACTAGCAGGGCTTGAATAGAAGTATACAACAATATCATTTATCTTTGTTTCTAATTGTTTGAATTCTAAAGTCATTGCACCAATCCGATGGTAGGAAAATCATGCAACAGACACCAAGCTGGTTCAAGTATAACACCGATTATGTGGTTGGAACATCAACATGCCATCGAGATGGTTCAGGTCAAACACTAGTTATGTGATTGTCCTAAACTAAAGGGGTTGGAACATAAAAATATAATTTAGCTTAATGTATAACTAGGTCTAGGTGATGTTCTTACTGTGTAATTGATTTGTTTTTATGTTCTTAATGTCATCATTCAAACTGTGGTTAGAAGATCAATATGCCATTGAGCTGGTTCAGGTCAAACACTAGTTATGTGATTGTCTGAAACCAGTGGGGTTGGAACAGAAGTATACATCAATATCATTTATCTTTGTTTCTAGTCGTTTGAATTCTAAAGTCGTCGTGCTAAACCAACCCAACAAGCTCGGTAGTAGGAAAATCATGCAATAGACACTGAGTTGGTTCAAGTCTAACACCAGTTACGTGGCTGGAACATTAATATGCCATCATGATGGTTCAAGTCAAACACCAGTCACGTGATTATCCTAAACCAATGGGGGAATAGAAATATACAACAATATCATTTAGCTTAATTTGTAACTGGGTCTGGGTGATGTCGTGTAATTGATTTGTTTTTATGTTCTTAATGGCATCGTCCAAACCAACCAATGTTAATATGGCCCTTGCCCCTAAAGGGGACCCCTCAAGTGCCATATTAACAAGGGCTATTTTGAAGCCTGGAGAAGGTTCAAGGACCCATGACCTGTAATATGGCCCTTGAGGGCCATGTTGGAGTCTAGAAGGTGGTTTGGGTTTGCCCAACATACAAGACAATGCAGATACTTTGGGATTCTTCCCAACATACAACAAACAAATACAATAGTTGGAGACAAGGATTACATTCACGTTTTAATGTTTGCATTAATGAGTTATTAGCATTCGTTAATTACTCTTCCAAGTAGCATGAAAACAACGTGATCACATAGTTTACCGAGAAAAATCACCAAAAATTGGATAAACGTACCGTCGATACACAAGATACTACCGGCGGTAGTACTCACATTACCAATGGTAATATTAATTATCCCAACAGTGAATATTACTATCGGGATAATTAACATTACCATCGGTAATGTGAGTACTACTACCAGTAGTATCTTGTGTATCGGCGGTATACTATGGGTTATAGATTCCTAGTTTCCCATGCACCCCGAGGCTATATAATGGTGGAAATGGCAATAGAGGCTTGTCATTCGATCCGGTTGTGGTTCATATCCCGATAAACCTTTTGGTAAGTTGGTAAAGAAAGTGAACCATGATTTGGATCTGAATTGTTGTAACGCTAAGTGGGTTAGAGTGGGTCAGCATTCATTATACCTGTGGGTGTGGTTTGCTCCTTCGATTCCTTGCATCTTGGGAAAATTGTAGACCACAAACACGAGGCCTGGTGGATGCGAGTGTTTGTTGTGTGTTCTTGAGGGTGGTCTATACTCTGACTCCTTGCATTTTGGGGAACATGCAGACCATGATCATGAGTGCCAATGAATGCAATTGTTAGTGAGCAGTCTTGACTCTTAAGCTAAGGGCCTTAGGTATGGAGAGAAGGGGGAGACAAGATGGCAATGACTTGAGCAGAAAGAGGACATGTGTTGCAAATATGAATGCACAATCGGAAATGCCTGAAATTAGAAATGCTCATCCACAATCTTCAATACGAGTTGTAACTAGGCAAACTATGGAAGCATCGAGTCATGCCCATGCCAGTATTCATATGCCTGAAAATGTTCTTGCAGTTGAAGGAGTTGCAAAAGAGGATCTCATTGCCGAAATGGGCATTACTCCAATGCTTGATCCACCTTGTGAGGTTGTTAACCAAGATACAGGGAGAGGATTTATGCGGGTGTCACAATCCTATCAAAGAGTTGTTCCACGTGCACAGGGGGAAAAACATAAGTCACATGGTCCAGAGTGGGACTTTATTATTAATGTTCGTGGCTACATTGAGTAGAAATGCAAGTATTGTGATACAAAAATTAGGGGGAGAACCCTGCATAAGGGGCCACTTGCTTGGTGACTCAAGAAACATCATTTAGCATCATGTGGCCCTAAGAGTTGCTACAGCAACTTGCACCTTGACAGAGAAGTTGCAAGCTTCTGGAAAAATACAAAGAAGATAAATTTGGGAAAGTCAAGGTATAAGTGGAGTAGAGTCTGTAAGCATACAATCACTCTAACACCAGCTTCAATAAATCAATACCGCTTCAATCAATCAATCTTAATTTTTTGCACTCTAATTAATCAAATTCAAGTCATGATTTGAGCTACCATGCATGGTTCACCAGTGTGGTAGGTCGAATCATCATGAATGTCAATTCTAATTTAGTCAACATGCAAAAATATCTTCTTTAATCAAACAAAAATGGAGCCACCACGTGAAATCCAATTAATCAAATTTGCATGATGAGGTGGCATTACCTCAATCCTAGCCCCTTCAATTGCCAGTGCGATGGAGAACACTATGCTATCTCTCACATCCTTAAATTTGAGCTTCAAGGCATCTTGTCATGTTTTCTGCATAACCTTAGGCCTTCCGTGTAGCCTACTCCATGACCTCCTGCTACTCCATGTCTTATCCCTTAAGGGCAAGTCCCGTGAGCCCTCCCCTATCTCCCATGATTCCTCCTCAGTCTTCTCTAATGATCCCGACCCTAACTCCCATGAGCCCTCCCCTGCCTCCCATCAAGAAGTATCTATTATAATTCCTCTTCCTATTACACATGCAAGGATGGACATATTACCTATGGTAGAGGTCCCAAATCCTAGGCCTCTGGAGATAAGGATCAAGAAAATGCTAGTAAGCCTGAGCCATCCACATCAACAAGAGGCAGGGGAAACAAGAGAAGAGTGGAAGATAGTAGACTAGAGGCTGGGAAGCACGTGCGGCTCGGGGGGGTCACTTGCCATATGTAACCCTATCACGTGAGTTCAACAGATGGGTTTTTATTAATTCAATTACTTACAGATTTATATATACATAAGGAAGTAATTTAATACCCAAAGGTTAATATACAGAAGGGCATTTTATATTAAAAATTATCTAGAAGTTTGCAACATGTGACATGGATATTTGCATAGAGTGGCTTATGTCATGGGACATTTTGAAATGCTAGTATTGGCATTTTCCTTTTGAAATGAGTAAGCGCTCCTCTTGCATTTTCTTGAATTCTAGAGAATTCTAAAAATATTTTCTCTCTTTATTGCTCTTTTTGGCCTTTGCATTAAGATGAGATTAGGATACTATGCTTTCTTGAATTCTAGAGAATTCTAAAAAAAATTTCTCTCTTTATTGCTCTTTTTGGCCTTTGCATTAGGATGAGATTATGATGCTATAATTTTCTCTCTTTATTGCTCTTTTTTGGCCTTTTCATTAGGATGAGATTAGAATGCTTGAATTTATTTTTTGAAGTTTTTAAATCTTGTCACTCTCTTTTTTTTTCTTTCTATCCACAAAGGGATTGCATTGAATCAATGGTGGAGGAGTATTTTTGAAGTTGATGCCTCTTATACTTGATTTTCTTAAGTTCTACTCAGTCTATTTAGCACTGCCTTTGTAAAGATCCTTCTAGCTCTCAAACAATTGATCTGAGAGAAGATTGGCAAAAGTTTTTCTTGCCAATCCATTGCATGATTACTCCCACGCTTGGTTCTTGCACTTCATTGCACTTGCGGCTGATTTGATGCAAGTTTTGTCTGCAAGCAATGGGATGCTAGTTTAAACTTATGGAATGAGAAGCTAAAGACCACGGTTGGTCCAATTATTGGACATGCATCTGATGGTGATAGTCGGCGAAGAACATTGATGATCTCCGATTATCTAGATAAAAGAGGTAGTAGATTTGGGATAAAATGGGATGGATGGCCTCTCTCAGCAAAAGGTTTAGAAAATCAAGTTTTTGGGCTGCATGATCAAGATTTTGTACATAATGGAAAAAAGTTAGTCAATGTTCTTGACAAGACTAAGCGTCAATTGGCTATTGGCAATGTTTGGATCACCTTAAATCATGTCATTATTGTGTATGATGCTTTTTCTATCGACAAGCATATGCTAAGGGAGGGAGACATTAGGCGAGATGACTACCAAAATTGGGCTGGAGCTCAAAGAAGATGCAGAGTGCAATGGTGCTTGGGAGAATTGGCAAACAATGGAATTCATAGAAAAGAGAGGAGCATGCTAGGAACACAAGCTTATCTTGAAATTGCTGGAGACTACATCGACATCTTCTTATCTCCACATTTGAATCTTGTGGATCGAGTCTATCTTGCGGGCAAAGTCTCTTTTTTCTTTCAAATTTGGAGGTCTTGGATTGTTCATCATGCCAACTATACGTTGAATAGAAACTTCATAACTAAGGAAGATTTCTTAGATGTGCAACTCTCATGCCATTTTGTGGTCCTACTGATCAAGTACTTTAGAGAATTTTGTCCAGGCCTAAGGTGTCCTTTACATCTTATAGGTTCAGATGCAGTTGAAATCTTCTTCAGCAAGATTGGAAGCATGGTGGGACAAGAACGCGCTTATGACTTGATGGATATGCTACATAGTGCAGGTAGTATGAATAGGCTTGCACACTTTGAATGCAAAGAGGATAGTCCTCTATTTACAAGGGCACATAAGAAGCAAGAACATGTCTGGAGAGAATTGAATCTCAAAGAGAACATGCGAGAAGCAAATCTAGGGGACTATGAGTGTGTGTCAACTGATGATAAAATCATCAAAGCATTGACGAAGGGACTAAAAAGTGTTCAAGAAAGGTGTGAAAGTTTGCATATGAAGCCAAAGGGTGAGAATATGAAGTGGTGGATGGAACCTTGGTCAAATGGATTTGCAGATGCATATTCAAAAGAATCTGATTCTGAGAAGAAGACCAATGTCAAGAAGATCATGTGTCAGAAATAGATGATAATGACAACGATGCCTCCATAAGTGAAATCAGACATGTGGTAGATTCTCTCCTAGATGAACAAGAAGTAGTGAGCCCAGTTGTTACCATTGATGGTAAAACTCTCTTCAAGTCCACATTGGTAAGCCAACTTAATGGAAATCCCACACTCTTTAAAGATAGACTCACAAGGGTTCGCCAAGGAGTATACTACTCTAAGGAAGATATACCTCTTGCTACATCGAATGAGAACCTATTTGGAATAGGTTCCGATTGTGCTGTATTCTTTCATGAAGAACACAAAACAAGGAAAAGCAAAAGGAAATGCAATCCAAGATCTTTGCAAAAAAAGAAAACACAAGCTATATGGTACCTTGGACGAGTTCAAAAAATGAGAAGAAAGGTTGGTGGGGGGTATGTGGAATATAAAAGAGGGTTCAACCTTTCAGATAGACCTTTTGGAGTAGAAGTCCAGCTTGGGTGGTATCAAAAGGCAAAAGGTTCAAGATGCTTCACATATGACCTTACAGACCTTGACATGATAAATAACACCTATTTCATTAATTTTGGACTCTTGCACTGTCCAAATTCATTTTGTGAGATAATTCTGGATAAAACATTTCAAAAAAAGAGGCTCTTATAAAACAAAACATTGAGTCAAAAAGGAAGATTTAAAAAAATCAAATTAGAAAAAATGACGTGAGATGTTAAAAATAGAGTACATCACATTGTTAAAAGAGACAAAAAAGTAAGATTTTAAAAAATCAAATTAGAAAAAATGGCGTGACATGTTATGAAAACTAGAGTACATTTCAAAAAGAGCACATCACATTTGTAAAGAAGTAGATCATATTACTCAAAGCCATATGGTGCCAAAAAACACCTTAATACAGTCTCTCTTAACATCATCTTAACATCACATTTGTACAAGAAGTAGATCATATTACTCAAAGCCATATGGTGTCAAAAAACACCTTAATACAAGGCCATATGGTGTCAAAAAACACCTTAATACAAAGCCATATGGTGTCAAAAAACACCTTAATACAGTCTCTCTTATCTAAGTCTAGAAGATCTCATCATTGGTCTCTCTTATCTTCTCAACAACCCAATCCTTCACTGCCTCCACAGCTGTATCCTCAACATAATTACATGAGAAGAAGAAGTTTAAGCAATCACAAATTGTTTCTTTATAATTTCTCTGAGAGGCTCTTATTGTTCTCTCAGCATCCGCATCAAATCGCCCATGACGAGAGCTACGATAACGCAGGTTACTTAAGAAATCTAATAGATCTTGTCGTGCTTTTATCATACGTCTTAGAAGTCTTTCACTGTCTGCTATCTTGAGAGTCTCCTCCCTCTCTGCGTGCCTTTGTGCAGCAAATTCCTCTCTCTCCATGTGTGTCAAAGGAGAACCTTGTCGAATTCTGGCCTCTCTCTGTGCTCCTTGGTCAGCAATCCATTATTTGAGATTGTTAATTCCGAACTCCACGTCTTCGACAATGCCAAGGACATCCATGGGTGGGGAGATGATAAAGAAAGGGAGATGGACTACGATGCAAGAAAGAAGAGAGTGTCTGCGGAGGAAGAACTAGGATAGAAGATTACTTGGTTATCAAGATGGATGAAAGAAGACTCTGAGAGTGTTTGCGGAAGGACTAGGATAGAAGAATACAAGTTAATGAGAAGCACTAGGATGCAAGAAAGAAGAGAGTGTCTGCAAAAGAACTATGATAGAAGAATACTTGGTTATCAGGATGGATGAAAGAAGACTCTGAGAGTGTTTGCGGAAGGACTAGGATAGAAGAATACAAGAAGAATACAAGTTAATGTGAGAAGCACTAGGATGGATGAAAGAAGAGAGTGTTTGTGGAAGAACTAGGATAGAAGAATACTTGGTTATCAAGATGGATGAAAGAAGACTCTGAGAGTGTTTGCGGAAGGACTAGGATAGAAGAATACAAGTTACTCAGAAGGATACTTGGTTATCAGGATGGATGAAAGAAGACTCTGAGAGTGTTTGCGGAAGGACTAGGATAGAAGAATACAAGTTACTCAGAAGGACTAGGATGTAAGAAATAAGAGAGTGTTTGTGGAAAGACTAGGATGGAAGAATACAAGTGCACTAAGGCACGATGTGTTCACTACGATAAGGATAAGGGTTGGAATAAAGTGAGTGGCACGATGTGTTCACTATGATAAGGGTTGGAATAAAGCGAGTGGAGATTGAATGCTCTACTTTAAGTGAGTGGAGATGATAAGGATAAGGGTTGGAATAAAGTGAGAGAAGCATTGCGAATGCTCTACTTTAAGTGAGTGGAGACTGTCCAACCGAATAAAATTCTCATTACACAAGGATTTATTTCCAAATAATCACATCATCACACATTCATATCATAAAATTGTGTGCATGAAGAAATATATTACAAATATTACATCATCACATATTCATATCAAAATTCTCATCACACAAGGATTTATTTTCAAATAATCACATCATCACACATTCATATCATAAAATTGTGTGCATGAAATAAATATATTACAAATATTACATCATCAAATATTCATATCAGAATTCCCATCACACAAGGATTTATTTCCAAATAATCACATCATCACACATTCATATCATAAAATTGTGTGCATAAAGAAATTATATAAATATCATGATTATGCCACTTAAGTAATAAGTCACAAATTGGTGTATAATCAACAAAAACTACAAACACAACATCATACATGCATCACAACTCTTGTGATGCTTCTAGTGGAGACTCTGGCAACTCTTCGGACGCTTCCAATGGAGGCTGTGGTACTGTAGATGTACACTCGGTCTCTACTTCTTTTGTAGTATGTAGTGCTTTCGGAGTAGACTCAGTATCCTCTTCCTTAAATGCAAGCGGAGGCGGTGGCAACTCTTCTGATGCTTCCAGTGGAGGCTGTGGTGCTGTAGGTGTACATTGGGTCTCTACTTCTTCTGTAGTATGCAGTGCTTTCATAGTAGACTCAGTCTCCTCTTCCTTAAAGGGAAGCTCTGGTATTGCTTCAGTTGCACGTTGTATTCTAATGGTAGCAATTAGGTCTCGAATGATTTCAGCCCTAAACAATTGTATATCCTCCTCTGAATATTTGAGCTCCAAAGAGTCTTCCGATGAGATCTGTGGCATAAGTGAGAAAATTTCTTTGAAAATCAACATGCAGTTGTAGGCAACTCTCCACCCACAACTATGCCCATCTTCCTGCTCTACTACTAAACGCTTTTGGAAGTCTACCGAGTCTTTGTACTGTCCTGTTTCTTTGATAGCAGATACCAACTTCTCAATCGACCTGCTCATCGTGACATATTAAAAAAACTTAGTGTATCTATCACATAAGGTACATAATATAGAAGTAACAACAGATTAATAGAATACTTACGTTTGCACTGAGCCATGAAAGCCTGCAATGGAGTTAACAAACCAACAATAGTTGTCTTCAAGGTTCCAAACCACCAGACTCCAATGTTCCCTACACGAATAATTAAGAACCATTATTATTTAACACAATGTTGCCAGTACAAGATGAAAATAAAGGTTGCCATGATACTTACATCTCATGATATGCCATAAATAGGACTCGCACGCCATGTAAATGTAAAGGCTGTAATAATTTACAAACATCGGCTATTGTCTTTCTGCTATCGCTAAGTATAGGAGAAAGGAGGGAATCCAACATATACGCACGATTTTGTACAACTCTACCAAATCGTGAGATAACTATACTGCACCAACAAATAAATGAATATTAGCTTATTAGATTTAATCAAAATAAATGAATATTAGCTTATTAGCTTATTAGATTAAATCAAAATATTGAATTATCAAGTAGAGAAAAAGTTTGTATCAAACCTGAGAATGGCCATCATAACGTTGTTATTGACCTCATTTGAAGCTCTAGAGAGAATTGAAATCTCTTCTCCCCCAAATTCAAGATACTGAGGTCTATGTTGAATCATAACCCTAACATTAAAAGAGCTTCCCAATTCTTTTAATGAGGCCATGTTTGTAGAGTTGAGGTCATCTATCCTCTTTGACTCTTTGATGGCATTCATTTCGCAATCAATGATTGCTCGAATGGTACATGTTATAAATGCATAGAGATGCAAATCCGTATATGTTGATAGTGTGGTGTCATTTTGCATCTCAAAAATTTGACCAAGTACCAAAAAGCAATTGTAGCCCACCCTCCATCCACAATTATAGATGTGGCTATTATCTTGATGTGATACCTGACATGTTATATACTCTATTTGTTGTGCCAAGTCACATTGCCGCATTACTATGTCGATAGCATCTACTAATTTTCGAGCTGATCTGCATATCAAAACATATAACAACAGTGAATATGTGCATTGCATATCAATCTACATGTCAAGAAGTGACAACAAGTGTAGTCTATACTTACTCTAACACATTGCCATGGACGGATGTCATTGAGTTTGCAAAGAAGCACTTCTTCGCAAGGATGTCCATGACTACCAGACTCCAATGTGAGCTGCATTATCAATAAAGAATAATTACTGTGTTTGAGACAATTCTAGCAAATGCAATAGGAAAAACAAGTAGGGTTTGATGCTTACTTCTCATAATATGCTGTAAAAATAACTCGTGCGTCATTCATAGGAATGTGCTTCAACCACTTGCAAACATTCTCTATGGTTTCTTCTTTGTTGATAAGCACTTCCGAAATATGAGGATCGAGCATATATGAAACGCTTTGTATATTTTGCGGAAAATTTGCTATAACATTGCTATATTTAAAAAAAAAGTATTAGCTTCTTGGGTTTAATCAAAATAAGCAAAGTATAAAGCCAAGGAAAAGGCTGCATCAAACCTGAGGATGGTTGTAATGACTTTGACATTAACCTCATTCTTAGGATTCAAGAGGATTGAAATCTCTTCTTCACCAAATTCAAAAAAATGAGGTTGTTGTCGAATTAACAACATAGCAGTGAATGAACTTCCAATCTGCTCCAATAGATTCATATTTTTATGACTCATCTTATTGAGGGAGTAGTCTACATCGTATTCTTCTTCACTTGCTATGTCCTCCATATCCTCCTTCTGCCATAAAAATATAAAAAAGTTATGCGATGTACACATCCCAAATAAAGGCTTAAACAAGCAGATAAGGTTTCATATATGCTTTCATTAGTGTAAGTCTCTCCTTTGCTTGGAGCAAAAATTTAAAAAGGTTTCATACACGCTTTCATTAGAGTGAGTCTCTCCTTCTCTTGGATGAAAAATTTAAAAAGTTATGAGATTTACACATCCCAAATAAAAATAATGGTTTAAATAATCATAGAAGTATAAAGATAGCATGCTTTCATTAG
The DNA here is from genome assembly GCF_047967505.1 of Dipteris shenzhenensis. NCBI lineage: Eukaryota > Viridiplantae > Streptophyta > Polypodiopsida > Gleicheniales > Dipteridaceae > Dipteris > Dipteris shenzhenensis. The sequence continues at coordinate 48,463,582 of NC_141611.1, read as the reverse complement.
ACAAGTTATGAGATTTATACATCCCAAATAAAATTAATGGTTTAAATAATTATAAAAGTATAAAGATAGTATGCTTTCATTAAACTCATTCTCTTCTCCTTTTGGAGGAAAATATAAAAAAGTTATGAGATTTATACATCCCACTTAAAGGCTGGAACAAGTATACAAGTATAAAGATAAGGTTTTATACATGCTGCAATGTAGTCATATTTTCATGTTGTTTCCCAATGGTAGTAATTAGATGCTGAATACTCTCAGCCCGAAATGCTAGCAGATCAGCTTCTGTATATGATTCCATTTTGACTGGTAACTCCAGATCAAAAATCTCTCTAAGAAACAACATGCAGTTGTAGGCGACTCTCCACCCACAACTGTGTCCATCTTTTTGCTCCACTGGCAGACGTCTTTTGAATTCTACTTGATCTTGTTGCTCCATGGTTGTTCTGACAGCAGATACTAGCCGATATGCAGCACTGTCCAGCATGACATATGAAATATATTAATATGTCATGATCATAAGATACAAAATAAGAAAGTATCAAAAATATTAAGAGAATAATTACCTTGGGGAGTTGGCATGATAGCCTTCTATTGAATTCACAAACCATAAATGGTTGAGTTCAAGGTCCCAGAAGATCAGACTCCAATGTGAGCTACACGACCAGAATAAAAATGATTATTGTTTTACACAAACTTGCCAAAGAAATAGTAAAAATAAGGTTAGAGTTGATACTTACGCCTCATGATAAGGCATTAAGATGACTCGCACCCCATCTAAATTCAAAGGGCTTAACCAGGTACAGACATCTTCTATAGTCTTTTGAGGAGAGCTAAGAATAGAAGAAAGGAGAGCATCGAGCATGTAGACACGATGCTGCACTATACTAGGAAGTTGAGAAATAACTACACTGCACCAAGAAATAAACAAACATTAGCTCATAGAATTGATTTGCATTCTGCACTAGGAAACTGATATATAACTGAACTGTGAATAAATAAACAAATGTTAGCTTATTGAAGTAGCAATAAATAAATAAACATTACCTGAGAATGGCCAAGATAACATTGTCATTAACCTCTTTTAAAGGATTGGAGAGGATTGAAACCTCCTCTCTACCAAAGCTTAAATACTGAGGTTCTCGTTTCAAAACGATCTTAACTTGAAATGAGCTCTCCATTTTATCTAATGCAGCTAAATTTGATTTTTCAATCAAATTTAGAGGTGGTTGCATTGTTGAAGTGGAAGGGAGTGCCTCCGTATTGACTTCATCCATTTCTTCTCCCTCTATTGTCTGTAAATAAATATGAGAGATTAGAGTCATTATCTTTAAATTTAAATCTTATTTAAAAAATTGTATTTAGTTGAGAAATAGAGAGTTCATACCGCTAAGTATTGTCGTAGTGGCCTTTTTTCATAACCCTGCGAGCCATAATTATCAAAGAGGGCATCATCATATTTGTCTTCATCCACCAACCTCTCTGTGAATGGGTCATGTAAGTCCATCTTTTCATCATTAACAACTGGGACATTATGATCTTCAAGGTAATCATCCATGTCATCGGTGTCCTTGTGGTCTATCTCTTTTTCATAGCCTGTGGTTAGATCTGCTTGAAGCTGGAAATAGGCCATGAAATGCTTATTTTCAATAATATTGGTGGAGTTGCCTTTTCTTAGGAGATCCTCAAATAAATATCCCATCCTGCACAAGGTGACCTCCCAACCTGCCGGCAGCAAATTCTCCATCATGGTAAGCAAGAGACTCCCACTTTTTGCAGGACTTCCGTAGTTGTTTTTTTGATAATGTATCGACCTGGGAATATCTTGCTCTTCTAGCATCAATCTCAAATTATTTGAATTCCCTCTTATGTTCTTTTGTAAAGAGTGATCAGGGTTGGGACTCCGCATACATAGAAAGAATGATTCAAGAGTTTGAATCGCTATGCCACATTCTCTCTTGCCTCTCTTTGCTGCATAAACACCACTATAGATCTTCAAATCTGATGAATATGCTCGCTCTAGAGTAACCTGCATGGCTTCTTTGTCTTTTTTATCAACAAATATGACAATGTTACAAATCGCCACTTTGCTAATGGTGGTATATACTATTCTATCAATGAAGTTATGGATATCATCGCTAGAAACTTCATTGATAAAGAATAGTTGTGGCTTATCCCATGCTGACTCATTCTTAAAGAAGTCATCTTCTGAGACTCCCCTGAAGTTGACAAGCTTTCCAGACTCTGCCGTAACCTCTACATTGAATTGAAAGCTTTGGTGCATATCTGTTGGCATTCTTATCTCGCTGATTAATCTTTCCACATATGCAACCACCTGTTGTGGGATCTCTTTTCTCATATAAGAGGTTACTATTTCCGACCCATCTTCATCCTTTTTAATCCACCTGTTGGCCCATAGCTTTACCTTGGGTGTTGACAAAGAAGCTATATGCTTCACCACATTATAGTCAATGTTGCAATGAGTAAGTGGAATTTGTTTCTCTGACAGCAAATACTTGATGGCACTATGCACTGCATCACGCCTCACCTGTACATTGATGCATTCTTCCATGCAGTGGTCTTTGTCTTTTTTTCCAAAAAACCATTCTTTCTTTAAAATTCTTTGTGCTGCCATGGATGCATACTTATCAGGTAAGTACTTTACAGGCCTCCACATCCTTGCCGTCAACTCCTTCTTATCCATTACCTTTGACTTGCCGGAGATAAACAAAGGAGCTTCATAGGTCAGCTGTCCACGCTCACAAGCAATGCACGTTTCAAGCATCTCATTGAACACTTCAACAGGACGAAAGATGATAGAAGTATAGTCGGCATATCTGTCCCTCACCACCTTGAGGCTTGTCATACTTTCTTCCCGCTCTTGGGTTCCCCTAGGCACAACTACACTCAAAGAAGTATAAAAGTTTGTGAGTGTGTCGGCATCTGCTTTTGTGACCTTTCGCTTCAAATCAGGATTTGGGGAACCAAATGTTGTCCATATCACCCTTGCCTTCTGTAAGACCTCTGATGTTGAGGATATCTTACGCTTTCCATGGACATAATGATTAAGTCTTTCGGACTCAATCAAATACTTAATCTCATGCTTGAATATACAGATCGTTGCAGGATAATAATGGAATGAGCTTATCTTTACAAATTGTTCTGGAGTGAGTCTTTTGCCCTCCTTTGCTTCCCTTGCGATCTGATTACAAGCATAAGCCCAATGTTGACCATCAATGGGCTGGAATCTGCAATGAAGGAGAAATTCCTTCTTGACTTCCTTTAGCATATTCTCTCCTTGTGCCTCTTCGCCTCGTTCATGTGGAATATTTTTTAGAGTGTTTTTAAAGAATTGATTGAAGATCTCCTCGAAATGTGTAGGCCCTGTAAATGTTATTTGATCCAGAAAACTATTTTTGGTTGGACAAAACATTATTGGGCGCAAGACCACATTACTTGCCACAGGTTTCTTGCCATCTCTCAAAGCCTCGTATATTTGCATTGCATAAGATATATCAAGGCTTCGGCTATTAGTAAACAGAGCTGCAGCTTCCACATCTTTGGCATTCACAAACCACGTCCTTTGACCCCAGATATATCCCACATCATCATCTGTAACTGCTTCATTAAGACGCAGATTAAGATTTTTAATTGATGTGAGTTCATCTTGATCATCTTCAGCCTCGGATTCTGAGTCTTCTTCATCTTTCTCTTTTTTTGACCGTTTTTCATCCACATTATCTTTCTCTACAGTGGGACGATGTCTTTTCTTACTGCTTGGAACCGTGGCTCTTGCAGTACTAGCCTTTTGCATTTCACGTCGTGGCTTGCTAGCAAGAGCTTCTAGCATAACTGCAGTGGATCGACCTTGATCTTCTTCAATTTTTGCTAATTCCCGTGCACTCAAGGCTTGTTTTTCATCATCCTTAGTTACATTCACCATTTCTGGCTCTACAAGTTTGCGCTCATGTTCTACAGGTTTGTGACAGTGTGCCTGTTCTTCTTGTCCCTGCATTGAAGTCAAACCATAAATTCACTCTTTTATAATTTTTTAAAAGTATAATATAAAGTATGTAAATATATAAAACTCTCTTTACTTTCTCTCTCTCTCTCTCTCTCTCTCTCTCTCTACTCCTAAATCTCTTTGCAGCCATAGTCAAGACACCTCATTCTCTCTCTTAATCTCTCTCTCTCTCTCTATAACTCTTAAGTATTTTTCATTCCTCTCTCTCTCTCCCTCTCTCTCCCTCTCTCTCTTTCTCTCTCCCTCTCTCTCTTTCTCTCTCTCTCCCTCTCTCTCCCTACTCTCTCCCTCCCTCAAGGAGCCACGGTCCCCAAGAGAAGCCAAGGTCCCCAAGAGACCGGCTTCTCTCTCTTAATCTCTCTCCCTCTCTCTCCTCTCTCTTTCTTTCTCTCCCTACTCTTCTCTCTCATTTAAAAATATAATATAAAAGATGTAAATATATAAAACTCTCTTTACTTTCTCTCTCTCTCTCTCTCTCCTCCTAAATCTCCTTGTAGTCATAGTCAAGACACCTCATTCTCTCTCTTAATCTCTCTCTCTCTCTCTCTTTGACAACTCTTAAGTATTTTTCTCTCTATCCTCATCCCACTTATTCTCTCTCTCCCTCTCTCTCCCTCTAGCACAGAAGTTTCATTCCTCTCTCTCTCTCTCTCCCTCTCTCTCTCTCTCTCTCTCTCTCTCCCTCTCTCTCCCTAAGTCTCCCTCTTCTCTTCTCTCTCTCTCTCTCTTTTCCTCTCTCCTCTCGCCACGTTTCATTCCCATAAACTTTCTCTCTCTCTCCCTCTCTCTCTTTCTCTCTCTCCCTCTCTCTCTTTCTCTCTCCCTCTCTCTCCCTACTCTCTCCCTCCCTCAAGTAGCCACGGCCCCCAAGAGACCCGCTTCTCTCTCTTAATCTCTCTCCCCCTCTCTCCTCTCTCTTTACTAGCTTCTCTCTCTTAATCTCTCTCCCCCTCTCTCCTCTCTCTTTACCAGCTTCTCTCTCTTAATCTCTCTCCGCCTCTCTCCTCTCTCTTTCTTTCCCTCCCTACTCTTCTCTCTCTTAATCTCTCTCCGCCTCTCTCCTCTCTCTTTCTTTCCCTCCCTACTCTTCTCTCTCATTTAAGGAGCCCCTCTTCTCTGTGTGAATCTCTCTCTCTCTCTCTCCCTCTCTTAAGGAGCCCCTCTTCTCTCTCTTAATTTCTCTCTTTCCCTCCCTCCCTATTCTCCCATTTCTCAAATTTACAAACTCGAATATAAATAAAAAACTAATTAAAATAGAACTCAAAAACTCAAATAAGAAACTAATTTAAAAAGAATTGTAATGCCTTCTAAAAGACCACCCTCCTCAAAAACTTTAAGAATAAACTAATTGAAAAAGAATTATAAGTAAAGAAAAAGAATTACAATACGAATTTTAAGAAATAGAACTCAAAAACCTTAACAAGAAACTAATTGAAAAGAATTGTAAGTAAAGAAATAGAATTACAAGACGAATAAAAAAGAATGCAAGTACCTGGAAAAAGTGAAAAAAGTAAGGCTCGGCTTATCCTTTCTCTTCCGCTCTTGGTTGCTTCAATGAAACGAGGAGAGAGTTAAAACTAGTCCACTCCTACACATAAATTTGAATTTTCAAAAAAGAGAGGGAAATTTGAATTCATTATAAATTTGAATTCAAATTTGTGTTCAACATTCTTCTTATACTTTCTTCTTATACGTTCCTTTTGAATTCAAATTTATGTTCAACATTCTTCTTGATACTTTCTTCAACATTCTTCTCGATTCTTGTAAGTCCTTTTCATTCTCGTAAGTCCTTTTCATGTAAGTCCTTTTCATTCTCGTACGTCCTTTTCATTCTTCTCGTAAGTCAAATCTTATTTTTCGTTCTTGCTCGTGATAGTAAGTCAAATCCTCCTCTCCCATCTCTCTCTCTCCTTCTCTCTCTCTCCTCTCTCTCCTCTCCTTCCCTCCATCCATCCCTCGACCCAATCCTCTCCTCCAACCTCCTTCCCTCCCCTCCCCTTCCTCCGCCGCCAAAACTCCTCCCTTCCCTCCGCTCTCCCTCCTTCCCCAAAATCCCTCTCCCCTCTTGCTACCCTTCCCCTCTCCCGTCGCCTAACCTCTTCCTCCCCTACCCCTTTTTCCCCCTACCCCCTTTTAACCTTCCTCCCTTTTCCCCACCCCCCTTGGCGACCCCCCCAACCTTTCCACCCTCTTCCCCACTCTCCCTTTGGCCCCCCCTCCCTCCTTCCTTGGCGACCCCCCCCTCCTCTCACCCAGCTCCCCCTCCGCCCTCCCTGGGGCTGGCCGCCAGCCCCCCCCTCTCCTCACTCCCTGGGCTGGCGGCCGCGGCCGCCAGCCCCCCCCCTCCTCTCACCCACCCCCCCCCCCTTCGCAACCCACCCATCCCCCCCCTTCACCCTCCCTGGCTGGTGGCCGCGGCCGCTAGCCCCCCCCCCCCCTCTCCTCTCTCCCCCCTCCTCTCACCCAGCCCCCCCCCTCTCCTCTCTCCCTGGGCTGGCGGCCGCGGCCGCCAGCCCCCCCCCCCTCCTCTGACCCAGCCCCTCCCCCTCTTCACCGTCCCCCCCCTTCCCAACCCACCCATCCCGCTCCCTGGTTGGCGGCTGCGGCCGCCAGCCCCCCCCCCCTCCTCTCACCCAGTCCCCCCCCCCTTCTCCTTCCTCTCTCCCTAGGCTGGCGGCCGCGGCCGCCAGCCCCCCCCCTCCTCTCACCCACCCCCCACACCTCCCCCCCCTTCACCCTCCCTGGCTGGCGGCCGCGGCCGCCAGCCCCCCCCCCTCTCCTCTCTCCCCCCTCCTCTCACCCAGCCCCCCCCCCTCTCCTCTCTCCCTGGGCTGGCGGCCGCGGCCGCCAGCCCCCCCCCCCTCTCACCCACCGCCCACCCCTCCCCCCCCCTCCTCTTTCTTCACCCTCCCCCCCCCCTTCACGCTCCCTGGCTGGCGGCCGCGGCCGCCAGCCCCCCCCCCCTCTCACCCAGCCCCCCCCCCCTCTCCTTCCTCTCTCCCTAGGCTGGCGGCCGCGGCCGCCAGCCCCCCCCCCTCCTCTCACCCACCCCCCCCCCCTCACACTCCCGCCCCCCCTTCCCAACCCACCCATCCCCCCCCTTGACCCTCCCTGGCTGGCGGCCGCGGCCGCCAGCCCCCTCCCCCCCTCTCACCCAGGGGGGGTCTTCACTCCCCCCCCCCCTTCGTGACCCACCCGTCCCCCCTTCACCACCCTCCCTGGCTGGCGGCCGCGGCCGCCAGCCCCCCCCCCTCCTCTCACCCAGCCCCCCCCCTCTCCTCTCACCCAACCCCTTCGCAACCCCCTCTCCTCTCTCCCTGGGCTGGCGGCTGCGGCCGCCAGCCCCCCCCCCTCCTCTCGCCCAGTCCCTCTCTCTTCGCTCTCCCCCCCCCTTTCGGAACCCACCCTGGCTGGCGGCCGCGGCCGCCAGCCCCCCCCCCCTCCTCTCACCCAGTCCCCCCCTCTTCACCCGCCCCCCCCCCTTTCGCAACCCCTCCCCCACCCCCCCTTCCCCCCCTCAGCCGCTCCCCCACCCTCCCGGGCTGGCGGCCGCGGCTGCCAGCCCCCCCTCTTCACCGCGCCCCCCCCTCCCCCCTGAGCCGCGCCCCCCTCCCTCCCCCTCTCCCCCCCTCTTCACCCGCCCCCCCCCTTTCGCAACCCCTCCCCCACCCCCCCTTCCCCCCCTCAGCCGCTCCCCCACCCTCCCGGGCTGGCGGCCGCGCACCCCCCCTCTTCACCGCGCCCCCCCCCTCCCCCTCCTCCCCCCCTCCCTCCTCCCCCCCTTCAGCCGCTCCCTCACCCTCCTTGGCTGGCGGCCGCGGCCGCCAGCCCCCCCTCTTCACCCTCCCCCCCCCTCCCCCCCTCAGCCGCGCCCCCCTCCCTCCCCCTCTCAGCCGCTCCCCCCTCCTCTCAGCTGCGCCCCCCCCTCCCCCTCTCAGCCGCTCCCCCCTCCTCCTCTCAGCCTCCCCTCTGCACCCACCCGCTTCCCTCCCACCCGCCGCGCCAGCCTCCCCTCCCACCCTCACACCCACCTCCCTCTTCGCCCCTTCTTCCCCTCCCTTCCTCCTCCCTCCCGTCCCACCCTCTTCCTCCCCTCCCTTCCTCCTCCCTCCCCTCCCCTGAACCTTTCTCTCTCTAATTTCTCTCTCTTCAAATTTTAAAAAAGAAACTAGAAAAAAAAGTTTGCAAGTACCTGGAAACAGTTTGTAAGTTTGCTCTTTCTTGCTTTCTTGCTCTTCCTTCCTTGCTCTCTTGGTCGTCCTTGCTTTCTTGCTTGAATGAAATGAGGGGAGAAAGAATGAATGAAGGAAGACTATATATAAGAAAAATTAGGTTTTCCTCCTCCTCTCCTATTGGCTTTCCATTCCTCCCCTCTCTCCTATTGGCTTTTCATTTATCTCCTCTCCCATTGGCTCCCATTACTCCCCCTCTCCTATTGAACCCCCATCCCTCATCCATTAGCCCTCCTCCCATCCATCCATTTCTTCTTCCTCCCCATTGCCACCACTCCCATCCCACATTTCCACCACGTCCCATTTTCCAAAATCCCATATTTCCCCATCTCACCCTCCTCTTTTTCATCCCCTATTAACTTCCTCACTCATTTCACTCCCTTATTAGCCTACTCCCCTATTACCTTCCCCTCTCCCATTCCATTCTTCCCTCCCCACTCTCACTTCCACTTCCCATTACTCCCTATCCTATTCCACTCCTCCCTCCTCATTCCCACTTCCACTTCCCATTACTCACTTGCTATACACATTTGCAAACTATTAATATATTATTACATGATTTTTTATACTATTTGTAAACTTACATATGGGCAAAATCACAGGTGTCAAAGCGATCCTATTGTGGTCATACAACAACTGTGCTTTTATTCAAGGGTATATTTATCCTCATCAACAAGCTTATTTACTCAAAGTATGAAGTGCATAATTTGTGCACTAGGTGTTTACTTTGTGCCAAAATTGTTTGCCACACACACACACACATATACATATACCGAGAATTTTCTAATATTATCGCATCTACATTTCTCCAATGGGCATAAAACTTTGTACACTCCTCAACCTAGGTCTTATTGACTTGCATACAAAGTGGTGCACCCATCTCATAAGTACTTGTTCGGATAACACACCTCCTATGTATTTTATGACGATTGTGCATAACACTAGGAACAAAATGGTGTATCATGTGAGACAGACTATGCAAAGCATATCCAATGGACACAAGACTTTACACGTTCCTCAACCTAGGCAGTATTGACTTGTGTGCAAAGTGGCATCCCCATCCGATAAGTACTTGTTCGAAAAATACACCTACGATCGTGTTTTTTGACGATTATGCATGACACTAAGGCAATAATGGTGTTTTATGCTTGATCGACAATGCAAAGCATATCCGATGGGCACAATACTTTGCACACACCTTCAACTAGGTAGAATCGACTTACATGCAAAGTGGCATGCCCATCCCATAAGTGCTTGATCCTATAACATACCTAGAAACGTGTTTTTTGACGGATGTGCATGACACTAGAGTAAAAATAGTATAATGCTCGATAGACCATGCAAAGGATATCCGATGGGCACAAAACTTTTCATACGCCTCAACCTAGGTGGTATTGAAATGTTCTCAATGAGGCACACCCATCCGATAAGTACTTGGTCAGATAACACACCTAATGGCGTGTTTTTTTGTGAATGTGCATGTCATTAGGAAAAAAATGATGTATAATGCGTGATCGACCATGCAAATCATATCCGATGGTGACAATACTTTGCACGCACCTCAACGTAGTTAAAACGGACTTGCGTGCAAAGTGGAGCCCCCATATGATAAATATTTATTTGAATAACACACCTATGGCCGTGTTTTTATATGGTTGTGCATGACACTAAGGCAAAAACGGTGTGTTATGCTTGATCGACAATGCAAAGCATATCCGATGGGCACGATACTTTGCACACACCTTCAACTAGGTGTAATTGACTTACATGCAAAGTGGCACGCCCATCGCATAAGTGCTTGATCAGATAACACACCTAGCAGTGTGTTTTTTTACGAATGTGCATGGCACTAAGGCAAAAATGGAATTTAATGCTCGATCGACCATGCAAAGCATATCCGATGGGCACGATACTTTGCACACACCTTCAACTAGGTGGAATTGACTTACATGCAAAGTGGCATTCCCATCGCATAAGTGCTTGATCGGATAACACACCTAGCAGCGTGTTTTTTTACGGATGTGCATGGCACTAAGGCAAAAATGGTATTTAATGCTCGATCGACCATGCAAAGCATATCCGATGGGCATAATACTTTTCCTATACCTCAACCTAATTGTTATTAAAATGTTGTCAAAGAGGCACATCCATCCGATAAGTACTTGGTCAGATAACATACCCAAGGGCGTGTTTTTTTGCGGATGTGCATACCACTAGGGAAAAAATGGTGTATAATGCGTGATCGACCATGCAAATCATATCCGATGGTGACAATACTTTGCACGCACCTCAATGTACTTAAAACGCAGACTTGTGTTCAAAGTGGAGCCCCCATCTGATAAGTACTTATTTGAATAACACACCTATGGCCGTGTTTTTATATGATTGTGCATGACACTAAGGCAAAAACGGTGTGTTATGCTTGATCAACCATGCAAATCATATCCGAAGGTGACAATTATGTGCATGACACTAAGATAAAAACGGTGTTTTATGCTTGATCGACAATGCAAATCATATCCGATGGGCACAATACTTTGCACACACCTTCAACTAGGTAGAATCGACTTACATGCAAAGTGGCATGCCCGTCCCATAAGTGCTTGATCCTATAACATACCTAGAAACGTGTTTTTTGACGGATGTGCATGACACTAGAGTAAAAATAGAATTTAATGCTCGATAGACCATGCAAAGGATATCCGATGGGCACAAAACTTTTCGTACGCCTCAACCTAGGTGGTATTGAAATGTTCTCAATGAGGCACACCCATCCGATAAGTACTTGGTCAGATAACACACCTAATGGCGTGTTTTTTTGTGAATGTGCATGTCATTAGGAAAAAAATGATGTATAATGCGTGATCGACCATGCAAATCATATCCGATGGTGACAATACTTTGCACGCACCTCAACGTAGTTAAAACGGACTTGCGTGCAAAGTGGAGGCCCCATCTGATAAGTATTTATTTGAATAACACACCTATGGCCGTGTTTTTATATGGTTGTGCATGACACTAAGGCAAAAACAGTGTGTTATGCTCGATCGACAATGCAAAGCATATCAGATGGGCACAATACTTTGCACATACCTTTAACTAGGTGGAATTGACTTACATGCAAAGTGGCACGCCCATCGCATAAGTGCTTGATCAGATAACACACCTAGCAGCGTGTTTTTTTACGGATGTGCATGGCACTAAGGCAAAAATGGAATTTAATGCTCGATCGACCATGCAAAGCATATCCGATGGGCACGATACTTTGCACACACCTTCAACTAAGTGGAATTGACTTACATGCAAAGTGGCATTCCCATCGCATAAGTGCTTGATCAGATAACACACCTAGCAGCGTGTTTTTTTACGGATGTGCATGGCACTAAGGCAAAAATTGAATTTAATGCTCGATCGACCATGCAAAGCATATCCGATGGGCACGATACTTTGCTTGATCGGATAACACACCTAGCAGCGTGTTTTTTTACGGATGTGCATGGCACTAAGGCAAAAATGGAATTTAATGCTCGATCGACCATGCAAAGCATATCCGATGGGCATAATACTTTACCTATACCTCAACTTAGGTTGTATTAAAATGTTGTCAAAGAGGCACACCCATCCGATAAGTACTTGGTCAGATAACATACCTAAGGGCGTGTTTTTTTGCGAATGTGCATACCACTAGGGAAAAAACGGTGTATAATGCGTGATCGACCATGTAAATCATATCCGATGGTGACAATACTTTGCACGCACCTCAACATAGTTAAAACGGACTTGCGTGCAAAGTGGAGGCCCCATCTGATAAGTATTTATTTGAATAACACACCTATGGCCGTGTTTTTATATGGTTGTGCATGACACTAAGGCAAAAACAGTGTGTTATGCTTGATCGACAATGCAAAGCATATCCGATGGGCACAATACTTTGCACACACCTTCAACTAGGTGGAATTAACTTACATGCAAAGTGGCACGCCCATCGCATAAGTGCTTGATCAGATAACACACCTAGCAGTGTGTTTTTTTATGGATGTGCATGGCACTAAGGCAAAAATGGTATTTAATGCTTGATCCACCATGCAAAGCATATCCGATGGGCACAATACTTTGCACATACCTTTAACTAGGTGGAATTGACTTACATGCAAAGTGGCACGCCCATCGCATAAGTGCTTGATCAGATAACACACCTAGCAGCGTGTTTTTTTACGGATGTGCATGGCACTAAGGCAAAAATGGAATTTAATGCTCGATCGACCATGCAAAGCATATTCGATGGGCACGATACTTTGCACACACCTTCAACTAAGTGGAATTGACTTACATGCAAAGTGGCATTCCCATCGCATAAGTGCTTGATCGGATAACACACCTAGCAGCGTGTTTTTTTACGGATGTGCATGGCACTAAGGCAAAAATGGAATTTAATGCTCGATCGACCATGCAAAGCATATCTGATGGGCATAATACTTTACCTATACCTCAACTTAGGTTGTATTAAAATGTTGTCAAAGAGGCACACCCATCTGATAAGTACTTGGTCAGATAACATACCTAAGGGCGTGTTTTTTTGCGAATGTGCATGCCACTAGGGAAAAAACGGTGTATAATGCGTGATCGACCATGTAAATCATATCCGATGGTGACAATACTTTGCACGCACCTCAACGTAGTTAAAACGGACTTGCGTGCAAAGTGGAGGCCTCATCTGATAAGTATTTATTTGAATAACACACCTATGGCCGTGTTTTTATATGGTTGTGCATGACACTAAGGCAAAAACAGTGTGTTATGCTTGATCGACAATGCAAAGCATATCCGATGGGCACAATACTTTTCACACACCTTCAACTAGGTGGAATTAACTTACATGCAAAGTGGCACGCCCATCGCATAAGTGCTTGATCAGATAACACACCTAGCAGCGTATTTTTTTACGGATGTGCATGGCACTAAGGCAAAAATGGTATTTAATGCTCGATCAACCATGCAAAGCATATCCGATGGGCACAATACTTTGCACATACCTTTAACTAGGTGGAATTGACTTACATGCAAAGTGGCACGCCCATCCCATAAGTGCTTGATTGGATAACATACCTATCAGCGTGTTTTTTTTACGGATGTGCATGAAACTAGAGCAAAAATAGTATTTAATGGTCGATCGACCATGCAAAGCATATCCGATGGGCACAATACTTTGCACACACCTTCAACTAGGTGGAATTGACTTACATGAAAAGTGGCACGCCCATCGCATAAGTGCTTGATCAGATAACAAACGTAGAAGTGTGTTTTTTAACGGATGTGCATGGCACTAAGGCAAAAATGGTATTTAATGCTCGATCGACCATGCAAAGCATATCCGCGATTGGCACGATCCTTCAACTAGGTGGAATTGACTTACATGCAAAGTGGCATTCCCATCGCATAAGTGCTTGATCGGATAACACACCTAGCAGCTTGTTTTTTTACGGATGTGCATGGCACTAAGGCAAAAATGGTATTTAATGCTCGATCGACCATGCAAAGCATATCCAATGGGTAAAATACTTTTCCTATACTTCAACTTAGGTCGTATTAAAATGTTGTCAAAGAGGCACACCCATCCGATAAGCACTTGGTCAGATAACATACCTAAGGGCGTGTTTTTTTGCGGATGTGCATACCACTAGGGAAAAAACAGTGTATAATGCGTGATCAACCATGCAAATCATATCCGATGGTGACAATACTTTACACCTCAACCTAGTGGAAACGGACTTGCATGCAAATTGGAGCCCTTATCCGATAAGTACTAGTTTGAATAATACACCTAGGACCGTGTTTTTTCATGGTTGTGCATGACACCAAGGCAAAAACGGTGTCTTATGCTTGATCGACAATGCAAAGCATATCCGATGGGCACAATACTTTTCACACACCTTCAACTAGGTGGAATCGACTTACATGCAAAGTGGCACACCCATCCCATAAGTGCTTGATTGGATAACATACCTAGCAGCGTGTTTTTTGACGGAAGTGCATGACACTAGAGTAAAAATAGTATTTAATACTCGATTGACCATGCAAAGGATATCTGATGGGCACAATACTTTTCACACACTTTCAACTAGGTGGAATTGACTTACATGCAAAGAGGCATTCCCATCGCATAAGTGCTTGATCGGATAACACACCTAGGAGCGTGTTTTTTTACGGATGTGCATGGCACTAAGGCAAAAATGGTATTTACTGCTCGATCGACCATGCAAAGCATATCCGATGGGCATAATACTTTTCTCATACCTCAACCTAGGTGGTATTAAAATGTTGTCAAAGAGGCACACCCATCCGATAAGTACTTGGTCAGATAACATACCTAAGGGCGTGTTTTTTTGCGGATGTGCATACCACTAGGAAAAAAACGGTGTATAATGCGTGATCAACCATGCAAATCATATCCGATGGTGACAATACTTTGCACACACCTCAACCTAGTGGAAACGGACTTGCATGCAAATTGGAGCCCTTATCCGATAAGTACTAGTTTGAATAACACATCTAGGACTGGGTTTTTTTACGAATGTGCATGACACTAAGATAAAAACGGTGTTTTATGCTTGATCGACAATGCAAAGCATATCCGATGGGCACAATACTTTGCACACACCTTCAACTAGGTGGAATCGACTTACATGCAAAGTGGCACGCCCATCCCATAAGTTCTTGATCGGATAACATACCTAGAAGCGTGTTTTTTGACGGATGTGCATGACACTAGAGCAAAAATAGTATTTAATGCTCGATCGACCATGCAAAGCATATCCGATGGGCACAAAACTTTTCGTATGCCTCAACCTAGGTGGTATTGAAATGTTCGCAATGAGGCACACCCATCCGATAAGTAATTGGTCAGATAACACACCTAGTAGCGTGTTTTTTTACGGATGTGCATGGCACTAAGGCAAAAATGGTATTTAATGCTCGATCCACCATGCAAAGCATATCCGATGGGCACGATACTTTGCACACACCTTCAACTAGGTTGAATAGACTTATATGCAAAGCGGCACGCGCATCCCATAAGTGCTTGATTGGATTACATACCTAGCAACGTGTTTTTTGACGGATGTGCATGACACTAGAGCAAAAATAGTATTTAATGCTCGATCGACCATGCAAAGCATATCCGATGGACACAAAACGTTTCTTATGCCTTAACCTAGGTGGTATTGAAATGTTCTCAATGAGGCACACCCATTCGATAAGTACTTGGTCAGATAACACACCTAATGGCGTGTATTTTTGCGGATGTGCATATCATTAGGAAAAAAATGGTGTATAATGCGTGATCGACCATGCAAATCATATCCGATGGTGACAATACTTTGCATGCACCTCAATGTAGTTAAAACGGACTTGCGTGCAAAGTGGAGCCCCCATCTGATAAGTACTTATTTGAATAACACACCTATGGCCGTGTTTTTATATGGTTGTGCATGACACTAAGGCAAAAACGGTGTGTTATGCTTGATCGACAATGCAAAGCATATCCGATGAATACAATACTTTGCACACACCTTCAACTAGGTGTAATTGACTTACATGCAAAGTGGCACGCCCATCGCATAAGTGCTTGATCAGATAACACACCTAGCAGCGTGTTTTTTTACGGATGTGCATGGCACTAAGGCAAAAATGGTATTTAATGCTCGATCGACCATGCAAAGCATATCCGATGGGCACGATACTTTGCACACACCTTCAACTAGCTAGAATCGACTTACATGCAAAGTGGCATGCCCATCCCATAAGTGCTTGATCCTATAACATACCTAGAAACGTGTTTTTTGACGGATGTGCATGACACTAGAGTAAAAATAGTATTTAATGCTCGATAGACCATGCAAAGGATATCCGATGGGCACAAAACTTTTCGTACGCCTCAACCTAGGTGGTATTGAAATGTTCTCAATGAGGCACACCCATCCGATAAGTACTTGGTCAAATAACACACCTAATGGCGTGTTTTTTTGCGGATGTGCATATCATTAGGAAAAAAATGGTGTATAATGCGTGATCGACCATGCAAATCATATTCGATGGTGACAATACGTTGCATGCACCTCAACGTAGTTGAAACGAACTTGCGTGCAAAGTGGATCCCCCATCTGATAAGTACTTATTTGAATATCACACCTATGGCCGTATTTTTATATGGTTGTGCATGACACTAAGGCAGAAACGGTGTGTTATGCTCGATCGACAATACAAAGCATATCCGATGAACACAATACTTTGCACACACCTTCAACTAGGTGTAATTGACTTACATGCAAAGTGGCACGCCCATCGCATAAGTGCTTGATCAGATAACACACCTAGCAGCGTGTTTTTTTACGGATGTGCATGGCACTAAGGCAAAAATGGTATTTAATGCTCAATCAACCATGCAAATCATATCGGATGGCCACGATAATTTGCACACATCTTCAACTAGGTGTAATTGACTCACATGCAAAGTGGCATTCCCATTGCATAAGTTCTTGATCGGATAACACACCTAGCAGCGTGTTTTTTTACGAATGTGCATGGCACTAAGGCAAAAATGGTATTTAATGCTCGATCGACCATGCAAAGCATATCCGATGGGCATAATTTTTTTCTTATACCTCAACCTAGGTGGTATTAAAATGTTGTCAAAGAGGTACACCCATCCGATAAGTACTTGGTCAGATAACATACCTAAGGGCGTGTTTTTTTGCGGATGTGCATACCACTAGGGAAAAACGGTGTATAATGCGTGATCGACCATGCAAATCATATCTGATGGTGACAATACTTTGCACACACCTCAACCTAGTTGAAACAGACTTGCGTGCAAACTGGAGCCCCCATCCGATAAGTACTAGTCTGAATAACACATCTAGGACTGCGTTTTTTGACGAATGTGCATGGCACTAAGGCAAAAATGGTATTTAATGCTCGATCGACCATGCAAAGGATATCCAATGGGCACAAAACTTTTTTTACGCCTCAACCTAGGTGGTATTGAAATGTTCTCAATGAGGCACACCCATCCGATAAGTACTTGGTCAGATAACACACCTAATGGCGTGTTTTTGTGCGAATGTGCATATCATTAGGGAAAAAATGGTGTATAATGCGTGATCGACCATGCAAATCATATCCGATGGTGACAATACTTTGCACGCACCTCAATGTAGTTAAAACGGACTTGCGTGCAAAGTGGAGCCCCCATCTGATAAGTACTTATTTGAATAACACACCTATGGCCGTGTTTTTATATGGTTGTGCATGACAGTAAGGCAGAAATAGTGTGTTATGCTTGATCGACAATGCAAAGCATATTGGATGGGCACAATACTTTGCACACACCTTCAACTAGGTGGAATTGACTTACATGCAAAGTGGCATTCCCATCGCATAAGTACTTGATCGGATAACACACCTAGCAGCGTGTTTTTTTTATGGATGTGCATGATAGGAGCAAAAATAGTATTTAATGCTCGATGGACCATGCAAAGCATATCCGATGGGCACAACACTTTTTGTACACCTCAACTAGGTGGAATTGACTTACATGCAAAGTGGCACCCGCATCCCATTAGTGTTTGATTGGATAACGTACCTAGTAGGCTCATGTTTTTTTACGGATGTGCATGACACTAGAGCAAAAATAGTATTTAATGCTTGATTGACCATGCAAAGGATAACTTGGCATGTCCATCTGATGAGTACTTGATCGGATAACTTCTCCCACTAATAAATTAAGTACTAATTAAAAATTATAATAAATAAGTAGATTATTAAAAAGAGACTAATATTTATGTAATTGTTGCCACTGCAGCTTGCTTGCGAAGGACTCTCACAAAGGAGATGGCTATAGATTTTGTTCCAGGGATGGATGTGATTTTATGTAGCAAAAGAGAAGTAGTTGCATTTGCTACAATCCATGATAGTGATCCCAATTCTCTTTGCCACTTTCGAAGACTTGGCGAAGATAAGGTAGCAGTTACTGTATCAAAGATTCTTAGCGCACATGTTGAGCTAAAGTATAAATGTGGAGATATGGAAACACTTGGAGATGTTATGCCCTACAATACATCCAACAAATCATTTATAGCATGGGACAAAGATGAGACTTATGCAACAGACATTATCAAGAATACAAAGTGCACCACCTTGGATTTTACTATAGGGGACATTTTACAAATGAGATCATTTGCAAATAAGATTGTAGCAGAAGGTGAAGTATTGGGATTTGAACAAGTGGAGCAATGGTCATTTGCGCAGATGAGGATTCTAAAAGTCACTGATGATGGTATGGTTGATAACATAACATCCTTATGTGATCCCTACTATGAGGTAGGCAAGAATATGAGATGGAGCATGCAATTTTTAAACATGAGAAAGAGGCACGTGGTTTTCAATGATAAAGACAACGCATACTACAATATCAAAGGACCTAAAAAGCGTGCCCATGTGCCAGGCTCTATCACTTCAAATGTGGATGATTTCAATATACTCAATTATAGAAGTGACATCTTATCTGGAGTGGATGAGTTCATTGGTTCCAAGAAACAAAATGATTTTAGAAGCGAAGCCTTATCTGGGGTGGATGAATTCTTGCACAGTGAGAAGGGCAAAGGTTCAATAGCGATGTCTTGTCAAGTGTGGATGAGTTCATGCATATTAACAAACCTGGTGTCAATCAAGGTTGTGGATTTGTGAAAGCCATGCAAGATGTCCCAATGAGTGATGTTCTCTCAGGAGTGGAAGAGTTTCAAGGTTCTCAATACTCTCGTAGAATATTGAATTCATTGAATGGTCCTAAGAGTATGTTAAAAATGAGGATGAGATCAACAGAGGATTATTCAGTATTTAACTTTGATTGTGATATGAACAAGGATGCAACGACCAATCATGGATGCTTGGTTACAAACAAATGTGAGGAGAAGAAGTGCATAAATACAGATAACAATGTGTACGAGGAACGAAAACGGTCATACATATGCATGAAGAGAAAGAGATCCAGGCAGATCCACAAAAGCAACCAAAGAGGTAGAGAGTAATGAAGGAGGAGAACATGTTAAATGCATTGGGATATCTATGTTGCAAGCGAAGATGTATGCGCTTCATTGATCTTGCAGACATCAGGGAATGTAGAGGACACGTGTGGCAAAGAAGGGGAAGCGAAAGAAATGAATACCTTCTCACAAGTCTCTCTTGCTTTCTTCAGAATGGCAATAAAAGGCTAAGTTCAAGACAAAAGGTAAAACCTCTCGTAAATGGAAAAAGGATTTGCAATAAGGCATATCGCAATATTACTGGATTATCCCATGGTACATATTGGGATTTAGTCACCAAGGCAAAGGGCGGCAACAAATTTAGCATTCACGGTAATAGAGGAAGGTCCAAATCAAGAATCTCAACTGTCAGGGCAGCAGCAATTTTACAAGACTTCATACATGAAAATGCTTTGCCTCAACCCCATATATCTACCAAACTCCCTAACGGTGACGCGATCACTGAAATGCACCTTCCAATGGGCTTGACAAAGCTCGAAGTATTTGACTCTATTGCAGAAAAGCAAAGGCAAAGAGGGGATGCTGTAGCTTCTTCTCATACTTTGTATACTCTTTGGAAGAAGAACTTTGGATATGTTAAAATCCCAAGGAGGCAAAAAATGTCAAAGTGCAATGTCTGTGATGATTTAAAGCGAGCGATTGAGAGTGCAACATGTCCAAATCAAAGGGAATTATACAAAAAAAACCGAAAATCTCATCATGACCTTATTCAACATTCCAGACAAAAATATGCATTTTGGAAGGAGCAAGCTATTTCGCATCCTGATGACTACGTGTCTTATTGTAGATGGCATGGATCAGAATACAACAACATTGCCTCGTTTTGTTGCCACTCCACCTAAATTACAAGGAAAGCACTTTCTAAAGACACATCTATGTGGAGTGTTAGTGCATGGAATTAAGTTCTTTGCAGATATATGGATTGATTCCTTGCATCTACATGATAGCAATCAAGTTGTAACATCTATTATGAAGGCAATTCGCAATGTACATGCAGAAAAAGGTCGCCTGCCACCGACTTTGAGAATACAAGCTGATAATTGCTGGCGAGAAAATAAGAATGTACTTATGTTTGCCTTCTGCTCCATGCTAGTTGCTCATCGAATCTTCAATGAGGTCGAATGTGGATTTTTGTATGTTGGGCATACACATGAGGATATCGATCAGGTTTTTAGCACAGTCTCAAGGGAGCTTAAATGCAAGGATGTGGAGACAATAGATGACTTGGTAAGAAGATGTGGCAGGCAAGTTGGTGGTCGTAAGGAAAGTACAGTATGTGAGAGGCTCGAAAGAATGTATGATTGGAAGAGCTTCATTCTACCTTTCATACAAACGGGTGGTGATGCATTGACAGGTCATACCAATCCACACTACTTTCGTTTTTTTTTAAAAGATGAAAAACCCGTAATGCAATGGCAACAGTATTCTCATGATACAAAATGGGAACCTGAAGAACCTTACAGTATCTTAACTTCAATTCCCAGCAAGGAAAGGTATCCAACATGGGCTCCTATACAAGAATTTAATGAGAGGTCTAATTGTGAAATAGATGGATTAAAAGCATTTATTACATACAAAGAGGAAATGCTCCAGAGATATCCTGATTCGAAGCCTGCTTGGAGAGAACACACTACCACTGTAATTAACAAGACACGAAATTTAATAAAGGACCTTGAGAGAATGCGAGGCTCAAAGGATGTCAAGGAAGAATGCAATATGTTTTGGCCAAATGTTCATAACGATTTGCGCCCAGCTCCAGTCTTTGAAAATGATTTTGTATCATTACTCCCACGTCCATATTGTGGACCAAAGAAGAGAGAGTTTATGCCACAAGTAGATATAGAGGTTGATTGTTTTGTTGTGGTTCGGCCATCGGATGATGAATATGAGAATGTGAAGTTTTGGGTTGCAAAAGTAGTTGATGTGCAAAGAGATGACCAAGGGAGAGCTACAACATTTACAGCGGTATGGTATGAGCCAAAGGGCAGGAAGGAGAATATGGATAACAACACATTATATACTAATTGTATAATGAAGGAGTGGGTCCCAAATGATGAAGCAGTCTCTCAAGTTTCGACAGAGACAATCATAGTGTCTTGGCATTCAAGGGCAAAGAAATCAAAGAAGCACATGGGATATGAGGTAGAAGGAAAAATAAAAATACCACAGCAAACTATTTTGCATATACACGAATTTTTAAGGATGCTCGCCATGGAGGAAGTAGAAGGAGATAGCGCAAATGAAGAATGTCCATGATTAAAGCTTTGTATTGAAGTCCATTGATTCAGAAGGATTTTATTTGGGTACTAGGCAAGGAGCCAATCCAAGACAATTATAATCAGAGTCATCACCTCGTATGTCAAATGAGAGTCAAAATATGCACTGGATGTCACCCAAGGGTCAAGGCTTGCCAAGACAATAGGGAGTTAATGCAGATGGCACCTGGCAAGGGACTATCACATTGAGCAATAAGACAATGGGGAGTCAATGCACCCAAGGGGCAAGGCTTGGCAAGATAACTTGTGGGAGTTAATGCAGATGGCACCTGTATTTTGCAGATGGCACCTGTATTTTGCACTGGATGTCACCCAAGGGTCAAGGCTTGGCAAGACAACAGGGAGTTAATGCAGATGGCACCTGGCAAGGGACTATTGCATTGAGCAATAAGACAATGGGGAGTCAATGCACCCAAGGGGCAAGGCTTGGCAAGACAAGCCTAGGTCAAATTATGCAGATGGCAACTGGCAAGGGACTGTCGTGACATTGAGCAATAAGACAATGGGGTGTCAAATTATGCAGATGGCACGAATTGAGGCTCTTTAAGAGCAACAATTTAAATTGTAAACATATGTTCAATCTATATCATTTTGGATATAAAGACTGTAGCTAAGAGCAACGTCTCTCAATGTAATCATATACATAAAGCTACAATTGCTATTATCCCTCTTTGGTCTTATGGCATCATGTCTTCTTTCTATTTATTAAAAGTTTTGTTAAATTTTGTGCATATTGCCGAGTGACAATGTTATTTTCATGAAATATTTAAGTCTCCTTTCATGGATTTATAAATTTATCATGTCAATGAAAAACGTCAAGGAAAAATATTTAAAATAATTAAATTAACAAATAACTTAGATATAGCTAGAATTTCTAATATAGGATTATTTCAAATTCTTGCATGTTGGTGTAAAAGTATAGATTGCATAAACAATATTTGTATGTGAATATGATAGAGCCACAAAGTGAACTTTTGATTTGGGAAGGAAAAACGTCAAGGAAAAATATTAAAAATAATTAAATTAACAAATAACTTAGATATAGCTAGAATTTCTAATATAGGATTATTTCAAATTCTTGCATGTTGGTGCAAAAGTATACATTGAAAAAACAATATTTTTATGTGAATATGACAGTGCCACAAAGTGAACTTTTGATTTGGGAAGAAACTTTTTAGAAAGTAAAATTTTGATTTGGAAAGGATATTTTCATAAAGTAAAGTTTTCATTTGGGAAGGATTTTTGGGCTTCGTCCAAAAACAACACAAAAAGTCCAAAATTAATGAAATAGGTGTTAAATATTGAGAGCGTAATTGCATTGGCAAACCTCACCTATGAGGGTAATAGCAATAAGTATACTTTAGATGAGAATGATTGGAATGTATTCAATGACTTTGTAAAGGGGCATTAAACGCACTTGGTAGGGGCTTCTTTGTAATATTTCTAATATGATAAAAGCTTTATTACGATTATTACTATGCGCTGAGTTTAGTTTGATTTGTCTTGATGGATTTTTTTAATTATTTTTTTGCAGGATCTTGAATCACAGAAGTGGATGATTTGCAACCGCCTGGGTACTTTTGTTTATATGAATGCCACTAAGCAAGTTTGAAAATGCTATTTTGGCATCGGGTACAACAAGATGTTGTATGAATGTAGCCTCTATGGTTTTAATACCATGGTTTGATATGACTTAGTAGATGTTTGTATTTGGCAAGAAATAAATATTATATATCGTCATTGAATGCTTTGTAAAATTGGCTAATCTATCATCCCTTCTCCTAGCTGAAACACCCATACATATGGTTTTGTAAAAAATGGAAATATATAAAGCATTTATAAAAGCTCCCAATCTTTCATGTAGTATTTTTATAAAGGTTGTTTCTTGAGCTCTTTATGTGTTTCAAGTGACTTTGCACAATTCTTTGCTCTTGGTGTATGGCACACATGATTTGTCTTGTTTGATATTTGTTCCTCTTAATTTTTGCACAATAGTCTTTATTCTTTGTTTCTCTTGCCTTATGGCATCATCAAGACACAAAACCATATTAAACTTATGCATTGCCCATTATTGTAGTCGGTACCTCAATTTTTTGTGTGTAGATTCAAATAATGCAGGTGATGTAGAGATCTTGCATTCTAAATATCTCATCCTACCTAAAGGGACTCCAAAAGTAGTAGTGTATGACTCACATAAGGACTTTTAAAATTCCTCTAGGAAAATAAATATACTTACAGAAGGGGATTTATAAATTTTCCCAAAATTTACAGAGGGGATACTAGGAAATACTACAAATAGGTTACATAGGGATTTAGAAAAGAACCCTTGAACGCACGTGATATAGACATATTACACTAAGTGACCCCCCTGAGACGTGCGGAGACCTGTACATTCTTCAGCAAGAGTGAAGAAGCCATACAAAGCGAGTAAAATCCCTCCAAAAAATCATTGCTCTATAGAAGACCATTGAGAACATGATCTCGCATGCTCCAAATTGCATGTAAGATGTGGGTTTTAGCACATGTTCTTTGGGTGGACTTCAAGAGGCTGAAGGGATATTCAAAGATGCAAACTTTTGTGTCACCGATGCAAAGCACTTCATAGTGCGATGGACGAATATATGGCTCTCACAAAGCGGCCATGCATGGCCTCAAAATACATTTTGGTAGAAGAATTCATCTTCATATGTATTGTCCACAAGGGAAAATCTTTTGTGTCTGGAAAATATTGTAATACTTGTAAAATACTTTGATTGTTTGCAACATCGCATTGTTGAGCTCTTTTTCTATGTTGATATGAGCTCTTTTTCATAGGTCAATAGGATCTTAACCATTTAAGTGGTTACCAATGCAGTGGTATTATTGGAGATTAACAAATCTTTTCCTTGTTTTTGGATCACAACTTTACTGCATCAAGATAATTTAGGACTGTAACCAGTGCGATGGTAGTACCAAATCACAAGTTATTGGTCTCATTTTAGGGCTAGGATCTATACCAATGCAGTGGTTGGTATCACATGTGGAAGAATGTAGATGTTTAATCTTTCAAATTTATAGAGCTGTTCCTATTTTTGGATCACAACTTTACTATATCAAGCTAATTTAGGACTGTAACCAGTGTGGTGGTAGTACTAGGATGAGTCTCAAGTTATTGGTCTCGTTTTATGGCTAGGATCTATACCAACACAGTGGTTCGTATAGCATGTAAAATTCATTCATACAAGAAGAATGCTATAAAATTTGGTCTCTCAATACATTAGGACGAGGATCTTAACCAGCACAGTGGAAGTACATGATAAGCCAAATAGGATCTTAACCATTTAACTGGTTACCATTGCGGTGGCTGATTGCACATGAAACCAACACAATGTTATTGTTGGAGATTAACTAGTGTAGCGATAATATTTTCCATTTTTCAAGATAAGGGGAATACAAATTCATCAGTACACTTCTCCAAGAAACCCCATGATGTGATCATGCATTTCTAGATGGATTTAGAAGACAGCTTGCAAATCTTAATAGCTCTTACTTGATAAAAGTACAAGAGTTTAAGCTCAACACTAATTACATGATGCTTGTGCATAGATTGAGACTTGTCTATGTAGATGGAGAGTTGGCTGACTAAAGTAAAAAAGTAGATAGACGTGTTGTACCACAAAAGGAAAGTTCATGGACCTATCTGGAGAGCAAGCAGAAAAGAGCCCATCTTGAAAAGGAAATGTCTTCTATGGAGAACTTGCTCATGATTTTGTTCCATCTGAAGGCTCAGACTCAGGGGGCCTATAGAAAATCCATTTAGATAGGAGGGTGTTTTGATTACAATCTATTTTTTGTAATGGGCTATATTGGCATAAGCATAAGGACATGCAATCGCACTTGAAAAAGGGCTCTATGCCCAGTATCTAGGATACTTTCCCTCCCTTTTGAAGTGAGATTGTTGCCTCTTTGGTAGGTCTTGTAACTATTTTTACCACTTTTTTAATTATAATTTCACTGTCTTGAAAAAAAAAGGGCTTCCAATTACCTTTGTTAATATAATTACACTTTCTTTAAAAAAAACAAGGCTCGTAACTACCTTTTTTCAATATAATTTCACTATGTTTCCAAAAAAAAAAACAATACAGAAGATATCTCCAACCAAGGATTGCATATTCATGTAATCACGTGAATTTTCTTGTGATTACGTGTCGTGATGACGTATTTTATGCATTCACGGTTACAATCAAGCTTTACGCTATCAGGTGGTGGATGGACAAAAGCAGTAGAGCCTAATCCGCCTTCACAGCCACCCTCATCCACGTTTAAAACAACCAAACAGCATAATCACAAGGTAAAAGGCATTCATTCCACATCCTTGTCTCTACACACCTCTGGACACATCTCACACTCTGGTTACATTTCTTCTCGAAGCCAAACAACTCTTTAAAAAAAACCAGTGGACTACATAGCCCAACACAAGCTCCTACTGACTGAGTTCAAGCTCACAAAGCATACAAAGACACATGAAACATAAATTCATCTCTGCAAGCATACTCCACAAGTGCAATTATTCACTACGCTCAACCACTTAAGGTCTTCACCCATCTCATATACAAGTTATTTGCTATCCATGAGCTCTCATCAAAATTCTTTGAGTTCGAAGTAAACCAAGCTCTCCTACAAAAGCTTGCTATCCTTTTATTTCATCACAACCATTATTTCATCTTCTTTGCTGCCTTCACATTTATCCACTGAATTACCAACAACCTATTGGCAATACTATCTATACCACCCACAACCTTCCAGAGGGATTCATGGAAGTTTGTGATGTGCTAAGCTTTCGTATCATAGCTTGCCATCCCTCTTCACACTATGATAATCCTTCATAGCTTCTCCAAGCTTAGTGTAGTAGAAATCCCCATATCCAAAATTGCCCTATAAAGGCAACAATCCACATCCATATTGTATGGTTTGACCAGCTCATTACTATTCGTCATCATCCTCCTAGTGTGTGCATGATGTTCAACTAGCTTGCACTGCTTCACTCCTCTCACAAAGCATCCAGAGCCATGGTCCTCGAGCCTTCTACAGAGAGGTCATCCATTCCCACAAACTCTCATATCACAGCCATGCTAACGGACTCGCCATCACCTGCCTATCATCACCTGCCTATCATGTACAGAGAAGTATCACCACCAATAGCCCATAGCTTATACTCTTGCTTCAGTGCTCCCATCACGTCTGGTCCATGTAGAAAAGTCACCTCTCAAGAGCTCTCTTCCTCGTAATTCTCCTGCAAGCCCACGTCCGCCTAGCAAGCAGTCGCAATCCCTTGTTCTCACAGCTCACGAAGCTCCCATCTCATCCAAGGTGCTTCCACCTGCAATCAAGATCCACACACCACCCAAAGTTCCCCGTCCCTGAGTTCGCGTATCACCCCTACTTATGGCTCTCCTCCTCCTTGCCATTTCCAAGGTCCTTTGGCTCTCAGCCACCACCAATTTTTCCAGCAGAACCTCCTATTGCTCAAGATACTCCCTGCTTCTCCTAATGATGGTGCACCTCTTAGAGACCCCCAACTCCCAAACAAGCAACCATCCGTCCCTCGACTCCTTCCTTCTCAGAGATCCTCGGTCTCTTATCACCCACTGTCCTCCCTACGCTCCATCGTATCTGTCCTCTAGCTACAGTCTCACGATGCGTGCTCCACTCTCCAACCACCTAAGGCAATAGCTCCATCATCCTCACCCTTCTCATATACACCTACAAATCGCAATCCTTCCTTTTGGTCCTCCCTTCCACCTAGTTGTGTTTCCAACCCAGTATCCCTCGACAAGCTCCCCCGCTTCTATCAAGAAGAGTCCCCCGTCTCCTTATCCTTGCGTAATCCTTCTTCTCTGTTCACAAAGCTCCTTCTTGTGGTCCTTCAGCTCGTATATTGGCGACCCCCAGGATCCTCCTGCCCCTCTTATCGAGTCGCATCGAATCCTCTTTCGTCCAGAGGCCACGATCGGCCTCCCCTTTCAGCAACCATCATGTTCCCTAGCTCCCAGCCGCCACCTCGCCTTCAGAAGTTTCTCCTTCAATCTCACGTAGCCACAATTCATGCATGCCTTTTTTATTATAGCCACATCATCACCTTATTTTCCACCACTCTTCCACCCTTCCTTCAAACTTTATACCAAGGCCCTTAATGCTCAAATCATTGACTATGTGCACACAAATGCATGCCACTAGCATTTAGTGCCATATTGCCCATACTACCACATATGGTGAGCACCATCCTAACACAATGGATTTACAAGACGACCACGACAAAAAAATGCTCATGCCTTCATACAGAAAGGACTCGGTAACCATGAAAGGCGTATGTCATCCACAAAACCGCGTCACACTCTGAATATCATGCTCTGAATTGTCTGGTGCACCCACACTACTTTTCATCATCTCCCAGAAGTCCTTGGAGAAGCATCTGCCATCTCAATAAAGTATATCATCAATGTGGAGTCTTTTATGAGAGTATCCATGGCTCATTTCCACTACCAACTAGCTATGTACTTAGCTCTGCACTCACCCAGCAACATGCAACAAGTGAAAAACATTTTTTCATTTTTATCCACACATCTCTAGCAACCCCTTCTCTTCTGCTATGACATTCATGTGAAAAGTCACCTCTCAAGTGCCCTCTTCCTCGTAATTCTCCTGCAAGCCCACGTGCGCCTAGCAAGAAGTCGCAATCCCTTATTCTCAGAGCTCGCGAAGCTCCCGTCTCGTCCAAGGTGCTTCCACCCGCAATCAAGATCCACACACCACCCAAAGTTCCCCGTCCCTGAGCTCGCGTATCACCCCCGCTTATGGCTCTCCTCCTCCTTGCCATTTCCAAGGTCCTTTGGCTCTCAGCTGCCACCGACTTCTCCAGCAGAACCTCCTATTGCTCAAGATACTCTGTGCTTCTCCTACTGATGGCGCACCTCTTAGCGACCCCTAGCTCTCCAAAAAGCAACCGACTCCTTACTTCTGAGAGATCCCCGGTCTCTTATCACCCACTATCCTCCCTGCGCTCCATCGTATTTGTCCTCCAGCTGTAGTCTCGCGATGCGCGCTCCACTCTCTAGCCACCTAAGGCAATAGCTCCATCGTCCTCACCCTTCTCATATACACCTGCAATTCGCAATCCTTCCTCTTGGTCCTCCCTTCTGCCTAGTTGTGTTTCCAGCCCAGTATCCCTCCACGAGCTCCCCCGCTTCTATCAAGAAGAGTCCCCCGTCTCCTTATCGTTGCGCGATCCTTCTTCTCTGTTCATAGAGCTCCTTCCTCTGGTCCTTCAGCTCGCATATTGGCGACCCCCAGGAGCCTCCTGCCCCTCTTATCGAGTCGCATCGAATCCTCTTTCCTCCAGAAGCCACCATGCGCCTCCCGTTTCAGCAACCATCATGTTCCCCAGCTCCCAGTCGCCACCTCGCCTTCAGAAGTTTCTCCTTCAACCTCACGTAGCCACAATTCATGCATGCCTTTTTTATTATAGCCACATCATCACCTTATTTTCCACTTAATGCTCAAATCATTGACTATGTGCACACAAATGCATGCCACCAGCATTTAATGCCATATTGCCCATACTACCACATATGGTGAACACCATCCTGACACAATGGATTTACAAGACAACCACGACAAAAAAATGCTCATGCCTTCATACAGAAAGGACTCGGGACAACCATGAAAGGCGTATGTCATCCCACAACAAAACCCCATCACACTCTAAATATCATGCTCTGAATTGTCTGGTGCACCCACACTGCTTCTCATCATCTCCCAGAAGTCCTTGGAGAAGCATTTGCCATCTCAAGAAAGTATATCATCAATGTGGAGTCTTTTATGAGAGTATCCATAGCTCATTTCCACTACCAACTAGCTATGTACATAGCTATGCACTCACCCAGCAACATATTGCAACAAGTGAAAAACATTTTTTCATTTTTATCCACACAGTGGCCTTGGCTTGGAAACCAAATACATACCAGCAATAATAGTAACACTACTGACGGTATCTAGGTACCGGCGGTACTGCTAATAGTACCGTCGGTAGACTGACACATTATTACCAGCGGTAGTAGTGACCATATTGCCAGTACTTTTACTACCACTGGTAGTTTAAGTATAACGGCCGGTAGTATTATTACAACCGGTGGTATTAATCTTTTTACCGCAAGTTGTACTACTGTTACCGTCGGTTATACTTAAACTACAGGCGGTAGTACTACCGCCCCAAAATATATGCCAACTACTAGTGTCATTGTCAACTAACAGTGGATTGAGAAGAGGTAAAAATCCACCTCTCTCCATGTCTTGGCCGAGGGGCCTAGTCCAGGAATTGGTTCCTGGTCCCACGTCCTGAATAGGATTGGTGCTACTTGGGACCACGACCTGGAACTAGGTTTCCTTGGCCCTCCACTTAAAGGGGGGGGTTTATCAAAATTTTTATGAAATTATCTTGCATTTCTTGCATGCATGTATTGAAATCAAATTTTTTACAAAATTATCTTGCATTTCTTACATGCATGCATTGCAATCAAATTTTTTACAAAATTATCTTGCATGCATGCATTGAAATCAAAATTTTTATGAAATTATATTGCATTTCATGCATGCATGAATTGAAAGAATCATTTCTTGCATGCGTGCATTTCTTGCATGTGTGCATTGAAATCATTTGCATTTGCATTTCATGCATGCATAGGGTGAGAGTTATTGTCAAATGCCTGCCTGCTCACTATTGTGTGGCAACTGCAATTGTTTGCTAGTGTCAAGTGAGAGAGCTTTCTGCACACACACAACAAGATCTAATCACAAGCATGGCCTCATCTGCCGGCACTAAGCAAAAAGTACGGGAGAGCTAAGTAAGGGTGAGCGCAAGAGAGTGGGGAGATCCAAGTTGGCAAGGAAATTGGCTCAAGATCCTATGGCACTATTTTTAAAGTGCGGTTGGAAGGAGCTACAGGGTTGCCATATCACGTGGAATATGCCATAAAGAAGTACAAGGGCAATATTGGGACACGTACACGAGAAGCAAGGAGAGAACAACTCATGCAAATTTTACAACCAGTCCTTAGACGTGTGATCGCAACAACCCCAGAAGAGCCACTATGGACCATCAAACCATACTTTAATGGCGGTAGCTTGTTGCAGTTTCTTCAAATTCTACCAATGGACTAGGGCAAGTTCACACGCTACTTCCACCATGTTCTAAGAGAAGGAGCGTGGAGATATGATGGCCACAACAAGCGGGGAAGTCCAAGCTACATTGGAGAAGGAAGATCTTGCTCGGATCAATGTCTTTTGTGAGAATCTCCTCCATATCATCCATGCACTTGTGGATGGTTTGGGAAGCTTGCAGGCAGGAAGGGGATGCACACAGACCTGCACCCAGGCAACATCTTATTGGATTTTGTTGGAAAGTCTAGATGCCAAGTAGGCATCATAAATTGGGGGATGTCCATGGACTTCTCGGAGAGTCATTCGAAAGCATTCAAGCATTTGAAGAAGCAGTCTTTGGAGACAGATGTCGACTTTGTTGAGAGAGTTTACATGAAAGAGGAAGAGCACGGGCGAAAAAAGTGGCTTGCACCCGAGCTACAAGAAGTAGAGATATACATGCCATGCATATACCTATGCATTGGGATGGATCATTGTTGAGATGATTCAATTTTTTGAAGATGCCTCGGGTTATATTGAGAATGATCGAAAAATGCCTCCCTCTCATGTTGTTAATGCCATTAAGCATCATGCACATGAACAAATGATGCATCGCATTGCTGATCAGAGAAAGCCACCTGCAGAGACCAGTGATATCTTAAAGAGAGTAGAATGTGATGGAGAATTGGCTATGAGGCCTATGGAAGAGATGTCTCTTGCCCTTGGGCTTGCAACATAAGCCACATTTTTTGCCTTGTAATATTTTTGGGACACACTGTGTCTGTCAAACTTATCGTAATAAACTTCTTGTTCAGAAACAAAATTATTGTCCTTAAAAGCATTTATAATTCAAAATGATGTCATTTATGTTGTGGATTTATGACCTTTTATATTATGTAAAGATTGCAACATTTGAAAGCATTTATCCAAGATTGCAACATGTACATTTTGCATAGCATATGTAACATCTTCATCTTTCATCAAGCATATTGTACATGACATTTGAATCTTGTGTCCTATATCACACAAGATGAACTCACAAATATTGAATTTGATGCATGCAAACTTTGCATACTGCACTCAAGGCATTTATCTATACTGTGCTATCCGAACTACAATATCCACACAACACTTTTGGAAAATGTCACATGGAGAGGATACTCCTCTGCACAAGGAGAAGGAAGCCTCCAGAAGAGCAGGCAAGTGTCCATTGACACAACCTGAACAACCTTTTCAAGGCCTAACTCTCTTATAACCTTGGATAACACACCAGCCATATATGCCCCCATTCCTTTACATGTGAGGTGAAAATCGGCGCGTTTTACGCTTGTCCACCCATTTAAGACAATTGTGCATCCGATGTTATGTAATTGCTCGAAAATGCTACGATTTATGTGCTCTTTCTCTTCTGCATATGCCTTATCTAACAATGACATACGCAATGTGTGGTAAGAAGGCAGTTTGAAGCCCAGCCCATAGTTAGCAATGCAATTCCATGCAACTCTCATATCATCGTTATCGACCATACTCAGTGGATATCCTGCGTTTCTTCACGATCTATTGCCGTTTCTTAAGCTCTCTGCGAAGCCCATACTTGTTGCTCTGTGTGGGCACTCTGTGTGGGCCGGGTGCTCTGGTTGTTTCACGAACGCCTGAACCAAAGCCAGATCTACCCCCACCGCCATTGCAAGCTCAGTTCTTCCTTCCTCCGTCGAAATCGGATCTCCCCCATCTTCATCGCCACCGCCTGCTAGCTGCTCCACTGCAAATTCTTATATCCTTAAGGGTGGTCCACATTGGGATGCCCGACACATGGCACCCTATCTTTAGTACCTCCCAGATAAGAATATATGTAACTTGTTCTCCATCATATGCAAATCAGAGAACAGGGTTGATTGGTATAAAAGGTCATGCGTTCAACACCCATCAACATCAAAAAACAAAAAAAAAAATCGTACACGTGGCACATTCAAATGGGTGGCCATTTTGACTTCAGGAGGCCCTTTCACTTCAGGCAGCCATAATCTTCAAGCGGCTATATTCAGGTCCAGGCGGCCTTTTTCCATTCAAGCAGCCAAACATCTCCTCAAGCAGCCAATTTAATAGTTCAAGTAGCCAATTTGATTTAAGGAAGCCATCTCTTGGAACCCCTTTAAGGGTTAATATTAGCGGACCTACAAGGCACACCTCTGGCAAAGCATAGATTTGTCCATGTGACCACACGTGCCAAATTGGTGAGTCATGGAAACAAAAGACAATTTACCTGCCAGTACACTCCCCAGCAAAATGGAGTTGCAAAATAGAAGAACAGAGTCACTGCAGAGTTCTCCAAATGCATGCTCAAAGAGAAGAATGTTCCAAGACGATATTGGGCTGAAGCATGCAAGATAGCAATATACTTGCTCAATTGAAGTCCCACTGCTTTAGTGCAAAACATGACACCAGAAGAGTCCTTCACAAGAATTAAGCCCTCCGTCAATCACTTGCGAGTATTTGGCTCTCTTTCTTATCGTTATGTTCCAGATGAACTTCGAAAGAAATTGGATGTCCAATCCATTAAATGTGTTTTTCGTAGGCTATGCAGAACAATCTAAGGCCTATCGTCTTTATGATCCAGTCCAAAGGTAGTTGATCATCTCCAAAGATGTAATCATTAATGAGACATCATCTTACTTTGACACTCCGACAACAATCTCCATTTCGCCTCAACGAGAAGTACTACCCACTGTACAATGGATAAACTTGCCTACTCAGTTAGAGAGTGCTCAGCCCACAGTGACTACACAGAGTAGAGGCAAAGAAAAAGTCATTGATACAGTGGACACTGCCACTACTGGTACAGTCATCCTCAACCTACTTGAAAGCTCCAATGCTAACATCATAAAATTTGTTAGAGATAAAAAGGCACCTGATCGGTGGACCTATAAGAGTAATTATGCATTCATGGCCAAAATAATGGAGTTTGATGAGCCAGCATCTTTCAAAGATGCAGAGCAAATCCTTGAATGGAAAGAAGCAATGGATGAAGAGTACAATGATCTTATCAACAACCAAACTTGAACCATAACAGATCTTCCAGCACAGTGGAAGCCCATAGGTTGCGAATGGGTCTACAAAGTCAAACTCAATACTAATGGTGAGGTTGACAGATATAAGGCCAGGTTGGTAGCAAAGGGATATGCTCAAGAGTATGGCACATACTATGAAGAGACCTTTGCACCAGTTGCAAAGATGACCGCTGTCAGAATTATAGCCATAGCTCTTGCTACTCATTTCAATTAGCCCATTCACTAGATGATGTTAAAAATGCTTTCCTCAATGGTTACCTGGATGAGGAAATCTACATGACACAACCTCTAGGGAATGTTGTCAATGGCATAAAACACAAGGTCTGCAAGTTGCAAAAATCTTTATATGGGTTGAAACAAGCACCTCGTGCATGGATTGCAAGGATAAATAATCACTTTTTGGCTTTTGGATTTAAGCCATCCGATTCAGACCCCTCCTTGTACATCAAAAAGACCACACAAGATATTATTCTTGTCGTCCTCTATGTTGATGATCTATTCATCATAGGTTCCAATGGACATCAAATATTAGAAACAAAACATTAGCTCACATCTAAGTTTAACATGAAGGACATGGGAGAACTCCATGATTTTCTTGGCATTGAAATATGGAGAGATGATACAAGCATCACACTGTCACAAGGGAAGTACACACAAAAAGTCCTCAAGCTTTCATCGCTTGACAGGTCTCTAGCTTCAAATCCTCTACAGTATCAAGACAACTTATTGGTAGCTTGATCTATTTGACAATCAAAAGGCCAAACATTTCATACGCAGTTGGTGTGCTCAATCCAGTTCATGCAAAATCCCACAAAAACTCATCTTCAAGCAGTAAAGTGGGTACTCCGATACCTTCATGGCACATGGGATTATGGACTACACTATGACAAGTCCACAGATCTCCACTTCCATGGATACACTGATGCCAATTGGGCAAGCAATGTAGATGACAGACGATCTACCAGTGGATACACTTTCAATCTTGGCTCCGCAGCCTTGTCATGGAAAAGCGAAAAGAAACCAATAGTAGCCTTGTCTTCTACAAAAGTACAATATTGAGGATCCATAAATGCCACATGTGAAGAAATTTGGTTTGGAAGGCTTCTATCAAAATTGGAAGTTCTTTCAGGAGACCCTACTGTGCTCTATTCCGACAATATGAGCAGCATTCAATTGGAAAAGAACCAGTATTTCATGCCAGAACAAAGCATATCGAAGTGCATTACCACTTCATACGACAAAAGGTTTTCAGTGACGAAATTGATCTGTTCCATTGTCCAACTCAAGAACAGGTTGCTGACATCTTCACAAAGCCACTTTCCCTTGACACGTTCGCCCATTTTCGACATCAACTTGGTCTTCGTCACCTACAACTTAAGAGGGGGAAGTGACGTTAAGTTGTACATATGTGTACATATATTTTCTACTACACTCTTATTTTGATCTATGTTTTTGTTGCCATCACAACTTTCAGAAAATCAACAAATTGTGATTTGTAAGACACCCTCTACTTATGCAGTGCAATTTAAGAGGGGGTGTTAGAGTGACTAAATTAGAGCTAAATTGCATTATAGGGTTCTAGGGTAAACCCTAACCCTATCCCTAATATGGGATGTATATAAGGTCATTTGTTAGTAATACAATGGTAGTGTATATTTAGCCAACTCTGGTCTTGCACTCCTCTCTCACTCTCACCTTGATCCTACCCTATCTCCTACTCGGGGGGTTTACTATGTATAAACCCTCTATATCACGTGCGTTCAAGGCCTATTTCTAAAATCCCTTATCTGTAAATTTTTCATTAATGAAATGTACCCCTTTTCTATACAAATCTGTAAATTTTTTCCAAAACTATTTTAAATAGTCCTTATGTATATTTATTTCTATAAATTTTAGAAATAAAAAATATCCTTCTGTTGAACTCACGTGATAGGGTTACATATGATGAGTGACCCCCCCGAGATCTCCTAACAATTGGGCTAGCAATTGAAGGAGCTAGGACTGAGGTAATTACACCTCGTTGGTGAATCATGCATAGATTTCAAAGAAATAAATTTGATTACTTGGGTTGAAGGTGGTGACTCATGATTGTTTGGACAGCAGCATCGAGCTTGGCATGCATTAAGTAGAGTGCAATAAATGCGCTTCTTTGATTTCTTTGCCCTTGAATGCCAAGACACTATGATTGTCTCCGTCGAAAGAAATCTATAGAGAATTGAATGCAAAAAATTAAGATTGATTGATTGAAGCTGGGTTGACGATTGAAGGAGGTAGGATTGAGATAATGCCACCTCCCTGGTGAATCATGCACATATTTTGAAGAATTGAATTTGATTAATTGGATTGAATGTGGTGGCTCATGATTGTTTGGATAGCACCACCGGGCTTGGAATGCATTCAGTAGCGTGCTGTAAATAACACTCCATTTTTTATTGATTAAAGAAGATATCTTTGCATGTCGAATTGTGGAAATAAATTGAGAACAAATTTACAGAGAATATGACGATTCGACCCACCGCGCTGGTGAACCATGGAACCAAGCTCAAATCATGATGACTTGAATTTGGTTAATTGGAGTGCAGAAAATGTATTGATTAATTGAAGCTAGTGACTCATGATTATTTGGACCTTGGTGCATGCTGGCCCTCTTGAAAATTCCATCACACTTGTGAATCATGTGACCAAGTGCATATTTCGAAGAATTGGATAAATTTGATTAATTGGACTGTAGTATCACGATTGATTGATTGAAGGTGGTGGATAATGATTGATTGGTTGAAGGTGGTGGCTAATGATTCACCGGGCTTGCATGCATTAGGCAGAGTGCAATAAAGAACGCTCCATTTTTTATTGATTACAGAAGATATCTTTGCATGTCTACTTGTGGAAATAAATTGAGCACAAATTTCAAACATGCTCTTACGTAATGCACTTGTGCACCATCTTTGGGTTCTTTCTCAACTCTGTTGAGAGTTCACGCTCAACATCATGTGATCATGTGTGCATAGCACCATCACGTGATCATATGTGCATAGCACTAACCTTATAGAGTGCTATAAAGGAAAGGGTTAGATCCCCTAACCCTAACCCTAAAAGGGTTTGTATATATTCTATTTTTTCAACTAATTCTAGTGTACAGTTAGTCATTTGTGGTGTGCTCTCTAGCTGTGCCCTCTCTCCTCATCTCCACTCTTCTCCTCTCCCCTCTTCATATTTTGTAATGGTATCAGAGCTCCCTTGTCTTCCGCTGAGACATTGAGTTTCTTGAGAGTGTGAGAGAGATTGTGAGATTGAGAGTTCTCTTGAGTGATTGTGAGATTCTTCCATTCACTTCCGTTGAGAGAATTTCCGTCCATTGAAAGAAGATTTCCGTCATCTCCTTTGAGAGTTATTCATTCCGTTCATTCTTTGTGAGGACTTCCATTATGAGTGAGAGAGAGATTGTCCATCCATTATCTTTGTGAGAAAAATAGGGAGAGTTCTTCATAATCCTATGAGAGAGAGAGATATTCCTCTTCTTCTTGCTTGAGAGAATTCCATCCTTGAGAGAGAGAGAGAGTTCTTCTTTCTGTAAGAGTAAGAGATGGAAATCCATTCATGCTGAGAGAAAGTGTGAGAATTTCTATGAGGAATAGAATCCCGAAGTGAGCTTCATACATGGCTGGAACATTGGGTGCAAGGACGGAGACCGTATCGCCGGTTGAGATCGAGTTCTGTTGAAGAGCCGAGGCGAGGAGTCTGCATCGTTGGAAAGTTTCTTTCCAAGTGAATGTTAAGGATCCGTAGATGATGGAGTTGCGGTCTGGGTAAACTTGTGCTGCGCGCTCGGCGAGGTGGATGGGAGTCAAAGGGGTGTAATTTGCTGAGCATTTGGGCAGTGAGCTAGAATCCGCAGCCATGCTCAGGACAGTGCGAGATCACCAACTGCAAATAATCGTGTCCCTCGCCTTGGGTGTCCGATTTCCAGAAAGTGCCAAGGATGTCGTCCACAGAAAAGTTGCGCTCCATGTTTCCGTCTCTTTCCGTCTTTGCTGCAAAAGTTCGCACTGGTACGTGCTCTTCTGAGATTCCACCTCTCCTTTCAGGCCTCTTACTCTGCTTAGGGTGCGTCAAGCTATGAGAAACGATCCGAGCGCTCCTGCTTGTCCACGATACGAGCAGAAGAAGCTGCGCCAACAAGCGCCGTCAAGTTGCCTATGTACTCCCTGAACCTCCTTGCCAGTAGCTGCTGGAGAAAACCGCGCCGTGATAGCCATAGGGAGCCGACGAGGGCGTGGGGCGAGCTGCGTGGGGCGAGGGGCAAGAGGCGAGGAGAAGAGCGTGCCAGAGAAGAGCCTTTATCGCATAGCTCCAATGGAAATAGCGAAGGCGAGAAGGCGCAGGGATGTCATTGGCATCGCCAAGCCACCATAGCCAGCTGAAGCAGAGCTCGCATCGCCATAGCCAAGCTCACAGCAAAGCTTCGCAAACTCTCGACGGAATCTTTAAAAATTCCGGAGCATCTCCAAAGATTCTAGCTGCTCGCGCTCTGACACGTGGAGGATAAGGCATACACCCGTTATTGACACGTGGAGTCCTTATCCACGAGACACGTCATCACCTTATCTCCAATTGACACGTCACCCCTGCCAGCTCATCCTGCCACGTCATCAATGCCACGTAAGCAGGACACGTCAGCACAGACACGTCAGCTGCCATGTCATCACCGCCACGTCAGCTACCACGATAGCACTGCCACGTCATCACTGCCACGTCAGCTGCCACGACAACACTGCCACATCATCACTACCACGTCATCACTGCCACGTCAGCTGCCATGTCATCATTGCCACATCATCACTACCACGTCATCTGCCACGTCACTTGCCACATCATCAGTGCCACGTCACCCTGATGACATCATCTGTGCCACCTCAGCAGTCCAGTCAGCACTGACCCCTGCAGGCACAGTCCCTTGCCAGGCACACTGTGCACACACTGCATGTGCACACTCCTGCCACCTCAGCATAGAGCTTCACTGGCACACCTCTTGCTAAGCACAGTGCCACATCATCACTGCATGTGACTCACAGTGACACATCATCATGGAGCACCATTTGCACTCCTTTTGCCCCTCCACCTAGATCAAGTCATATCTCTTGATCCAAGAAGAATTTGAGGGTGCTCCAAAAAGGAAAGTCGCTCGATTTTTTGTGCTCTACGCGCTCGTTACATCACGCGCACATTTCGGCGCAAGTTACACTCACATTTGAGCCTCGCCGATAAAACCACTTCCTTCACGCACATTTGCCTCTACATCGACGCATCTGACCCAGCACTTAAAAAGAACAAAGGAAAAGGAATTATTTGCTGCTCTTTCATCGATCGACGGTTGGTTTAGATCTAGATCAGAGTAGACTAGATCGCCATAGAGGGGACGCTTTGAATTCCCCAAGTTGCCAATCTAAGCCATGCTCGAAATTCCCGACTAGTACCTTCTCGGAGTCAGTCCATACGCTCACATCCGATTTCACATCATTACATTACCTGAAACCTTACGTTCATCAGTTCAGTGAGCAGACTTCAGAGTTCAGAGGCATTGCAGATTGATTCAGTGGGCAGATAGCACTTGATTTCACACACACATGCCACCATTGTAAAGCCTATTTGGCTATCTCACGGCATCGTGCACATCATTTTTCAGCCTTGTAAAGCCTCTTGGCTATTCCCGGCATCATTGCCACAAGCCTTGTAACACAGGTCAGATCTTATTTATTGCAGTTCTATCTTCACCGACGGTACAGAGATTTCACTTGGCATCTTCAGTGTATTTGCAGTTGATTCATACAGAGTTTTTTTTTCAGGACACTTTTGAGTACATTGTTTGCACCATGTCGACTAGCAACCTCAATCTGGAGGCATCTGCTAAGTTAGACAACTCCAATTACGGTACATGGAAATACCGAATGGAGACCATTCTTGTGCTTCAGGACAAATGGGAGTATGTCGATGGATCCATACCTAGACCATTGGCCGATCCAGCCACCAGTAGCTCTACTCCATCTGTTGTCACAGCACCAGCAACGGGATCTACATCGGGATCTACATCTACACAAACAGTTTCCGCACCAGTAGCAGATCCTGCCATTGCCCGAGCTCAAGCAGAATGGGATAAGAAAGATAAGTATGCCTATCACCTGATCAAGCAGAATGTGCAAGATGTCATGCTAGGACAGCTCAACACAGTCAAGACATCAAAAGAAGCATGGGATATGTTCGCAGCTCTCTACGAGTCCAAGAACACATCCAGGATTCTCACCCTAAGAAACCAGATCAACCAGAGTTTCCGCAACAGCAGTGAAACCGGTCATGCTTATGTACTCCGCATCAAAGACTACAACAATCAACTTGCAGCAGCAGGAGAGACTATGAATCCCGCAGAAATGGTTCAAGTAATCCTGAATGGACTAGGAGAAGGATATGAGAATCTGGTCCAGAGTATTGCCATCCAACGGCAAATTCCAACACTTGAAGAACTTCAGTCAGTTCTACTTGGTGAAGAACTCAGGACTCAGGCCATTCAAGCACGTAAAGGTCATTCTAACGATCAGGCATTCACCGCTTCAGACAGAAGCAGAGACAAAGGCAGAAACAGAGGTAGATCATATCAGAAAAGTGGTCATCATCATCAACAAAATCAAAGTCAAAATCAGCATCAGCATCAGCAGCATCCTCAGCAACATCAAAATCAGCAAAGAGGAAATCATTCCAACCGAGGAAGATTCCAAGGACGAGGGAATGCATCCACCAATGTGTCAAACATTCAATGCAACTATTGTCACAAGTTTGGACACTATGAAAGAGATTGCTGCAAGAAGCAGTATGACCAAGGCGGTCAATTCAGCAGTAATCGAGGGAATTCCCGAGGAAGAGGAAATCATCGTGGTGGACATTCTAGTCACAGTCATTTTGTAAATGAACATGGCAATATGTTTCTTGCAAGTGAGGAATTGCATCAGACTGATACAATGCACCTAGACACTGATTTCAATCCCAAAGAGGATTTCAGCTATCAAGTCGACCAAGAGGAACAGGATCCTTGGTACATCGACAGTGGTGCATCATCTCATATGACAAATCATCAGGAATGGTTCACAGAAATGAAACCATTAGAAGGTCAAAAGAATGTCATCTACACAGCAGACAATACACCGAATCCGGTTCAAGGGACAGGTGTTATCCCTATAAACAATTTCACTGGTACAAAAGGATTAGTCAAAGATGTGCTCTATGTTCCGAAGCTCAGCAAGAACCTTTTGTCAGTAGGTCAAATGACGGAACACAACTACAAAGTCATCTTCGACGGTGATGAATGCACTATCAGAGACAAATCCAAAAGAGGTCAGCTAGTAGCAAAAGGTGTCAAGGAAGGACGCTTATACAGGATGCTAGCTACAGTACCAGATAAGCATGCCATGTCAGCTCAAATGCAACAGATGCCACTATCTGCAAAATGGCACAAGAGATATGGTCATGTCAACTTCAAGTACTTGTTAGATCTCAGGAATCAAAATATGGCAATTGGGATTCCAAAGCTACAGTTTCTTGGAAAGGTTTGTGAAGCATGCTGCTTCGGCAAACAAAAGCGAACCAACTTTGTCAAAAGTACCTCTCGTGCACGAGGTATTCTTGATTTGATTCATACAGATGTATGGGGTTATGCCCAGACCCGCAGCATCAATGGTTCACTTTATTACTTGACCTTCATCGACGACTACAGCAGATATTGTTGGGTCTACTTCCTGAAAGAGAAATCTGAAGTGTTTGCCAGATTTCAAGAATTCAAAGCCATGGTAGAAAACCAAACAGGCAGAAAGATCAAGGTCATGAGATCAGACAGAGGAGGTGAATACATGTCTTCAGCCTTCATGAACTTTTGCAAAACTCACGGCATTCGAAGACAATTCACATGTGCAGATACTCCTCAGCAAAATGCAAGAGCTGAAAGGAAGAATGGGACTTTAGCAGACAGTGCTAGAGCAATGCTTAGTGAAAAGCATCTTCCGAATCAGTATTGGGCAGAAGCAATAGCTACAGCTAACTACTTGCTTAATCGGCTTCCTACCGAACCGATACAAGGTATGACTCCTTAT
The DNA here is from genome assembly GCF_047967505.1 of Dipteris shenzhenensis. Classification (NCBI taxonomy): domain Eukaryota; kingdom Viridiplantae; phylum Streptophyta; class Polypodiopsida; order Gleicheniales; family Dipteridaceae; genus Dipteris; species Dipteris shenzhenensis. The sequence continues at coordinate 48,421,580 of NC_141611.1, read as the reverse complement.
GAAGCATTCACTGGACACAAGCCACGCATTGGGCATCTCCGCATATTTGGTTGCATAGCATATGCCCACATACATGATGATCATCGCGGGAAATTGGATGCGAAGTCACGTAAATGCATCATGGTTGGCTACAGTGAAGAAAGCAAAGCATACAAATTGTATGATCCCATCAACCGCAAAGTCATTATCTCCAGAGATGTAATCTTCGATGAGGAATCAGAATGGAAAACTTCACCTACACAGGAAATAGAAGCATCGACTTCACAATCATCTACAGAACAGGTTGATGAAGAAGAGCAAGAATTGCCAGCAACACCCCAAGCAGTGCCACAGCAGCTCAGACGGTCTACTAGGGAACGCAGACCACCAGCCAGATTGACATATGCTCAGAAAGGCAAAGCAATTCAGGTGGAAACCACCAACTATGCTCTTATGACTACCATCATGGCTACAGACGAGCCAGTGTACTTCGAAGACGCAGTAGATAAGCCAGAATGGCAAACTGCTATGAATGAAGAAATGGATGCTTTGTATAAAAATAACACTTGGGAATTATGCGACCTTCCACCAGGAAAGAAGGCCATAGCCAACAAATGGGTATACAAAGTGAAGTACAATCCAGATGGCAGTATTCAGCGATACAAAGCCAGATTAGTTGCAAAAGGATTTGCACAACAATATGGCCAAGATTATGATGAGACTTATGCTCCAGTAGCAAAGATGGATTCCATACGGTTCTTGATATCACTAGCGACACTCAGCAAATGGAATGTGTATCAACTCGATGTCAAGAATGCATTTCTCAATGGTTATCTAGACGAGGAAGTCTACATGCAACAACCAGCAGGTTATGTTGAACCAGGACAAGAGAACAAGGTTTGCCATCTCAAGAAAAGTCTCTATGGCTTAAAGCAAGCACCCAGAAGTTGGTACAGCAGAATTGACAAGTATTTTGCTGATCTGGGATACATGAAATCCAATGCAGATCATACTCTCTACTACAAAGTTCAAGGGGAAGATATTACTATTGCACTTTTGTACGTAGATGATCTCATTGTGACAGGAAGCAAGGATAGCTTCATCAGAAAATTAAAACAAGACTTATCTGCAGAGTTCGACATGAAAGATCTTGGACTTATGCACTATTGTCTTGGAATTGAGTTCTGGAGAGATTCCGATAGCACATTCATGAGTCAGCTCAAATATGTTGACAGTCTCCAGAAGAAGTTTCATATGGCAGATTGCAAGATTGCAGCCACTCCCATGGAACAGAGTTTGAAACTTACTAAAGATTCAGAAAAGCCTACAGTCAATGACAGATACTACAGGCAACTCATTGGATCTCTTATATATCTGACAATCACACGGCCAGATATTTGTTATGCAGTAAGCTCACTAGCACAGTTTATGGCAAATCCAAAACAGTCTCACTGGAATGCAGCCAAAAGAGTCTTGAGATACAATAGAGGTACAAGACAATTTGGGATAGAATACAGAGGAAGTCATCCACGGTTGCATGGATACTGTGACAGTGACTATGCTGGAGATCATGAGACCAGGAGATCGACACAGGGATATGCATTTTTCCTTGGTCAAGGTGCTATATCATGGTTGTCAAACAAACAGCCAACTGTTTCTTTGTCTTCGACTGAAGCAGAATATAGAGCACTCACTACAGGTGCATGTGAGGCTATATGGCTCAGAAGACTATTGTCAGAAACAGATTACTTTGATGAGTCAAAGCCAACAATAATATACTGTGATAATCAATCGGCTCAAGCATTGGCCAAAAATCCAGTATATCACTCCAGAACAAAGCACATTGATGTCAGAGAGCACTTCATCAGAGAAAGAGTGTTACTTGGTGACATCACACTGCAGCATTGTGATAGCAAAGAAAATGTTACAGACATCTTTACCAAACCACTCGGTAAAGAGCTATTCGAGAAACACCGACTAGCTCTTGGTTTAATGCAGAGGAAGGACATTCCCATTAAAGGGGTGTGATGGAATGTAATGCTCAGTCCTTCTTCGATTCCCCAGAATCATCATCTTGAGGGAAGGCCTACTTCATGATGTTGATCTTGAGGGAAGGTGTTGAGAGTTCACGCTCAACATCATGTGATCATGTGTGCATAGCACCATCACGTGATCATATGTGCATAGCACTAACCTTATAGAGTGCTATAAAGGAAAGGGTTAGATCCCCTAACCCTAACCCTAAAAGGGTTTGTATATATTCTATTTTTTCAACTAATTCTAGTGTACAGTTAGTCATTTGTGGTGTGCTCTCTAGCTGTGCCCTCTCTCCTCATCTCCACTCTTCTCCTCTCCCCTCTTCATATTTTGTAAAACTCCCCCAAGGACTCTACATCGCCCATCTTCATGAGATGTAGGAAGCAAGCCTCACTTGTGTCGTCCTATATGGATGCCCTATGGCTATTGACCAAGGGCTATCAAGTATTACACACAAGAGTTTTGGAAGATCTTGCATCTGATGTAATATGTGTTACACGTCTCTCTCTCGGTTCCCCGAAGGACTACACACCATCAAACTCCATGAAATGGTAGAAGCAGTCGTCTTGTATGGACACACTGCGGATGTTGATGGAGGGATATCTATGATGGGATTTGAGATTGTATTGTAACACTTACACTCATCTCTTTTTTTCTCCAAATGCAAAAGTGCTTAGAAAAATAGAGAAATTCTCAAGGTGTAAATCTTATGGAATGGATAGACGTGTACTCGTGTTTCATGCATGTACAAGGTTCAAGCTTTTAGTGATGAATGAAACTCGGATCATTTCGCCAAGGTTGACTTTGCTGGTTCTTGTTCTTTGTCGCACCCTTACTCACAGAATTCTGGTTTTGAATGTGAGACTGATTCTGCTTTTGGCTCTGATTATTAAGTCTCGGAGCAAAAGAGCGTGCATAAAATGTAATGTTATTTGAAAAATCATATTTTCGTGGAGGTATACCTGAACCAATCGGTCCATCAGGGTGGTGTCCAGTCGGAATAAATCTCGTCTTTGCATTCTTCCTCCGGTTATATTCCTCCATCTTCTCGAAATTTTCTGCCTTTGCTAAGGCATCAAGAAAATCCTTCGAGCATGTTCCTTTCATCATGTACATGAAATCTTCCTTCAGGCCTTTCACAAACTTGTGGGTTAGGGTCTCACCAGTGACTTCAGGTGCGTACTTGTGAAGTCACAGAAACTTTTCTTTGTACTCAGCGACAGAGAGAGATCATGCTTTCCCTCTTGCACTTGCTTAAAATTGAAGAACTCCATCTTCTTTTCCATGTAGTAGTGCGGAGAACAGTATCTTCTTTCTATAGCAACTCTGAATTCAGCCCATGGCATCGGAATACCCCGGTTCTCTCTTGTCTATACATGGGATTTCCACCAAAGCTTTACGACTCCACGCACCTGTAGAGTTGCAATTTTTACTTTTTTGACCTCATCGAACTCCCGCAAAGCGAAGAAATCCTCCAGTTCTTCGGGCCATGCCTCCAGATCTTCTCCCGTCTTCTTTTCTCCGTCGAATTCAGTGAGTTTCGCCTTCTTAAACACCTATTTAAGGGCAGACTTTGCAGTGTCTTCCTCTTTTCTTGTTCTTTTCCCAATATGTATCTCGGGAGTGTTGTCTCTACGGTTTTTAGTACTATGATTATCTAGCATCTCCACATAGATTCCTGTATCATTGTCTTCTCGCTCTCTATTGGTGTCTTCTTCTCGATGTCTGCCATCATCTTCTTGGTCTCGTCCGCTGTCATGGGAAGATCCGACAGTATTTTTCCCTTTCAGCAACGCATTTCTCTCTGCTACCGTTGCGTTCAGGTCTTCTGTAAGTCTTCGAATAAGGAAATCTTGCTCCCGCAATCTCTGTTGGACAGCTGCATCTTCGACCATCCTCACTCACAATCATGGATGAATCTGTCTTCATAGTTGTGGTCAGAAATCGAGCGTACTGGTCACGCGATCCGTTATAGAGAAAAACAAAATCAAAATTCGAGGCAGAATTAACACGGGACCACAGAAGTCTTCTTTTTTGAACAGAGAAATCTTAGGCAGGCAGCATAGCTGGTTGAGCCACGAATTCAAGCCGTGAGGATGGTTTCCTTTACGGTTTACTGTTTGCTTTTTTCTTTTGCTAATTCAAGCAATGGTCCAAATTCTTTGCTTTTTTGCTTCCAGCAAGCTAGTCTTCATCGGATCGCTAGTCTTCATCTTCTTCATGCCTTGTCGTCTCCAACTCTCTGTTGCTACCTATACTCACCTTCATGTTCCACTGCTTTGAGAGCCTGTGAGGTTCGCTTTTTCTCCCCCTCCGCCGGCCCTTCTTTATTTCCTTGTCGTCTCCAACTCTCTACCGCTGCCTCTATTCACCTTCATGCTCCACTGCTTTGAGAGCCTGTGAGGTTCGCTTTTTCTCCCCCTTCGCCCTTCTTTATTTCCCTTGTGTTTTTCGTAGTCTTCTCGGTCTGCTTGCATCAAAATTGCCACTGTAGGACGTATGCACAGTCGGTCACTCCTAAATCTCTTCTCTCTCTTTTTAATCAAATCAAGAATGGACGGAAAAAATTATTCAACAATACTTTCATGAAGCCCGCAATGATCAGGGATATGGGAACTATGGGTTTCTCGCTCTCCATCATTTTTTCTTGCTTACAGGGTTTTACAATAGAGAGCAGGAAGAGTTGCCTACTTTACCTCGATCAAAGCTTCAGATCTTTGTGTTGCCAAATGGGAGGGAAGAGTAATTTTCTGTATTGAAGATCAGCCGGGCTCGATCGTTCTCTGTGATTTCGTCTTGGCTTGACCCAACTAAATGATGCTCGATAGATTTGAGGCCAAGTACCTGCATTGTATGGCGGGTGTCTGCAGAGAATTAAGATGAAAATGCAGTAGCGATCATCTATGGCAGAATCTCTCGTGGGACAGAATGTCTTCAAAGCCTGGCTCTGTAGCTTGGCGTCCAACACAGGCACGCTTGTCGAGAGATCTTTGAGGTCAGATGCATGCAATTGCGGTTTTTGGCCCTTCCCAAGTATCCAGGCAAGCATAAGTCTCCCTTGTTGCGCACGGGCCGCTATAACCGCCAGCAAGCTAGGCAGCTATGGTGTTTGATGATCCAGGGAGAGTCAGCTATGGCGCTAGATAAGGAATTTACGAAGGGGAAGAATGATGAATGGCTTGCCAATCGGCATAATACTATCTTAGCCACCTCAAAATGTGCTTGAGCTCCTCCTTTCTTTGCTAGATTAGCCATGGCGGATCGTCCTGCGTCGAACTTCGCAAATCCAGATGGTGTGCGCCTGCATGGCAAATTTAGCATCGTTAGATCGATGGGTTATTACCTGCTGAGAACATCCACGAGGTCCCACAAATGGCGATCAGCTGTTGCAAGCATCCGCGAGCCCCTACACTGATTTCTTTTGGCTTTTCTCCCATTGCGAGCTACTGTCGTTCAAGCATACGTAGCGTGGACCTAAGTTAATGCCTCACATGATCAATTCTCATGCCAAAGTGGCTTTCCTTCAAGTTTCACAAGCTTTCTACACTCTACAGGTCAAAGATCCCTTAAAGGATGCTTGCATGTTTGGCTACGACAGAGTCATGGTACATAGGCAAAGCTTGGCTTATTCTTTGAAAAAAGATACATTATGCAATATGTAGAATACATTATGTGACTTACAAAATACAAGATGCACAATCATATGCAACGATAGATCTCACCTTATGCAATGTATAAAATACATTATGCAATTTACAAGAATATCCGAAGGAACGGCGCATTCCTTGGTCTTATAATTTTTGGAGAGAAACTCTGCCAACTCTCCCCCCACATGAACGTGTAGTTACATGAACATGTGGTTATATGTATTATGAAATTTGTACAATATTCACATTCTACAAGCTGTCTACAAGCTGAACTTACTACTAATGTACCAAATCTGACAAGCAATCAATATTGCAAACTCAACACAAATGACAATTCTACAAAGAGATATTGATCAACAAAAACGACAGAACCCAAGAATATATGAACATGTGATAATGAAATAGGTGATCAAGTTTCAAACATCCACTCACCATTTACTTCCTCTACATAATAGCTACCTGCCCGGATCTGGTTTACAACAGCTTTTGAGCAGCATACTCCAAAATCAGAGCTCAACCTTCCGACCTCCCCCTAGTAGATCTCACTTGCAATCTCAGTCACAATCACACTCTCACTCGCAATCCCGAAGGAGAAAAATACATGAATTTGGAAATTGGAATCGCACTCACACTGTCACTCTCGTTTGATGTCTTGGATCTTGTGCAAGCTTCTGGACTTCGTCCTCTAGTTTGAATTCATCATAAAGCTTTGTCATGCCTTGAAAATTGAGCGAGCTAATCTAAGTGGCCATTTTGATCCGTGTGGCTTGCCTTGCACATCACGTCACATTTTTCAAGTACCCGATATTTTGCCAAATGCGCTTCACCACTCCGTTTGGCAAGCTAGGTAGCTCATCTCAAAGCCCTCATCCTGCTCTTCGACTTTGGGTTTGACCGCTTAGTGCCAATTCCTTCATCTAGGCCTCCATTTTCACCTGCAAATTTGGACAAGCAAATCTAGGTGGATTTTTAGTGCAAAAACCACTTTTCACAACATTCAGACCTCCGAATGGGCCTCCAAACAAATGAATTACAGAAAATCAACTTGGACTAAAATGGTCTCATATAAAGTTTTTTCAAAATCATCCTCTAAAGTACTCAAAACTCAGCTGCAAAGAACATGTTCGACTCAATGTTCATTTCGAACTTTTCCTATGCAACATAAAACTTTTTCAAAATGTTCAAAACGTTAAATCAAGCCATTCTGAGCACTTCCTACAACATGTAGTTCCAATATTTGCATATATAAAAATGTAGTGTCACGAGTGACCTATAGTATGGCCCTTGAGGGATCCCGTTTAAGGGGAAGGGCCATATTGACAAGGGTTGTGTTGGAGTCTAGAGTAGGTCTCAAAGTTGGTTTGGGTTTTCCCAACATAGAGGACAATGCAAATACTTTGGGGGTCTGCCTAACATACAACAAACAAATACAGAAGTTGGACGTATCTTGTGTACTCTCTTTTGTTTGAAGAAAGTGCAATTATATTTAAAAAAGGGGTAAAAATAGTTACAAACCCTGCTAAAGAGGCAGCAACCTCAATTCAAAAAGGAGGGAATGTATCCTAGATACTGAGTACAGAGTCATTTTTCAAGTGAAAAAACCCAAGATTTCATGTCCTTATGCTTATGCCAATATAGCTCTTTACAAAAGAACAGAGTTGTAATCAAAACACCCTCCTATCTAAATGGATGCTCTATATATAGGGCCCCTAAGTTTGAGCCTTTAGGTGGAACAAAAGCACAAGTAGGTTCTCCATAGTAGGCATTTCCTCTTCAAGATGGGCTCTTTTTTGCTTGCGCTAGTCCAAATATACATGAACTTTCCTTTTGTGTTGCAGCATCGCTATCTTCTTTTTTACTTTAGTCAGCAAACTCTCAATCTGCACAGACAAGTCTCCATCTACACAAGTGTCATAAAATTATTATTGAGCTTAAACTCTTTTTTGATGGTGACAGAATGGATTAGACAGTGGTTGTGTACTCTTATCTAGTAAGAGCTATTAATTTTTGTAGGTTGCTCATGAAACACATGTGTTTAAAATCGATCTAGAAACACATGAGCACATTATGGGGTTTCTTGGAGAAGTGTAGGACTAACTTTGTGGGTGTCATCCATGCAGATGAGATTTCCCCTATGGAGACCTTCTGCATCCTAACATTTATGAGCATAGAGGGTGGCTTTGTAGGATAAGAGAATGTGTTGGAACTTATACTATATTTTGAGATGCTTGGCACTTTATTAATCTTGAAGGTCAAGAGATGGGGGATGCAAAAGAAAAATGCAAAGGCAATATCATCAAAGATTGCATCATGTACTTTTGCAGGGAAAATCAATATATTGTTGACCGCTTAACCAAAGGAGCTATGTCAAGGCATGCATTGGTGTCCCTAAGAGGAGTGGTTGTATTGGTAATGATAAATCAACAAGCCAGACCTCTTGTACCACCACATGAACTTGAAAATCTCCCATGTATTACATCAATTGCAGATTGGGAATGTGATTTATAGCTAGCCTATTTGTATCATGAGTAGCACAACAACACAAAGAAACTATAGATGTGCTTGATAGACGTGCAAAATAGCAGGTGTGTCTATAGGCATTGCTTGAAAAGAGAAATTACGGGAGCGTTTAAAAGTGCGTTTAATAGCGCATCTATTTATGCATGTATTATCGCGTCTACTAGCACGTCTACACTGAGAAAAGATGGGCTCGTCTATCACTACGTGTATAGACACGTCTATTAGCATGTCTACATTGAGAATTAGACGCATATTTAGATGCAAAACAGAGAATACAGAAAGTGAGATTTTGGTATACATCACTACTTTCCAAACATTGCTCATGATTACCAAAGCACATAATTTTAACAAAAACACCAATGCTTTTTTGCAAACCCACACATACAAAAATTAAGTGAGGTGAGGAGAATGAGACAATATGTAAAATAGTTTTGCCAATATCAATGATGGGCTACAATCTCATCCTCAGTGAGATCAACCCTTGCCAAACTATCTACTTCAAAATCCAAACAAGTGTTTAGATCTACAAATACATTCAGCCCACTACTACTTGTGCTACTCATGTGCTCATCAAAATCAGCATCACCAATGGTAGGCTCATCCTCACGGGTAATGGCCTCAATATCTGTATCTTCTATCTCATGATCATCCTTGTCTCTCGTATCACGGTCATCATCACCTCCATGGCCATGATCATCCTCCATACGCTCCATATTAGTAAATGTACTATACATCACTTTGGAACGTGGCATAATAGGTATGACATGCCACCATCTATTATTATCCACCATTGGTTGATAGACATCCTAATTCAAACACAAATACAATCATGTTATTTTCCTTGCATCAAAGGTATCAAATTTTTAAAAGTGAGTATTTTTACATGTGTGTACAATACCTGTTCACATTGTTGCGGTAGTACTAGTGTGTCCTTCTTACTTTGCCAAAACTTTGTGGAGTGAATAGTTACAAAGCCACTTGCATGGCATTTGATTGTTGCATTAGGGCCTCTTTCCACCACGTCCTTAAACCACTTACACAAAGAAGCGTCAAAAGTCAAGCTTAATAATATCTTGGATTATGCCACAATAATCATCCATGGCTCCATTGGCTCCCTCAAAGCTAGCAATGACGCTGCAATGTTGTCTATTTCTCTTATCATCAATCCATTGTGTTAGAAAATGCTTGCCCTCACACCATATAGCATTGAACATTGTGCACTACACCAAGACAAAATCAATTAATTAATAAGCAATCTAAATTATTGAAAGCTCCTAACTTATGCATAACCTCGGGGGGGTCACTATGTATAAACCCTCTATATCAGGTGCGTTCAAGGCCTATATTTAAAATCCCTTATCTGTAAATTTTTTCATTAATAAAATGTATCCCTTTTCTATACAAATCTGTAAATTTTTTCCAAAACTATTTTAAATAGTCCCTTATGTATATTTATTTCTGTAAATTTTAGGAATAAAAAATATCCTTCTTTTGAACTCACATGATAGGGTTACATATGATGAGTGACCCCCCCGAGTGCATAACATTCTATATACCGACCTTGCTCATGCATCCCCTAGCATACTCCCATTCTTCCATTGTGATATGCATCCCCTCGTCTTTCTTTGCTTTCTCCATTTTGTCAAGTAGCCAATCCCTATGAATATCCTTTGGAAGTGCTCTTAGATACTGAGGGTATGGCACATGAGATCCGTGGTGTGTACAAAAGAGGGCCCTTTCTTCTTGTCTTTTTGCCTTTGCATCCTCATATCTTGTCACCCATATTTTCATCACATCACTATTAAGCAGTAATAGAGGTTGATATTATTAAGCAACTCCGTGTCTATTACTTTGTTGTGTCCTTTCCCTTGAGGCACAATAGAGGTCATCCTTAGGTCTTCATCATCTCTCCATAGTCATGGGAGAGAGCTATCCACATTTACAAGAAACTTAGAAACATATACAAGTGACTCTTGTACCAACCAACCCTCGGCCATGCTAACTTTGTCTCACGAAACCCTTCAAGGTCTTCATGAAGCGCTCGAGGAAGAACAACCATTGTGCATGTATAGTACCGCATATAGCAATCTCATCCACCAAATGCACTATGAGATGTAGTTGGCTTGTGAGAATAGAACGCGGAAATGTCTCCTCCACTAAACAAACCACCTCCACTGACATAACTCGAGCATTCTCAAGCATGGTGGGATCTATTTCCTTTGAGCTCACATCCCTAAATGAAAAATCACACCATATTAGCAATATGAACACCTTGCATGGAGCATTGATACAATCCTTCACGTCCTTCAATGCACTACGACAAATGCTAGTAGGTAGTATGAATTGAACACACGATGTGACGCTCCTATTTTGTATATGAAATATTTTGGAATACATATCACAGATAGTGCTCAAAAAGGATGGTTTTAATGTTTTGAAGGTTTTGGGAAAGTTTGGTGTTGGTCGAAAATTTTTGGTTTTGTCCATTATGGTGTCGGCTGGATTTTGCGGCTTGATTTTGAGTTGGTTAGAGAAATAATTTGAAGAAACTCTATGTGAGAAAGTTTTAGATCTTGTTGAGTAGAAAAACTTTGTCCTGGTGAAAAATTTGTGGTTCACTCGTTTGCATGCTTGTATGGAGGTCAGAAGTTGCTAACAAAGTGGTTTTGAGCTAAAAGTGCATCTAGATTTCCATGTCGAGTTGCAAGCATTAGACGAAGGTCGAGATGGAAGAATTAGCCATGAAAGGTCAAATGCAAAGGGAAAGAAGAGGTTTCGATCTTCGAGATGAGCTATTGAGCTTGTCCATTGGATGTACGAGGCAGGCGTGGTCATGCTCCGAAGAAGAAGAAGAAGAGATGTCGAAATTCCCTACGCATTTGCTATTATAAGCACACGCTAAAAGAAGATGAAAAGCACATGCATGCTTTTCGACAAAAGCTGTTTTGGCCGATTTTGGAGGTTTTTGGCGGCTTATTTTGGAGTCGTGAAAGGCTATAAAAGAAGAGGAGATCGTGAGAAGGGAACACACAATTCAAGGCATGCATATCGAGGCTGCGCAAAAGAGAAGAGAAGGCACACATATCGAGGCTACATGAAAGAGAAGAGAAGGCACGCATATCGAGGCTATGCGAAAGAGAAGAGAAGGCACACATATCGAGGTTGCACGAAAAAGAAGAGAAGGAACGCATATCGAGGCACTGCGAAAGTTACAATAGCACATGCGAATCGAGGCAGCACAAAGAAGAAGATCAGATCAAGATATTTTGAGAGTGAGAGTGTGATTGAGATTTGATCGTTTGATCATCTGATTTGAACATATTCATGCGAGTGAGAGTGAGAGTGAGAGTGAGATAGCTCGGGGGTGGACGGGTGGTATCGAGCTCCTTCACGGAGTGATTCTTCTCCAAAATTATTATAAAGACTTATCAGTTTGATTCACACTACAATCTCTCTTCTTGTTCATTCGTGATTATTATCTTGCTACAATTTTGATTGTGATTGTGAAAGAACGGTGCGTGACACACGAGGAATGGTTGATTAGTTGCTTCTAATTCACTGACAAATTTGAAAGGAAAAAGATAGTATGCACATAAAATACTTACTTGGAGCATCTTGTGCCAACCATGAGATTTCAAGCCATATAATTGCTCTACACCTCTTTTCTTGCTCTTTGTAAAGGCCCCCTTCAAACACCTCATGCATCGAGTGGGAGTACGAATTGTAGTGATAGCTCGCTTCACCGCCACCATCTCTAGCTTTGATAACCTCCATGGTGCACGAGGTAAAAAAACACGCTCATTTGGCCTCTCTTGTGGCCAAGCTTCACGCATCCTCCCTGTGGTACGTAGATCCTCCCTTACGGCTACGGAATCTCATGTCCCATTCAAATGTTCCCAAATGGTAGATGCCACATTCTTGAAGATATGCGTGGGATCAAGCAGGTGATTGATCTTGAGGTGGGACCAATATGGTAAACGATAAAAGATGGAGTATCTAAACAAAAGCTGGTGTTAGCGGGCAATCTTTATTTCCAGGCAATATAGCACACAATAGTAACAAACCCTTACCGGCTCATGCCAAGTGGTGGAGGAGTCGTGGAACCGTCCCAAATTCTCATCCAATCTCCTGCAGTGAGTGATTGTGGAAGGACTTCATTCCAAGGGGCCACATATCTAGGATGATTAGGTGGGAGAAATCGATGGTGATTCTCATAGATAACATTATTCAATGTGTCTGCCCATGAGGCAATAAGCAAAGGACCACAAACAGGACATGCATGGTAACCCGATGTAGTGAGACCTAAACAATAGATGCAATTAAGAGTTCAAGGTGGGTTTAGGGTGCCACATCCTTTGCCTACTCATAATTACAAGTGCAATGCTTACCTAAACACTCGCCATAGCCTGGGAAGTCATGCATCATCCACATCAAGACTGCTTTGCAGTTGAAGTCTCATGACGAGGGAGGCCTGCTCACATCATGCACCTGGATACCTCTCCAAAGTATCTCTAGCTCGTCAATCAAAGGCTCCAAATAAACATCAAGATTTTTTACTTTATGTTTCCCTAGAATTAGAAGGCATAACATAACATGTCCTTTCTTAATCGCCATAGAGAGTGGAAGATTATAATTCACCAATATCACTGGCCATACACTGTAAGAGGTGCTTTTGAGACCAAATGTGTTCACACCGTCCATACCCAATCCAAGTCTCGAGCTCCTAGGTTCTTCCTTGAAGCTTGGCCATGTGTCTTCAATATGCTTCCACGCAGGAGTGTCTGCGGGAGTTCTCCACTTGCCATCGGTTGATCGATGGGAGGAATGCCATGACATGAGCTCTGGAATGGATTTGCACTTGAACATATGTTGGATGGAAGGGATTATGGGAAAATGTCGCAGAACCTTACGAGGCACGTCCAAAGTTTTGAGATCTGCTCTATATCTTGCCTCTCCACAAGTAGGACACTCTCTTGCATCCTTATGTAGTCCACGAAACAAAAAGCAATCGTTGACGCAGGCATGGATGCGCTTGTAATCTAATCCTCCAAGAGAGGTCACATGTTGCCTTGCCATATCTCTTAAGGTCGGTAAGTTATTATCCCTTGGAAGCATTTTACACAATAGCCTGCACGTGAAGACCATAAATGAGAAAAAGCATTCGAGTAATTGACGCACTAGCATAATTCACCATGTTTGCAAAATAGGCTTTAAAGCTTACTTGAGTAATGCATTCAAACTTGCATTGCTCCATCCATAGATGGTTTTCAAGTTTAGTAACTCAAGGGAGGCATGTAAAACAGAGAATGTGCACCCCTCAAACAGTGGAGTCGATGCTGCGGTAGATTGATGGACACATAAATCCCGCACCATATCATCAAACACCTCCTCCTCCACGGCGGATTCATGAGGTAATGGCGGAGGGATACTATCACCATCACTCCATGCATCCGTAACGGTCCCTCTTGAAGATCCCACCTCATATTGTTGATCCTTCACCTCCTCACGACGAGCATAGAGCAACATATGCCGGTGTGGCACTGCATCCTGTATCAAATTAAAATGGGATCATAACTCAAACATATGAATGCCCATAGGTATCTCAATCAACCTTAACTCTTTAACACTTACCATGTTTATAGTCGCATCCCATTCTCCATACTTTGAGATGTGATTGAGTGTGATCCTGCGTGCACAATACATGTTTCCTCGAAATTGATCACACATACATCTCATTTTTTGCTCCAACCACATTTCATGATGGTGGATACGAAGGAATTCATCCTCACTGGAGCTACTTGTTGAAGATGAAGACATCCTATAAATAAACAACCCAAAAAATTTACTCTTGTATCAAATATTTAATCTTAAAACTCTATGACGCATCTAATACCGCATCTAAAACCTCGTTTGTCTGTTCTATGGTATGCATCTAAAAACACGTGTAATACCGTGTCTATAACCACATCTATCTATGTGGTGCATTGTAGACGCACAATTTAACGCCTATTTAGATGTGTATATAGACGTGCAATTAAACGTGCCTATAGACGTGCTTATAGACGTGATTTTCAAACCTACTTTTAGCGTGCTTGGTTTTCTTCACTTACTTTTAGCGTCACGCGAATTACTTTGCTATTAACAAACACAGTTCCGAGCATCCACACTTATCTGCAACCACCCACACTTATCTCCAAGCTTACACAATCATCTCCAAGCACATAAGAGAAGAGGGTGAAACACCTATTTCATTAATTTTGAACTTTTTCTATTGTTTTTGGACAAAGCCCAAAAATCCTTCCCAAATGAAAACTTTACTTTGTGAAAATATCCTTCCCAAATCAAAAATTTACTTTCTGAAAATATTCTTCCCAAATCAAAAGTTCACTTTGTGGCCACATAAAAATATTATTTTTTCAATCTATACTTTTGCACCAACATGCAAGAATTTGAAATAATCCTATATTAGAAATTCTAGCTATATCTAAGCTATTTGTTAATTTAATTATTTTTAATATTTTTTCTTTACATTTTCCCTTGATGTGATAAATTTATAAATCCATGAAAGGAGACTTAAATATTTCATGAAAATAACGTTGTTACTCGCAATATGCACAAAATTTTTAAAACTTTTAATAAATAGAAAAAAGACATGATGCCATAAGACCCAAGTTTTGTATTGAACCAAAGAGGTATAATAGCAATTATAGCTATTATTATATGGTTACATTGAGAGACGTTGCTCTCAGCTAGAGTCTTTATATCCAAAATAATATAGATTGAACATACGTTTACAATTTAAATTGTTGCTCTTAAAGAGCCTCAATTCATGCCATCTGCATAATTTGACTCCCCATTGTCTTATTGCTCAATGTCATGACAGTCCCTTGCTAGGTGCCATCTGCATAATTTGACTCCCACTTGTCTTGCCAAGCCTTGCCCCTTGGGTGCGTTAACTCCCCATTGTCTTATTGCTCAATGCGATAGTCCCTTGCCAGGTGCCATCTGCATTAACTCCCTATTGTCTTGCCAAGCCTTGACCCTTGGGTGACATCCAGTGCAAAATACAGGTGCCATGTGCATTAACTCCCACTTGTCTTGCAAGGCCTTGCCCCTTGGGTGCATTGACTCCCCATTGTCTTATTGCTCAATGTGATAGTCCCTTGCCAGGTGCCATCTGCATTAACTCCCTATTGTCTTGGCAAGCCTTGACCCTTGGGTGACATCCAGTGCATATTTTGACTCTCATTTGACATAGGAGGTGATGACTCTGATTATAATTGTCTTGGATTGGCTTCTTGCCTAGTACCCAAATAAAATCCTTAAATGGACTTCAATACAAAGCTTTAATCATGGACATTCTTCATTTGCACTGTCTCCTTCTACTTCCTTCATGGCGAGCATTCTTAAAAATTCATGTATATCAAAATAGTTTGCTGTGGTATTTTTATTTTTCCTTCTACCTCATATCCCATGCGCTTCTTTGATTTCTTTGTCCTTGAATGCCAAGACTGTGATTGTCTCCGTCGAAACTTGAGAGACCGCTTCATCATTTGGGACCCACTCCTTCATTATAAAATTAGTATACAATGTGTTGTTATCCATATTCTCCTTCTTGCCCTTTGGCTCATACCATACTGCTGTAAATGTTGTAGCTCTCCCTTGGTCATCTCTTTGCACATCAACTACTTTTGCAACCCAAAACTTCACATTCTCATATTCATCATCCGATGGCCGAACCACAACAAAACAATCGACCTCTATATCTACTTGTGGCATAAACTCTCTCTTCTTCAGTCCACAATATGGACGTGGGAGTAATGATACAAATTCATTTTCAAAGATTGGAGCTGGGCGCAAATCGTTATGAACATTTGGCCAAAACATATTGCATTCTTCCTTGACATCCTTTGAGCCTCACATTCTCTTAAGGTCCTTTATTAAATTTCGTGTCTTGTTAATTACAGTGGTAGTGTGTTCTCTCCAAGTAGGCTTCGAATTAGGATATCTCCGGAGCGCTAGCATTTCCTCTTTGTATGTAATAAATGCTTTGAATCCTTCTATTTCACAGTTAGACCTCTCATTGAATTCTTGTATAGGAGCCCATGTTGGATACCTTTCCTTGCTGGGAATTGAAGTTAAGAGATTGTAAGGTTCTTCAAGTTCCCATTTTGTATCATGAGAATATTGTTGCCATTGCATTACGGGTTTTTCATCTTAAAAAAAAAACGAAAGTAGTGTGGATTGGTATGACCTATCAATGCATCACCACCCGTGCATCACCACCCGTTTGTATGAAAGGTAGAATGAAGCTCTTCCAATCATACATTCTTTCGAGCCTCTCACATACTATACTTTCCTTACGACCACCAACTTGCATGCCACATCTTCTTACCAAGTCATCTATTGTCTCCACATCCTTGCATTTAAGCTCCCTTGAGACTGTGCTAAAAACCTGATCGATATCCTCATGTGTATGCCCAACATTAAAAAATCCACATTCGACCTCATTGAAGATTCGATGAGCAACTAGCATGGAGCAGAATGCAAACATGAGTACATTCTTATTTTCTCACCAGCAATTATCAGCTTGTATTCTCAAAGTCGGTGGTAGGCGACCTTTTTTTGCATGTACATTGCAAATTGCCTTCATAATAGATGTTACAACTTGATTGCTATCATGTAGATGCAAGGAATCAATCCATATATCTGCAAAGAACTTAATTCCATGCACTAACACTCCACATAGATGTGTCTTTATAAAGTGCTTTCCTTGTAATTTAGATGGAGTGGCAACAAAACGAGGCAATGTTGTTGTATTCTGATCCATGCCATCTACAATAAGGCACATGTAGTCATCGAGATGTGAAATAGCTTGCTCCTTCCAAAATGCATATTTTTGTCTGGAATGTCGAATAAGGTCATGATGAGATTTTCAGTTTTTTTTGTATAATTCCCTTTGATTTGGACATGTTGCACTCTCAATTGCTCACTTTAAATCATCACAGACATTGCACTTTGACATTTTTCGCCTCCTTGGGATTTTAACATATCTAAAGTTCTTCTTCCAAAGAGTATACAAAGTATGAGAAGAAGCTATGGCATCCCCTCTTTGCCTTTGCTTTTCTGCAATAGAGTCAAATACTTCGAGCTTTGTCAAGCCCATTGGAAGGTGCATTTCAGTGATCGCATCACCATTAGGTAATTTGGTAGATATATAGGGTTGAGGTAAAGCATTTTCATGTATGAAGTCTTGCAAAATTGTTGCTACCCTGACACTTGAGATTCTTGATTTGGACCTTCCTCTATTACTGTGAATGCTAAATTTGTTGCCACCCTTTGCCTTGGTGACTAAATCCCAATATGTACCATGGGATAATCCAGTAATATTGCGATATGCCTTATTGCAAATCCTTTTTCCATTTATGAGAGGTTTTACCTTTTGTCTTAAACTTAGCCTTTTATTGCCATTCTGAAGAAAGCAAGAGAGACTTGTGAGAAGGTATTCATTTCTTTCGCTTCCTCTTCTTTGCCACACGTGTCCTCTACATTCCTTGATGTCTGCAAGATCAATGAGGCGCATACATCTTCGCTTGCAACATAGATATCCCAATGCATTTAACATGTTCTCCTCCTTCATTACTCTCTTCCTCTTTGGTTGCTTTTGTGGATCTGCCTGAATTCGCTTTCTCTTCATGCATATGTATGACCGTTTTTGTTCCTCGTGCACGTTGTTATCTGTATTTATGCACTTCTTCTCCTCACATTTCATTGTAACCAAGCATCGATGATTGGTCATTGCATCCTTGGCCATATCACAATCAAAGTTAAATATTGAATAATCCTCTGTTGATCTCATCCTTGTTTTTAACATACTCTTAGGACCATTCAATGAATTCAATATTCTACGAGAGTATTGAGAACCTTGAAACTCTTCCACTCCTGAGAGAACATCACTCATTGGGACATCTTGCATGGCTTTCACAAATCCACAAGCTTGATTGACATCAGGTTTGTTAATATGCATGAACTCATCCACACTTGACAAGACATCGCTATTGAAACCTTTGCCCTTCTCACTATGCAAGAATTCATCCACCCCAGATAAGGCTTCGCTTCTAAAATCATTTTGTTTCTCGGAACCAATGAACTCATCCACTCCAGATAAGATGTCACTTCTATAATTGAGTACATTGAGATCATCCACATTTGAAGTGATAGAGCCTGGCACATGGGCATGCTTTTTAGTTCCTTTGATATTCTAGTATACCTTGTCTTTATCATTGAAAACCACGTGCCTCTTTCTCATGTTTAAAAATTGCATGCTCCATCTCATATTCTTGCCTACCTCATAGTAGGGATCATATAAGGATGTTATGTTATCAACCATACCATCATCAATGACTTTTAGAATCCTCATCTGTGCAAATGACCATTGCTCCACTTATTCAAATCCCAATACTTCACCTTCTGCTACAGTCTTATTTGCAAATGATCTCATTTGTAAAATGTCCCCTATAGTAAAATCCAAGGTGGTGCACTTTGTATTCTTGATAATGTCTGTTGCATAAGTCTCATCTTTGTCCCATGCTATAAATGATTTGTTGGATGTATTGTAGGGCATAACATCTCCAAGTGTTTCCATATCTCCACATTTATAATTTAGCTCAACATGTGCGCTAAGAATCTTTAATACAATAACTGCCACCTTATCTTCGCCAAGTCTTCGAAAGTGGCAAACTGAATTGGGATCACTATCATGGATTGTAGCAAATGCAACTACTTCTCTTTTGCTACATAAAATCACATCCATCCCTGGAAAAAAATCTAAAGCCATCTCCTTTGTGAGAGTCCTTCGCAAGCAAGCTGCAGTAGCAACAATTACATAAATATTAGTCTCTTTTTAATAATCTACTCATTTATTATAATTTTTAATTAGTACTTAATTTATTAGTGCGAGAAGTTATCCGATCAACTACTCACAAAATGGACATGCCAAGTTATCCTTTGCATGCTCGATCGAGCATTAAATACTATTTTTGCTCTAGTGTCATGCACATCCGTAAAAGAACACGCTGCTAGGTATGTTATACGATCAAGCACATATGGGATGGGTGTACCACTTTGCATGTAAGTCAATTCCACCTAGTTGAAGGTGTGTGCAAAGTATTGTGCCCATCCTATATGCTTTGAATTGTCTATCAAGCATAAAACACCGTTTTTGGCTTAGTGTCATGGAAAAAACACGGTCCTAAGTGTGTTAATCAAACAAGTACTTATTGGATGGGTGCTCCACTTTTCACACAAGTCGATTCAACTAGGTTGAGATGTGTGAAAAGTATTGTCACCATCAGATATGCTATGTATGGTCGATTACGCATTACACAATGTTTTTCCCATAGTGATATGCACATCTGCAAAAAAACACGCCCTTAGGTATGTTATCTGTCAGATGGAAGCTCCACTTTGCACACACAACCGTTTCAACTACATTGAGGTGCATGCAAAGTATTGTCACCATCCGATATGCTTTGCATGGTCGATCACGCATTATACACCATTTTTTCCCGAGTGATATGCACATCCGCAAAAAAACACGACCTTAGGTGTGTTATTTAACCAAGTACTTATTGGATGGGTATGCCTCTTTGAGAACATTCCAATACCACCTAGGTTGAGGCGTAAAAAAAGTTTTGTGCCCATCAGATATCCTTTGCATGATCGATGAGCAATAAATACTATTTTTGCTCTAGTGTCATGCACATCCATAAAAAAACACGCTGCTAGGTATGTTATCTAATCAAGCACTTATGGGATGGGAGTGCCACTTTGCATGTAAGTCAATTTCACCTAGTTGAAGTTGTGTGCAAAGTATTGTGCCCATCGGATATGCTTTGCATTGTCAATCAAGCATAAAACAACGTTTTTGCCTTAATGTCATGCACAACCATGAAAAAACACAGTCCTAGGTGTGTTAATCAAATAAGTATTTATCGAATGGGGGCTCCACTTTGCACGCAAGTCCATTTCAACTATGTTGACTCGGTGCGTGCAAAGTATTATCACCATCAGATATGATTTGCATCGTCGATCACGCATTATACACCGTTTTTTCCCTAGTGATATGCACATCCGCAAAAAAACACGCCCTTAGGTGTGTTATCTGACCAAGTACTTATCGGATGGGTGTATCTCTTTGAGAACATTTAATTACCACCTAGGTTGCAGTGCAGGAAAAGTATTGTGCCCATCGGATATCCTTTGCATGGTTGATCGAGCATTAAA
The DNA here is from genome assembly GCF_047967505.1 of Dipteris shenzhenensis. NCBI lineage: Eukaryota > Viridiplantae > Streptophyta > Polypodiopsida > Gleicheniales > Dipteridaceae > Dipteris > Dipteris shenzhenensis. The sequence goes on along the minus strand of NC_141611.1, from coordinate 48,401,112 downwards.
TACTATTTTTGCTCTAGTGTCATGCATATCCGTAAAAAAAACACGCGGCTAGGTATGTTATTTGATCAAGCACTTATGGGATGGGTGTGCCACTTTGCATGTAAGTCAAATCCACCTAGGGGAAGGTGTGTGCAAGTATTCTGCCTATCGGATGTGCTTTGCATTGTTGATCAAGCATAAAACACCGTTTTTGGCTTAGTGTCATGCACAACCATGAAAAAACACGGTCCTAAGTGTGTTTGTCAATCAAGTACTTATCGGATGGGGGCGCCAATTTGCAAGAAAGTCCCTTTAAACTAGGTTGAGATGCGTGAAAAGTATTGTCACCATCGGATACGCTCTCCATGGTCAATTATGCATTATACAACGTTTTACCCGTAGTGATATGCACATCTGCAAAAAAACATGCCCTTAGGTATGTTATCTGACCAAGTACTTATCAGATGGGTGTGCCTCTTTGAGAACATTTCAATACCACCTATGTTAAGGTGTAGGAAAAGTATTGCACCCATCAGATATGCTTTGCATGGTTGATCCAGCATTAAATACCATTTCTGCCTTAGTGTCATGCACATCCATAAAAAAACACGCTACTAGGTGTGTTATCCGATCAAGTACTTATGCGATGGGAGTGCCACTTTGCATGTAAGTCAATTCCACCTAGTTGAAGGTGTGTGCAAATTATTGCGCCCATCGGATATTCTTTGCATTGTAATTCAAGCATAAAACACCGTTTTTGCCTTAGTGTCATGCACAACCATATAAAAACACGGCCGTAGGTGTGTTATTCAAACAAGTACTTATCGGATGGGGGCTGCACTATGCATGCAAGTCCATTTCAACTATGTTGAGGTGCGCGCAAAGTATTGTTACCATCGGATATGCTTTGCATGGTCGATCACACATTATACACCATTTTTCCTCTAGTGATATGCACATCTGCAAAAAAACATGCCCTTAGGTGTGTTATCTGACCAAGTACTTATCGGATGGGTGTGCCTCTTTGAGAACATTTCAATACCATGTATGTTGAGGCGTACGAAAAGTATTCTGCCCATTGCATATCCTTTGCATGGTCGATCGAGCATTAAATACTATTTTTCCTCTAGTGTCATGCACATCCGTAAAAAAACATGCTGCTAGGTATGTTATCCAATCAAGCACTCATGGGATGGGAGTGCCACTTTGCATGTAAGTCAATTCCACCTATTTGAAGGTGTGTGCAAAGGATTGTGCCCATCGGACATGCTTTGCATTGTCGATCAAGCATAAAACACCGTTTTTGGCTTAGTGTCATGCACAACCATGAAAAAACACGGTCCTAAGTGTGTTAATCAAACAAGTACTTATCGAATGGGGGCTCCAGTTTGCACGCAAGTCCGTTTCAACTAGGTTGAGATGCCTGCAAAGTATTTTCACCATTGGATATGCTCCGCATGGTCAATTATGCATTATACAACGTTTTTCCCGTAGTGATATGCACATCCACAAAAAAACACGCCCTTAGGTATGTTATCTGACCAAGTACTTATCGGATGGGTGTGCCTCTTTAAGAAAATTTCAATAACACCTAGGTGAAGGCGTAGGAAAAGTATTGTGCCCATCGAATATGCTATGCATGGTCGATCGAGCATTAAATACCATTTTTGCCTTAGTGTCATGCATATGCGTAAAAAAACATGCTGCTAGGTGTGTTATCCAATCATGTACTTATGCGATGGGAATTCCACTTTGCATGTAAGTCAAGTCCACCTAGTTGAAGGTATTTGCAAGGTATTATGCCCATCGGATATGCTTTGCATTGTCGATCAAGCATAAAACACAGTTTTGGCCTTAGTGTCATGCACAACCACATAAAAACACGGCCGTAGGTGTGTTATTCAAACAAGTACTTATCGGATGCGGGCTCGAATTTGCACGCAAGTCCTTTTCACCTACCTTGAGGTGCGTGCAAAGTATTGTCACCATTGGATATGCTTTGCATGGTCGATCATGCATTATACACCATTTTTTGCCAAGTGATATGCACATCCGTAAAAAACCACGACCTTAGGAGTGTTATCTAACAAAGTACTTATTGGATGGGTGTGCCTCTTTGAGAACATTCCAATACCACCTAGATTTAGGTGTACAAAAAGTGTTGTGCCCATCGGATATCCTTTGCATGATTGATCGAGCAATAAATACAATTTTTGCTCTAGTGTCATGCACATCCGTAAAAAAACATGCTACTAGGTATGTTATCCGATCAAGCACTTATGGGATGGGAGTGACACTTTGCATGCAAGTCAATCCCACCTAGTTGAAGGTGTGTGCAAAGTATTGTGCCCATCGGCGGATATGCTTTGTATTGTTGATCAAGCATAAAACAACGTTTTTTCCTTAGTGTCATTGACAACCATGAAAAAACACGGTCCTAGGTGTGTTAATCAAACAAGTACTCATCGGATGGGGGCTTTGCACACAAGTCCATTTCAACTATGTTGAGGTGCGTGAAACGTATTGTCACCATCGGATATTATTTGCATGGTCGATCACGCATTATACACCGTTTTTTTCCTAGTGATATGCACATCCGCAAAAAAACACGCCCTTAGGTGTGTTATATGACAAGTACTCATCGCATGGATGTGCCTCTTTGAGAACATTTCAATACCACCTAGGTTGTGGTGTACAAAAAGTATTGTGCCCATCAGATATCCTTTGCATGGTCGATCGAGCATTAAATACTAGTTTTGCTCTAGTGTCATGCACATCCGTAAAAAAAACACGATGCTAGGTATGTTATCCGATCAAGCACATATGGGATGGGTGTGCCACTTTGCATGTAAGTCAATTCAACTTAGTTGAAGGTGTGTGCAAAGTATTGTACCCATCAGATATGCTTTGCATTGTCGATCAAGCATAAAACACCGTCTTTGGCTTAGTGTCATGTAAAACCGTGAAAAAACACGGTCCTAAGTGTGTTAATCAAACAAGTACTTATCGGATGGGGGCTCCAGTTTTCACGCAAGTCCGTTTCAACTAGGTTGAGATGCGTGCAAAGTATTGTCACCATCGGATATGCTCTGCATGGTCGATTATTCCACCTAGTTGAAGGTGTGTGCAAATTATTGTGCCCATCGGATATGCTTTTCATTGTAATTCAAGCATAAAACACCGTTTTTGCCTTAATGTCATGCACAACCATATAAAAACACGGCCGTAGGTATGTTATTCAAACAAGTACTTATCGGATGGGGGATCCACTTTGCACGCAAGTCTGTTTCAACTACATTGAGGTGCGTGCAAAGTATTGTTACCATCGGATATGCTTTGCATGGTCGATCACGCATTATGCACCATTTTATCTCTAGTGATATGCACATCCGCAAAAAAACACGCCCTTAGCTGTGTTATATGACCAAGTACTTATCGGATGGGTGTGCCTCTTTGAGAACATTTCAATAGCACCTAGGTTGCGGTGTAGGAAAAGTATTGTGCCCATCGGATACCCTTTGCATGGTCGATCGAGCATCAAATACTATTTTTGCTCTAGTGTGATGCACATCCGTAAAAGAAACACGCTGCTAGATGTTATCCGATCAAGCACTTACGGGATGGGTGTGCCACTTTGCATGTAAGTCAATTCCACTTAGTTGAAGGTGTGTGCAAAGTATTGTACCCATCAGATATGCTTTGCATTGTTGATCAAGCATAAAACACCGTTTTTGGCTTAGTGTCATGCACAACCATGAAAAAACACGGTCCCAATTGTGTTAATCAAACAAGTACTTATCGGATGGGGGCTCCAGTTTGCACGCAAGTCCGTTTCAACTAGGTTGAGATGCCTGCAAAGTATTGTCACCATCGGATATGCTCCGCATGGTCGATTACGCATTATACAACATTTTTCCCGTAGTGATATGCACATCCGCAAAAAAACACACCCTTAGGTATGTTATCTGACCAAGTACTTATCGGATGGGTGTGCCTCTTTAAGAACATTTCAATAACACCTAGGTTAAGATGTAGGAAAGGTATTGTGCCCATCGGATATGCTATGCATGGTCGATCGAGCATTAAATACCATTTTTGCCTTAGTGTCATGCATATGCGTAAAAAAACACGCTGCTAGGTGTGTTATCTGATCATGTACTTATGCGATGGGAATGCCACTTTTCATGTAAGTCAAGTCCACCAATTGAAGGTGTGTGCAAGGTATTATGCCCGTCGAATATGCTTTGCATTGTCGATCAAGCATAAAACACGGTTTTGGCCTAAGTGTCATGCACAACCATATAAAAACACGGCCGTAGGTGTGTTATTCAAACAAGTACTTATCGGATGGGGGCTGCACTTTGCATGCAAGTCCGTTTCAACTATGTTGAGGTGCGCACAAAGTATTGTTACCATAGGATATGCTTTGCATGGTCGATCACACATTATACACCATTTTTTCTCTAGTGATATGCACATTCACAAAAAAAACACACCCTTAGGTGTGTTATCTGACCAAGTACTTATCGGATGGGTGTGCCTCTTTGAGAACATTTCAATACCGCCTAGGTTGAGGTGTACGAAAAGTTTTGCGCCCATCGTATATCCTTTGCATGGTCAATCGAGCATTAAATACTATTTTCGCTCTAGTGTCATGCACATTCGTAAAAAAACATGCTGCTAGGTATGTTATCCGACCAAGCACTCATGGCATGGGAGTGCTAATTTTCATATAATTCAATCCCACCTAGTTGAAGGTGTGTGCAAAGTATTGTGCCCATCGGATATGCTTTGCATTGTTAATCAAGCATAAAACGACGTTTTTCCCTTAGTGTCATTGACAACCATGAAAAAACACGGTCCTAGGTGTGTTAATCAAACAAGTACTCATCGGATGGGGGCTCCACTTTGCACACAAGTCCATTTCAACTATGTTGAGGTGCGTGCAAAGTATTGTCACCATCGGATATGATTTGCATGGTCGATCACGCATTATACACCGTTTTTTTCCTAGTGATATGCACATCCACAAAAAAACACGCCCTTAGGTGTGTTATATGACCAAATACTTATCAGATGGATGTGCCTCTTTGAGAACATTTCAATACCACCTAGGTTGCGGTGTAGGAAAATTATTGTGCCCATCGGATATGCTTTGCATGGTCGATCGAGCATTAAATACCATTTTTGCCTTAGTGTCATGCACATGCGTAAAAAAGCACGCTGCTAGGTGTGTTATCCCATCAAGTACTTATGCGATGGGAATGCCACTTTGCATGTAAGTCAATTCCACCTAGTTGAAGGTGTGTGCAAGGTATTGTGCCCATCGGATATGCTTTGCATAGTCGATCAAGCATAAAACACCGTTTTTGCCTTAATGTCATACACAACCATATAAAAAATTGGCCGTAGGTGTGTTTTTTAAACAAGTACCTATCGGATGGGGGATCCACTTTTCACGGAAGTCCGTTTCAACTATGTTGAGGTGCGTGCAAAGTATTGTTACCATTGGATATGCTTTGCATGGTCGATCATGCATTATACACCATTTTTTCTCTAGTGATATGCACATCCACAAAAAAACACGCACTTAGGTGTGTTATCTGACCAAGTACTTATCAAATGGGTGTGCCTCTTTGAGAACATTTCAATACCAGCTAGGTTGCGGTGTAGGAAAATTATTGTGCCCATTGGATATCCTCTGCATGGCCGATCGAGCATTAAATACTATTTTTGCTCTAGTGTCATGCACATCCGTAAAAAAAGCACGCTGCTAGGTATGTTATCCGATCAAGCACTCACGGGATGGGTGTGCCACTTTGCATGTAAGTCAATTCCGGTTATTTGAAGGTGTGTGCAAAGTATTGTACCCATCAGATATGCTTTGCATTGTTGATCAAGCATAAAACACTGTTTTTGGCTTAGTGTCATGCACAACCGTGAAAAAACACGGTCCTAAGTGTGTTAATCAAACAAGTACTTATTGGATGGGGGCTCTAGTTTGCACGCAAGTCCATTTAAACTAGGTTGAGATGCGTGCAAAGTATTGTCACCATTTGATATGCTCTGCATGGTCAATTATGCATTATACAACGTTTTTCCCGTAGTGATATGCACATCCACAAAAAAACACGCCCTTAGGTATGTTGTCTAACCAAGTACTTATCGGATGGGTGTGCCTCTAGAACATTTCAATACCACCTAGGTTAAGGCGTAGTAAAATTATTGTGCCCATCGGATATGCTTTGCATGGTCGATCCAGCATTAAATACCATTTTTGCCTTAGTATCATGCACATGCATAAAAAAACATGCTGCTAGGTGTGTTATCTGATCAAGTACTTATGCGATGGGAACGCCACTTTGCATGTAAGTCAATTCCACCTAGTTAAAGTTGTGTGCAAGGTATTGTGCCCATCGGATATGCTTTGCATTGTCTATCAAGCATAAAACATCGTTTTTGCCTTAATGTCATGCACAACCATATAAAAACACGGCCGTAGGTGTGTTATTCAAACAAGTACTTATCGGATGGGGGATCCACTTTGTACGCAAGTCCTTTTCAACTATGTTGAGGTGCGTGTAAAGTATTGCTACCATTGGATATGCTTTGCATGGTCGATCATGCATTATACACCATTTTTTCTCTAGTGATATGCACATCCGCAAAAAAACACGCCCTTAGGTGTGTTATCAGACCAAGTACTTATCGGGTGGGTGTGCCTCTTTGAGAAAATTTCAATACAAACTAGGTTGCGGTGTAGGAAAAGTATTGTGCCCATCAGATATCCTTTGCATGGCCGATTGAGCATTAAATACTACTTTTGCTCTAGTGTCATGCACATCCGTAAAAAAAGCACGCTGCTAGGTATGTTATCCGATCAAGCACTTACGGGATGGGTGTGCCACTTTGCATGTAAGTCCATTCCGCTTAGTTGAAGGTGTGTGCAAAGTATTGTACCCATCAGATATGCTTTGCATTGTCGATCAAGCATAAAACACTGTTTTTGGCTTAGTGTCATGCACAACCGTGAAAAAACACGGTCCTAAGTGTGTTAATCAAACAAGTATCAACATTGGATATGCTCGGCATGGTTGATTACGCATTATACAACGTTTTTCCCGTAGTGATATGCACATCCACAAAAAAACACGCCCTGAGGTATGTTATCTGACCAAGTACTTATCGGATGGGTGTGCCTCTTTGAGAGCATTTCAATACCACCGAGGTTAAGGCATAGGAAAAGTATTGTGCCCATTGGATATGCTTTGCATGGTCGATCGAGCATTAAATACCATTTTTGCCTTAGTGTCATGCACATGCGTAAAAAAACACGCTGCTAGGTGTGTTATCCGATCAAGTACTTATGCGATGGGAATGCCACTTTGCATGTAAGTCAATTCCACCTAGTTGAAGGTGTGTGCAAGGTATTGTGCCCATCGGATATGCTTTGCATTGTCGATCAAGCATAAAACACCGTTTTTGCCTTAATGTCATGCACAACCATATAAAAACACGGCCGTAGGTATGTTATTCAAACAAGTACTTATCGGATGGGGGATCCAATTTGCACGCAAGTCTCTTTAAACTACGTTGAGATGCGTGCAAAGTATTGTTATGATCGGATATGCTTTGCATGGTCGATCACGCATTATACACCATTTTCTCTCTAGTGACATGCACATCCACAAAAAAACACGCCCTTAGGTGTGTTATCAGACCAAGTACTTATCCGATGGATGTGCCTCGTTGAGAACATTTTAATACCACCTAAGTTGCAGTGTAGGAAAATTATTGTGCCCATCGGATATCCTTTGCATGGTCGATCGAGCATTAAATACTATTTTTGCTCGTGTCATGCACATCCGTAAAAAAAACACGCTGCTAGGTATGTTATCCGATCAAGCACTTACGGGATGGGTGTGCCACTTTGCATGTAAGTAAATTCCACTTAGTTGAAGGTGTGTGCAAAGTATTGTACCCATCAGATATGCTTTGCATTGTCGATCAAGCATAAAACACCATTTTTGGCTTAGTGTCATGCACAACCATGAAAAAACACGGTCGTAAGTGTGTTAATCAATTAAGTACTTATCGGATGTTTTTTCCAGTTTGCACGCAAGTCCGTTTCAACTAGGTTGAGATGCATGAAAAGTATTGTCACCATTGGATATGCTCTGTATGGTCGATTATGCATTATACAATGTTTTTCCCATAGTGATATGCACATCCACAAAAAAGCACGCCCTTAGGTATGTTATCTAACAAAGTACTTTTCGGATGGGTGTGCCTCCTTGAGTATATTTCAATACCACCTAGGTTAAGGCATGGGAAAAGTATTGTGCCCATCGGATGTGCTTTGCATGGTTGATCGAGCATTAAATACCATTTTTGCCTTAGTGTCATGCACATGCGTAAAAAAACACACTGCTAGGTGTGTTATCCGATCAAGTACTTATGCGATGGGAATGCCACTTTGCATGTAAGTCAATTCCACCTAGTTGAAGGTGTGTGCAAGGTATTGTGCCCATTGGATATGCTTTGCATTGTGGATCAAGCATAAAACACCGTTTTTGCCTTAATGTCATGCACAACCATATAAAAACACGGCCGTAGGTGTGTTATTCAAACAAGTACTTATCGGATGGGGTATCCACTTTGCATGCAAGTCCCTTTCAATTATGTTGAGGTGCATGCAAAGTATTGTTACCATCGGATATGCTTTGCATGGTCGATCACATAGTATACACTATTTTTTCTCTAGTGATATGCACATCCGCAAAAAAACACGCCCTTAGGTGTGTTATCTGACCAAGTACTTATCAGATGGGTGTGCCTCTTTGAGAACATTTCAATACCACCTAGGTTGAGGTGTACAAAAAGTGTTGTGCCCATCGAATACCCTTTGCATGGTCGATCGAGCATTAAGTACTATTTTTGCTCTAGTGTCATGCACATCCGCAAAAAAACACGCTGCCAGGTATGTTATCCAATCAAGCACTTATGGGATGGGAGTGCCACTTTGCATGTAAGTGAATTACACGTAGTTGAAGTTGTGTGCAAATTATTGTGCCCATCGGATATGCTTTGCATTGTTGATCGAGCATAAAACACCGTTTTTTCCTTAGTGTCATGCACAACCATGAAAAAACGCGGTCCTAGGGGTGTTACTCAAACAAGTACTTATCGGATGGGGTCTCCACTTTGCACGCGAGTCCATTTCAACTAATTTGAGTTTCATGCAAACTATTGTCACCATTCGTTATGCTTTGCATGGTCGATCATGCATTATACACCGTTTTTTCCCTAGTGATATGCACATCCGCAAAAAAACACGCCCTTAGGTGTGTTATCTGACCAAGTACTTATCAGATGGGTGTTCCTCTTTGAGAACATTTCAATACCACCTAGGTTGTGGTGTAGTTAAAGTATTGTGCCCATCGGATATCCTTTGCATGGTCAATCGAGCATTAAATACTATTTTTGCTCTAGTGTCATGCCAATCCGTGAAAAAACCACGCTACTAGGTATGTTATCCGATCAAGCACTTACGGGGTGTGCCACTTTGCATGTAAGTGAATTCCACTTAGTTGAAGGTGTGTGCAAAGTATTGTACCCATTAGATATGCTTTGCATTGTCGATCAAGCATAAAACACCGTTTTTGGCTTAGTGTCATGAACAACCGTGAAAAAACACGGTCCTAAGTGTGTTAGTCAAACAATTACTTATCGGATGGGGGCCCCAGTTTGCACACAAGTTTTTTTTAACTAGGTTGAGATGCGTGCAAAGTATTTTCATCATTGGAATTGCTCTGCATGGTCGATTACACATAATACAATGTTTTTCCCGTAGTGATATGCACATCCACAAAAAAACACGCCCTTAGGTATGTTATCTGACCAAGTACTTATCGAATGCATGTGCCTCTTTGAGAACATTTCAATACCACCTAGGCTAAGGCGTAGGAAAAGTATTGTGCCCATTGGATATGCTTTGCATGGTCGATCGAGCATTAAATACCATTTTTGCCTTAGTGTCATGCACATGCGTAAAAAAACACACTGCTAGGTGTGTTATTCGATCAAGTACTTATGCGATGGGAATGCCACTTTGCATGTAAGTCAATTCCACCAAGTTGAAGGTGTGTGCAAGGTATTGTGCCCATCCGATATGCTTTGCATTGTGGATCAAGCATAAAACACCGTTTTTGCCTTAATGTCATGCACAACCATATAAAAACACGGCCGTAGGTGTGTTATTCAAACAAGTGCTTATCAAATGGGGATCCACTTTTCACAAAAGTCCGTTTCAACTATGTTGAGGTGTGTGCAAAGTATTGTTACCATCGGATATGCTTTGAATGGTCGATCACGCATTATACAACATTTTTTCTCTAGTGATATGTACATCTGCAAAAAAACACGCACTTAGGTGTGTTATTTGACCAAGTACTTATCGGATGGGTGTGCCTCTTTGAGAACATTTCAATACCACCTAGGTTGCAGTGTAGGAAAAGTATTGTGCCCATTGGATATCCTTTGCATGGTCGATCGAGCATTAAATACTATTTTTGCTCTAGTGTCATGCACATCCGTAAAAAAAGCACGCTGCTAGGTATGTTATCCAATCAAGCACTTACGGGATGGGCATGCCACTTTGCATGTAAGTCAATTCCGCTTAGTTGAAGGTGTGTGCAAAGTATTGTACCCATCAGATATGCTTTGCATTGTTGATCAAGAATAAAACACCGTTTTTGGCTCAGTGTCATGCACAACCGTGAAAAAACATGGTCCTAAGTGTGTTAATCAAACAAGTACTTATTGGATGGGGGCTCTAGTTTGCATGCAAGTCTGTTCAAACTAGGTTGAGATGTGTGCAAAGTATTGTCACCATTTGATATGCTCTGCATGGTCGATTACACATTATACAACGTTTTTCCCGTAGTGATATGCACATCGACAAAAAAACACGCCCTTAGGTATGTTATCTGACCAAGTACTTATCAGATGGGTGTGCCTCTCGAACATTTCAATACCACCTAGGTTAAGGCACAGGAAAAGTATTGTGCCCATCGGATATGCTTTGCATGGTCGATCCAGCATTAAATACCATTTTTGCCTTAGTATCATGCACATGCATAAAAAAACATGCTGCTAGGTGTGTTATCTGATCAAGTACTTATGCGATGGGAATGCCACTTTGCATGTAAGTCAATTCCACCTAGTTAAAGGTGTGTGCAACGTATTGTGCCCATCGGATATGCTTTGCATTGTGGATCAAGCATAAAACACTGTTTTTGCCTTAGTGTCATGCACAACCATATAAAAACACGGCCGTAGGTGTGTTATTCAAACAAGTACTTATCGGATGGGGGATCCACTTTGTACGCAATTCCCTTTCAGCTATCTTGAGGTGTGTGCAAGGTATTGTTACCATCGGATATGCTTTGCATGGTCGATGATGCATTATACACCATTTTTTCTCTAGTGATATGCACATCCGTAAAAAAACACGCCCTTAGGTGTGTTATCAGACCAAGTACTTATCGGATGGGTGTGCCTCTTTGAGAACATTTCAATAAAACCTAGGTTTCAGTGTAGGAAAAGTATTTTGCCCATCGGATATCCTTGGCATGGTCGATCGAGCATTAAATACTATTTTTGCTCTAGTGTCATGCACATCCGTAAAAAACACACACTGCTAGGTATGTTATCCGATCAAGCACTTATGGGATGGGTGTGACACTTTGCATGTAAGTCAAGTCCACTTAGTTGAATGTGTGTGCAAATTATTGTACCCATCAGATATGCTTTGCATTGTCGATCAAGCATAAAACACCGTTTTTGGCTTAGTGTCATGCACAACCATGAAAAAACACGGTCCTAAGTGTGAACTAATCAAACAAGTACTTATCGGATGGGGGCTCTAGTTTGCACGCAAGTCTGTTTCAACTAGGTTGAGATGCATGAAAAGTATTGTCACCATCGGATATGCTCTGTATGGTCGATTACACATTATACAATGTTTTTCCTGTAGTGATATGCACATCCACAAAAAAGCACGCCCTTAGGTATGTTATCTAACAAAGTACTTATCGGATGGGTGTGCCTCTTTGAGAACATTTCAATACCACCTAGGTTAAGGCATGGGAAAAGTATTGTGCCCATTGGATATGCTTTGCATGGTTGATCGAGCATTAAATACTATTTTTGCCTTAGTGTCATGCACATGCGAAAAAAACACGCTGCTAGGTGTGTTATCCGATCAAGTACTTATGCGATGGGAATGCCACTTTGCATGTAAGTCGATTCCACGAAGTTGAAGGTGTGTGCAAGGTATTGTGCCCATTGGATATGCTTTGCATTGTCGATCAAGCATAAAACACCGTTTTTGCCTTAATGTCATGCACAACCATATAAAAACACGGCCGTAGGTGTGTTATTCAAACAAGTACTTATCGGATGGGGTATCCACTTTGCATGCAAGTCCCTTTCAACTACGTTGAGGTGCGTGCAAAGTATTGTTACCATCGGATATGGTTTGCATGGTCGATCACACAGTATACACCATTTTTTCTCTAGTGATATGCACATCCATAAAAAAACACAACCTTAGGTGTGTTATTTGACCAAGTACTTATCAGATGGGTGTGCCTCTTTGAGAACATTTCAATACCACCTAGGTTGAGGTGTACAAAAAGTGTTGTGCCCATCGGATATCCTTTGCATGGTCGATCGAGCATTAAACACTATTTTTGCTCTAGTGTCATGCACATCCACAAAAAAACACGCTGCTAGGTATGTTATCCAATCAAGCACTTATGGGATGGGAGTGCCACTTTGCATGTAAGTGAATTACACCTAGTTGAAGGTGTGTGCAAAGTATTGTGCCCATCGGATATGATTTGCATTATTGATCGAGCATAAAACATCGTTTTTGCCTTAGTGTCATGCACAACCATGAAAAAACACGATCCTAGGTGTGTTAATCAAACAAGTACTTATCGGATGAGGTCTCCACTTTGCACGCAAGTCCATTTTAGCTAAGTTGAGTTTCATGCAAAGTATTGTCACCATTGGATATGCTTTGCATGGTCGATCACCCATTATACACTGTTTTTTCCCTAGTGATATGCACATCTGCAAAAAGACACGCCCTTAGGTGTGTTATCTGACCAAGTACTTATCGGATGGGTGTTCCTCTTTGAGAACATTTCAATACCACCTAGGTTGTGGTGTAGGAAAAGTTTTGTGGCCATCGGATATCCTTTGCATGGTCAATCGAGCATTAAATACTATTTTTGCTCTAGTGTCATACACATCCATTAAAAAAACATGTTTCTAGGTCTATTATCTGATCAAGCACTTATGGGATGGGCGTGCCATATTGCATGTAAGTCAATTCCACCTAGTTGAAGGTGTGTGCAAAGTATTGTGCCCGTCGGATATGCTTTGCATTGTTGATCAAGGATAAAACGCCGTTTTTGCCTTAGTGTCAATCACATTTGTAAAAAAACATGGTCCTAGGTGTGGTATCGGATCAAGTACTTATCTAACCGACACGCCACTTTTCATGCAACTCAATAACACCTAGGTTGAGGTGGGTGCAAAGTATTGTGCCCATCGGATGTACTTTGCAAACTCCGTTTGTGCCTCAATGTCATGCACAACCTTAAAAAAACACGCTTTTAGGTGTGCTATCCGACCAACTACTTATCAGATGGGTGTACCACTTTGCATGCAATGCAATACCACAATTGTTGAGACTCATGCAAAGTATTGTGCCCATCGGATATGCTTTGCATTGTCGAACAAGCATTAAACACTGTTTTGGCCTTAGTGTCATGCACAACTGTCAAAAAACGCGGTCCTAGATGTGTTATTCGACTAAGTACTTATGGGATGGGCACGCCACTTTGCCTGTAAGTCAATAATACCTAGGTTGAGATGTGTGCAAAGTATTGTGATGATCGGATATGTGTTGCATTGTCGATTAAGCATAAATCAATGTTTTTGCCTTAGTGTCATGGACAACAACCAATAAAAAACATGGTCCTAGGTGTGATATTCTAAAAAGTACTTGTCAGATGGGGGAGCCACTTTGCAAGAAAGTCAATTTTAACTAGGTTGATGTGTGTGCATAGTATTGTGTCTATCGGTTATGCTTTGCATGGGGGATCACACATTATACACCGTTTTCCCCCTATTGTTATGCACATCTGTCAAAGAACACGCTCTTAATATGTGTATTATCATACCAAGTACTTATTGAATGGGCCTTCCACTTTGCATGGAGTACCATACCACCGCTTTTGAGGCACGTGCAAAGTATGGTGCTCATCAGATATGCTTTACATGGTAGATTGAGTATTAAATACCATTTTTGGCCTTGGTGTCATGTACAACCGTCAAAAAACACGATCCTAGGTGTATTTTTCAAACAAGTACTTATCGGATGGGGATGCCACTTTGCACACAAGTAAATACTACCTAGGTTGAGGAACGTGGAAAGTCTTGTGTCCATTGGATATGCTTTGCATAGTCGATCGCACATTATACACCATTTTGTTCCTAGTGTTATGCACAATCGTCATAAAATACATTTGGAGGTGTGTTATCCAAACAAGTACTTATGGGATGGGTGCACCACTTTGTATGAAAGTCAATACAACCTAGGTTGAGGCGTGTACAAAGTTTTGTGCCCATCAGAGAAATGTAGATGCGATAATATTAGAAAATTCTCGGTATGTGTATATGTGTGTGTGTGTGGCAAACAATTTTGATACAACAAAGTAAACACCTAGTGCACAAATTATGCACTTCATACCTTGAGTAAATAAGCTTGTTCATGAGGATAAATATGCCCTTGAATAAAAGCACAGTTGTTGTATGACCACAATAGGATCGCTTTGACACCTATTTTGCCCACATGTAAGTTTGCAAATAGTATAAAAAATCATATAATAATATACTAATAGTTTGCAAATGTGTATAGCAAGTGAGTAATGGGAAATGGAAGTGGGAGTGAGGAGGGAGGAGTGGAATGGGAGAGGGAAGTAATAGGGGTGTATGATAATAAGTATAAAAAATAGTATAATAATATATTAATAGTTTTCAAATGGCAAGTGAGTAATGGGAAGTGGAAGTGAGAGTGGGGAGGGAAGAATGGAATGGGAGAAGGGAAGGTAATAGGGGAGTAGGATAATAAGGGAGTGAAATGAGTGAGGGGAGCCAATAGGGGATCAAAAAGAGGAGGGTGAGATGGGGAAATATGGGATTTTGGGAAATGGGAGGAGTATGGGACGTGGTGGAAATGTGGGATGGGAGGGGAGGGAGGGAGGAGGGGAGGGAGGGCAGAGGGGAGGGAGGGGGTCGGGGGGGTTCTGGCCACTATGGAGAGGAGGGAGGGGGTGAGGGGGTGGGGGTTCTGGCGGTCGCGGTCGCCAGAACCCGAAGGAGGGGAGGGGGGGTGTTTCTGGCGGCCGCAGCTACCAGGACCCTCCCAGGGGGGGAGCGGAGGGAGGGGGTGGGGGGGGTTTCGGGTGGCCGCGGCTGCCAGAACCCCAAGGAGGGGGGGGAGGGGAGCCAGGTAGGGAGGGGGGGTTCTGGCGACTGCGGTTGCCAGGACCCCAAGATGGAGGGGGGGGAGGGGAGGGGGGGGCGGGGTTGAGGGAGGGAGGGAGGGGGGGCCCCAAGACCCTCCCAGGGGGGAGGGGAGGGAGAGGGTGGGGAGGGAGGGGAGGGAGGGGATGGTGGGGGGGGGGTTCTGGCAGCCATGGCCCCCAAGGAGGGGAGCGAGGGGATGAGGGAAGGGGGGGTAGAGGGAGGAGATGGAGGGGGAGGGGTGTCCTGGCGGCCACGGTCACCAAGACGGGAGGGAGGGGAGGCGAGGGAGAGAGAGAGGGGAGGGGAGGGAGAGAGAAAGGGAGAGGAGGGAGGGGAGAGGAGGGAGCGGAAGGAGAGAGAGGGGAGAGGAGGGAGGGGAGAGAGAGGGAGAGAGAGAGAGGGAGGGAGGAGGAGGGAGGGGAGGGAGAGAGAGAGTGAGGGGAGGGAGAGAGAACGCGAGAGAGAGAGTGAGGGGGGAAGGTATGGGAGAGAGAGAGAGAGTGAGGGAGAGAGAAGCAAGGGAGTAGAAGGAGAGAGGTCGAATTCTTACAAGAGCGACAAATAAGATTTGACTTAGGAAAAGAATGAAAGGGACTTACGAGAAGAAAGTATCAAGAACAATGTTGAACACAAATTTGAATTCTTACAACTAAGAGTAGAACTATCACGAGCTCTTGAACACAAATTTGAATTCTTACAACTAAAAGTAGAACTATCATGAGCAAGAGTGACAAATAAGATTCTTGCTCAAATAAGATTTGACTTACTATCACGAGCAAGAGCGACAAATAAGATTTGACTTACTATCACGAGCAAGAGCGACGAATAAGATTTGACTTATGAGAAGAATGAAAGGGACTTACGAGAAAAAAGTATCAAGAACAATGTTGAACACAAATTTGAACGAACGAGAAGAAAGTATAAGAAGAATGTTGAACACAAATTTGAATTCAAATTTATGATAAGCGGAGCCTTACTTTTTTCACTTTTTCCAGGTACTTGCATTC